>NC_081449.1:4713843-4746471 GCF_007210705.1 Tigriopus californicus | reverse complement strand
GCTCAATTCACGGAGGAAGTGATCAAAATTGTTGTATCTGCCCTATGGAGGAAGAAGTGAGAACTTTTTTTTGGGAAGTATCTAGGTTGTCCATGTCATCCTTCTGATTAGTTCTACGTGAAATCAGCCAAGAACCTTGCCAAGCAGACGTTGTTCCAGGATTGCCATAGTGTTGAATCCCAGATCATTGTAGAACCCATTGGCTGGCTTGTCAACATACCCAGCCCATTCAAACCCCCTTCCATAGGCCAAATAGTTAAGCCATAGAGAATTGTGAAAGTGTGAAGGTTGGTTAATGAAACAAAAAACTTTAGTTAAGAACTGAACATTCCTGGAGAAGTTACTCAGAGGGCAGAAAATAGATGTTTCTTAGACTTAGAGAGTGACCTCAAGTTGTAATCTAAAGTTTTTTATATTCGGACAGTCATCTAGTTTACAATACATAAGCAATCTGAGAACATTGGTTCGAAATTTATGTACTGGTCTGAACGATTTTTCCCTCTTACCCATCCAAATAGGATTCCAATTTTGATTGATTCTGAATCTGCCACCAAAGCGTCATATTGTAGGAAAATTTTTGGACAAAATTATTGACTCGAACATTCAAAACATTAACCTTGAAAATGAAGATTTCCGTTCAGTTTGAAATTCCGGTCTACTTCAACTCTTTTCTTTGACACGTTGCTTGCTACACTTTGTTTGTCCACACTTTCAACCAATGGCAGTGTTTCCATAGTTATCTTTGTACATTAGATAGGTTATTAGTTAGGATAATAACCGGAGACCTGAAGATTGGTCTAAAAAACTACACCCATTTATGAGGTGCTCTTAACCTGTCCGCAAAAATGCATCAGGGAAAACGTCCCGGGGACTTAGATATAATTCCTTGGTTAACTATAAACCTACTTATTGTTATTAGTTATTTTTTGGAACCATCAAAGAGCACAGCCTTGACATGTTCCTCTCGGACAGTCTCTTCCGTGTCTCTTGAAAGATGGGATCCGGATCATTGACCAATAGAAAATGGGCTCCAAAATCAAAAAGTTGTCAATGTGCCATATGCCTGAAACTGAAGTCAACGAAATATTTCATAAGGATCATTTGCATCATTATTCGAGAAATTCGTTTCCCTCATGTTGAAATCTCAATTGAGTTATTCTAGAAAATCTAAATGGACCCAATTTTGAATATAAGATATCCATGACAAGTACGAATATAATACACAGATTTCATCTTGTTTACAACAGAACGCTTCAATTCCAAAATACAAAGAGCATATTCGTCAAATTTGGTATTGAAATCCTAGCAATAAGAGGAAGCTTATCTCAATCGTCCAATCGTCAAGCATGGCAGGGTGACTGAATCTACTGTGAAAAGGAGTAGCACCGTCAGATAGTTCCATTAACTTCGCCTGACAGGCAACGTAGGAAAAAATGTATTACGGCCATTGAGTAGCAGGGTCACTGGAAACTAGAGCACAAAAGCTAAGAAAGTGCACTCTGACTTGCAAAACAGGATAGGAACAAGTTTTCTTGCAAAGTAGGCAGGCTACAGTTATCATATCTATGTCGCACTCAATTGAATTTTGTTTGTTTCTGAGAAGCTATCGTGTTCCAGGATTGACGCATTTGTAGAATATGGTATATTTTTAACACAAAGAAGTTGCACAATCAAGCTTTTCGCTTTGTTGGGAGAGTTTGAACACTAATGAAAATTGAGCTCTCACAAAAAGATGAGTCGTTGGCTAAAACATCCCCTTGACAACGTTTAACTCGTATTTTGACAAATGGAAGCCACCTTTTATTTAAGATTTGCATCTTCAAAATACTTTTTGATTCAACTCCAAATTTTTGCCATTGTGAGGATATTGTTCATCGCTGATCCAAGAAAATCATCCCCAAATTGCTAACAATCTCGTTAGAGTTGAAAAACTGTCTAGAACGAAGAAATGAAATTTTATTTGTCATCAAGTTTTACCTCATAACTAGACCTCGGAAAGAAGTAAAACAAATCGTCAAAACAGTTAACTAAACGGTAATGAAATTAGCCAAAAAAGGAGCCGATTTGAACATATTTATTGAACAAAAGTATTGGCATGGCAAAAGATTCAAGCAATGAAAACGTAAAGAGTACTAAAATATGGTTTTGATTGGGTCAAATAAATGCTTTTTAGGGAACAACTATGGGTAGTTCTGGCCAGCATGGAAATGGGATTAACTAAATTTAGATAACAAGTTAGGTTCCTGATGAAAATGTTATATTAATAAAACTATTCGCGTTATTTTTCATCTTACGTAGCTTAGGGTATATTGTCCAAAATGTTGAAAAACAGTGGGCTTTTAAATGATGGCATCATTCTAGATGATTTAATTTGACTGGGTCTAGTAGACTTAATGTTGGTAGGCAAGTCACAATGATTGAATGAATTAGTTTAAGAAATAAATAAGTCGCCAAACTCACTTAAAGTAAAGCAAGTTAAAAAATGTATTTCAGATACTTTTTTTTTGCCCTTGAAGTTGACTTTGCCAGCAAATATTGACTGCTTTGTTATTGTTACAGCCTTGTTCGCTAAAAAAGGGAGTTATCTTTCCTGAGAACTGAAAAAGGATAATGGTCTCTGCTTTACTTGACGGTTAAATATATATATAAAAAAAAAAACCAGAGTCCCATAATTTTTTGGTAGAGGTTGAATCTATTAACTCGAAAGATATTTTCAACATTCATTGCTCTCTTAATTGTTCATTTTTTAGCAATTTGTGATAAAATGATTTAATCAACGGTCACAATCTGAAAGATTAGATTGGGTCAAAGCAATGCACATGTCAGCATTAGCCTCATTTTACACCATCTTAATTCAGACAGATCAGACAAATGAAAAACTTTCTTCTGCTGTGTTCTGCGGATGACTTGGCAATATGAAGGTCTTCCATTTCTACCCCAAAATATCCAGTGAAATCTCTCCAGACGGTTGAAACTTGTTTCCCCCTTAAAGACTTCGAAAAAATGAAGCCCTACCGCCCTTTTAGTTGAGTGGTTTATTTTCCACAGATCCACCCTCGAGACCCGAGCCAACGAACTAGTCGACAACCCAAATCATCTGGATGTACTCGTCCACTGCAGAAGTCCTCGGGTAGTGCGGTCCTCCTTCTGTACTGCAGAGAGGGCTTTTGTTTCCTTAATGGGAAGGGGAGGTTGGTCAATTAGAGTGGACTGAATGGATAAAGTTTGAGAGATGTCTTGGAGGGTTGGGGACACCATTTTCATGCTCTTGATTTCACCAGGGACGGTCATGTTTCAGAATTTCTCCCGCTTCTTGTTCAACCGGGACCAGGAGAGACGGGGACGTCATTGCGCCGCACGTTGTTGTTGTTGTTGTTGTTGTTGTTGGGATGGGGGGGGGGCAGGGAAGGCGGAGAATGAGAAGAATGGCTTCGTTCGAAAGCCAACGACCTAAAACCCAAAGGGTTTTGTTCATCCACAAAAAGGAAAGACAACGCGGAGGGACCCTAAAAAGTTTCAAGAAGATGTGGCTGGAATGAGGTTGTTGGTTCATTTGCTAGTTGCCGCCAAATTTTGCCACTTTTTTGTTCATCTTTCCTCTAGAAAGTTTCGGTTCAAGGCTGCTAGCTCTCGGTCTCTCCGCTCTAGTGAAGACTGATGGAAAAGTAATTTTGCAGCAAAATCTGCAAACTGTGCGTCACTCACCCAAGCAAGCATCCAACCAGCCAACCAGTCAACCAACCAACCTGCCAACCATCCATTCAAGAACACCCATAAGCGTGGAACGAGCTCGAGTCAATGATCAACGCCCTATCTTACATTTACTCGAGTAATCAAGGGATAAGCCCACAATTACATGTCGCCATCAAGTTAGCTAATTCAACTCGAAGAGAACCTACACCTCTTAGTAGAGCCACATGGAGATACCTACTGAGACCAGTTTTACGCATGTAAACCCAAAGGCTGGGGGTGGCTTAAATCTGATGGGTATGCGGACGTAATAATACCTCAAGGTCCTATTGGTGTGAAACAAGAACCATGGACATGGTTCACTTGAAAAGCGTGTGTGGTTTGGGGGGGGGAGGGATTCTTCTCAACACAGGAAATATCCATTCAGGAAGTAAGAAAAGTACCATAACACAAAGTGGGTTCCTTCGGCATCCACAACAATGGCGACAAGGGTAAGAGTTGCGATATCAACGGCCAGGAACTGAACTAAAGAGTAAAGACGGGACGTGGGACAAGGAGACGAGGAGGGCAAATGGTCCCGGGGGCCCCTTATTTCCGTCGTTATATTATATATGTTCGTCGTTCTCATAGACTATAAAGGAGAGCTCACCAGGAGGGAGAGAGGGGGGGGGGATAACGATGAGGGTGCCCAATGTCACCTTCTTCGTTCCCTTTGTGGATCGCATCTCCTCTTCCTCCTCCTCTTGTTCTCTTCTATCCCTCGTTTCCTTTCTCCCCATCCCGACGAGCCAAGTTACTTCATACCGGCGTAGGTTGACAAAATTTATTTCTTCAAGAGATGCCCCTTTGCACATGTAGCATTGTATAGACCTGCTACCTCCTACGCTCTCTTTCGTTCTCAGCAAAGTCGCCCGTCGTTTGTTGTGCATATGTCGAGTCTGGCAGTGTTTTTGGACCAAGCACCAAGCTTAACTGAGAAAATGGAAGTGGAAGGTAGGAAATGATGATTTATGGAGCATAATTGGAACAACCAACCAACCCACCAACCCACCATCCACCTCTTCCTCTTTGCCTCCACATTGCAACTACATAAACTGGCTAAGGTTGTCTGAGTGTGTGTCTCTCTTTCCATTGCATTGGTTACGTGGACGCGCATAAATGGTGTCTTGAGAATTTGAATTGTGCTTTATGGACCATGGATATGAAGGATGGAAAAGCTCTTCCTCACTCCCAGATGCTGGCTTTATGTATAGGTATAGGTATAGAATTCCTCTTTTACTTGCGGTTGGGTTTCGTGGAGTAATAGAGCAGGAATCTCACCACTCAAGCTCATGCTTCAATGGAGAATCTAATTAAGTGCATTCCCGCTATCTGGATCAAAATCACCAGAAGCTGGCATCAGCAGCTCGTCCAGTCTGAGCTGATGCAGTTTTGATCCGGACACTCGGCCAGGATTGCGCCAAATCGAATGGAAATTAATCTCGTCGGAAATGAAAACCTTCAAAGAAGAGGCAGGCGTATTTGGGGAATGCAGGTTTGGACCCGATCGTCTTTTGTGGATGTTGGACAAAGAAGGCTGCATGGTCTGGATACATGTACGTACATAAAGACGAGATGCAATGTACGGACGTACGAGTAGGAGAGACGTTGTTCTCCTGAAGTCAGGCGGGGACATACATTTTCCTCGTCTAATCTTGATCTTCATTGACCTGTTGGAATTGACCTTGCCTGAGGGCCCAAGTTAGTTGTTGCTGTCACAGCCACGGTCCTCTCTTTGGTTTCCATTGAATGTTAAGCGGCCCCAAATTGAAATTGCTTAAAACATCAAAGAGCCACGAGTGTCCATACAATCATGTCCCCTCCTTACCCAATCCAATAGCGGCTGAATGAAGCCCCAAATTCCACCACAAAAGGAAATCAAAGGGCATTCCAACACCACCGACATCACAGCTCCGGAGGAGTGAACCTCGGTTCGGCGACGAAGAAGCTGGCCTTTGCTTCTGACCACCTCCGAACATTAGGATGCTTTTAGACTAGGCCAGAAAGCTAGGGATGAATTAGAATGAATTTAATCTATGAATGAATTAAATCTGTGGTACAAGATCCATTCCTAAGGATCGTTTAAGGATGAATCTTAAAATGAATTGTCTGATTAGGGCCAATCATACTAGTGTACCTTTGAAGTAACCTCATGACTTTCATACATAAAAGATTTGTAGCTTGGCATGGCTGAAAGCCGAGAGAGTTGGCATTTTTGCAATGGTCTGGATCAACTCTCTTGTCTCGTTTAGTGCATGAGTGTAATTGATCGTGCAATCTTGATCTTTCATATGAGGTTTTGAATAATTATACCAACTATACGGCATATGCTCTTGCCTTTTTGAGTATAGATCTAAAGAGAAACTGGAAATGAGGACATGGATGGTCTTGAAGAAATATGATTTCACATATGAAGGGGCCTTGATGAGACCAATTTGTTGGCTATATATTTGTATATGTTTGCCATCAATGTTGAATTGCTATGTTAGTGTCTATGAAGTTTTCAAACTTCAATCCATTCTTGGATTCAATCCTGAATTTTAATCCATTCTAAGACCACCCTTACCCTTACTGGCTTGTAATACTACATACCAATATTTCCCTGGTACACTTTGACACATAAGCTGGTTCCACTTGCAAGTAACACTCATATTAACATTTTACTTCAGTTTAAGTTCAGTTGTCTTGAACTATAACCACTCGGATCATGTCAAAATTGTTCTTTGAAGTATGATTGTGATTTGATTTGCATCAACCCCCATTTTTGTTCGTGGCCATTGATTATTTTTAACCCAACTAATTAGCCAATTCAAAACGGTTCGATGTCATTGTGACAGTATTCGAGGAACCCTGGAACATCTTGGATATCTTGGAAACTCTCCCCCCAAGTTATTTTTTTCGATAATGCAGGATTGATATTTCTGTACCTACGTCAAACTTCCGGCCTCAACAACAACAACAACAACTGAGCGTCTCCAGAGAAACCTCCAAAAGTATGGCAAATCTGAATCCATCAAACATCATACCATGTAAAATAAACAAGGATATTGAAAGAAAAGGCGGCTCCATTTTGGATGAACAAAACTTCCTCTTGTAAATCCGTCACACTTGAAACTCTGATTTAAAAACCAGCAGGAAAGAGTTTCTGTGTCAGAGGGTAAACGGCTTTTCAGTTCCCTATTGGAACGGAAGAGGCTATTGAAGGCGAGGGAGAGTTGCCCACCACCGACAAGCGAACGGACCCTTGTCAATCCATTCTCGAAGAAATCTAATTTTCACTCCCCATTTCCCTGCCTAGCTCACGATCACCCCTGCTCCATCCCCTTGTTCAAAGAGGTTACTCGCAACGATTCCAACCTCCAAATTAAGGCTGTGGCCTCTGTCGTTAGCGAGGAAACGCTTCATTGGTGCCAATCATATGACATCCAGACTTTCATTGAAAACTACTCACAGACGTGAATGCACGTCCGGCTGTATTTGCCATTCAAATGATTTTCAGTTGTCAAAAGGTGTAGATAGAGGCCTGGAGTGAAATCTGTCCGTCAAGACACCTCTTTCAAGAAGGAATGAAACACATTGGCCATTGAAGTTTGCCTTACGACAATTTGGCACATCTTTGTTTAGCCCCCATTGATTCCCACTTGGGGAAAGACAGTGCGGTGACTCCAGAGGAAATTGGGGACGAAAGACGAAAGATCTGGCAGCCTCCACATCCTCCCACAATGGCCACAGAACAAGATCACATCAGGGTGCAATTTACACAATAAAGAGGTGAAAGAATTGAGCAGAGCCGAATGAATGCCAAGATGTGTTTGCTTTGGCGCTTCAGATCCCAGGGTTAACCCAGAAATGTCAACCTGACAGTGGGAGGTACCCCCGAAAGGACGATGGACAGCGTGAGCACCCGGCTTTTTTTCCTCATACTCACTTCGAATTGGTGGCATCGGCCAAAAGAAGTCAAAAGCCAAGCAAGCATGGCGTTTCATCTCATATTGTCTCCACACAGGTATAAGTTTCTCATCCGTCGAATCTCCAGGATAACATCTGGATTCAATTAGAACTTGTAAGATTGCATGGAAAGCAAGGCAAAATGTGAAATTAGAAACCATATCTCTCGCTAGAGATCACATGTCCCCAGGATGCCGGTAGAAAGAGTGTCTCCTCCCCTCTCGCTCGGCCTAAAGTTAAGGCTTCTCCACCCACGCCGTCTATTTTCCTGGTACCCGACCCTCCATCGGTAGGAGCCGCATTAGAAAGAAGGCCCTACCTCCTGTGCCTTATTTCTCGCACCCTGTGCGCATGTGTGCCTGTGTGTGTGTCTTTCTCTTTCTCTCTAGGTAATAATACTACATGGTACAAAACAGTACATCCCCTATATATATATATATAGTCGTGGTGGTATCACCAATGGCAAACAGCATTCTCTTTCTCTCACTCGTCTTCTTCCTTCTCCTCCTAAGTCACCACTCACCCGAGGGTTCTCTCGCTCGTTGAGTTGGTGGGTGGTTTGGTTCTTGGGTCGTGGCGCCCTCGCCGCCTTCGTTGGTTCGTTGGTTTGCCACTTTGCACAATCTTCTTCCTGGTTTGTTCCATCCACTCTATCCCGTCGTTCTTTGAGCGGAGTGTGTGAGCCTTGAGAACTTGGAAGAATTGGAGAGGATTGGTAGTGGTGATCCTTTGGGCGCATGCAACAACGAACCGGGGACACTCACGTACGGGCGTACTGTACGTGCTACGGACACTCACTCACTCACCATGGGGGAAAAATGAGGCGCACGTCTTCACCTCATCCGCTTGGAATCTCACCGTTTGCCCATTTCACCGAGATAGATCAGACAGAGAAGCGAACGGAATAACATTGCCAGAGTGAGTGAGTGAGTGTGTGAGTGTGAGAGAGAAAGAAGAGAGAGAGAGAGAGAGAGACCAGGAACACTACTACGTACACAGACTCCGTCTAACGGGAACGGACTCGTTAGCTCTCTTCTCCGAGGGAACGAACGAACGAACGAGCGAAGGAACGAACAAACGGACGGACTTGAGTACCTCGCAGTCGCGAAAAAAGTGCTTTGTCTACCAGATCATATTCATAAGGAAGGTGTTGTGGCAATGGTACCTTCTCCACCACTCTCAAGAAGTGCTTTCCGCGTTTGTTTCTCCACGTGAAAAAGAAACCTACCTCCAAAGAGAGGAAGAAGAAGAAGACGAAGGCGAAAAAGAGGTCTGACGCCTGAGTCGATTAATCAGGTCGCCACACACGCCAAAGTGAGTGTACACATAGAACTGGAGCCAAGAATATGTTAATTAATCAAACCAAGCCGTGCATCTAGACCACCCCCCAAAGTGCATCTTGTCAGTTCCCGGTGCCCACACGGCCAGCATTTTCACTCAGGTTAATTGTCGTACCTACCTCCTCCCTCCACCCTCTCCTCACTACTACATACACTACATCCATGTGCCAGTTCTCACTGTCAGCTCCATAAACGCGCGGTGTGAAGTCAACCATTGTGCCAAGTTATTGCTATCCCGGCTAATGGAGTGAGCGGTGGCTCCTTTGGCACTCCACGTTCATTTATCTCGCGCATGGCGATCTTCAGGTTCGTTTGTGTGTGGACCACCCGCTCCAAACCGAGAGGTCCTTTGATGCGATTAGGCAGTACATAGACTAGTGTCCTTTGAGTCCTTTGGAGGCGATCATCGGTATTCCAAATATTCATAACGAGCATCCCCTCTTTTGAGGGTGAATGTGTTCTTAAGTGTAGTTTTGCTCACTCACCCTCAGTCCAAGTGTGTGTTTGGGCTGGCTCAAATGTGTCGATGATAGTGCTGAAGAAAGGAGACCAAGAGTGGGGAACAAGAGTCGGATATTAGCCATAAAAGACATCCTTGACTCGAGGTGGGACAAATCTTGTTCCAAGCGTGGAAGTGGGTTCGGATCCCAAACTCATATTCATTGTCTTGGAGTCTTGGAGTGTCGTAAAGAGAGCAGCCAACGAGAGTGCCACAAAACGGGTTCGTGTGGGGGAGGAAGAACCAGAAGAAGTGCTTGTATTGCAATTATACCGTGAAACAAGGTCATCCGGATTAATCTCGAGATGGAGCAATAATAACAATAATCTCTCTTCTGTTGAACTTTGTGGAACAATACCAAGTGGATCCTACTCCATTGGATCCTTTGTCAGTTGTCACGACGCTCAACAATGGGCCAAGAGTAATAATAGCAACCCCAAAATACCGTCAAGACGCCGAGGTAAGCGATTCTCACGCCTCACTTCATCATCAAAGAGTGGATTTCGCAAAATACGGAAACGTTTTTTGTGGCCCTTCTGTCGTGAATGTTGTGCAATTTAGGCATTTCAGGCACTTTTTGCTGACATTGTTGAATGAAACGATGAGAAAAGAAAGAGGGGAGAATGGAGCAAAGAGTAAGAAGAGGGAAAATCATACTCTTTGAAAGCTTTTGAATTGGATTGCAAGAGCGGCAGAAGAGATCAATTACGCACAAATCTTTACTCAAAGAGTCCTTTGTGTGGCCCTCTCAGCCAGCCAGTCAGCCAACTAGCTAGCAAGCTTTTGCCTTCTCACTTCTCAGACCAACACCTCGGTGAAGGAAGTGGTGCCAAATCCAAGGAGAACTGATTGCAAACTCTTTGGAAAATCTGGAACAACTTGGGACTGGCGGAGGAATGTCGGCCTATTTCCACGCCGAATTGCACGTCGAAATAAATCGGCTCATTGATGAAATTTATTTGCCTACTAGCTGAAACTCGAGACATGTTTCCACCCAATAACTTCTAGCCAGAGACAATAAACTTGTCTGTTGAAGTGGACCGCGATTTTAGCGAGAGATTGTGAGCTTGGATCCTGGGATCCTGGGCGTGGTGGGAATGAGAATGAACAAAAAGAAGAGACTGTTTCCACCAATCTCTCTCTTCCATTAATCTAAAGAGAGCAATGCCACTTTGGCATTTAGGATCGGATAAAAACCGCCCAATGGAGGAAGACCGGATGGTCTGTTCCATCAGGGTGGGAACGTCCTTCTTCCTTCTTCATCACGTCTGATTTATTTCTTCAGTATTGTTCTTGTCATAACCACGAAGTTCACCACAACCCAAAACTCCATCCAACCCTTTTCCTACCCTCTTGGAGAAGAAAGACAGCTTTGGCGCGTTTCCTGCATAGTTAAGCTCACCACCAATTAGCCCCTATCCGTCTTTGCCAGATCATTCTGGGGTTTCCATGGGATAGACAAGGAGCTGTAATGAATTCATCCCTCTCACAACGGTGGTGTTACCCATCTATCGGATGGTTTCCATGCATGCCAAGACTTCTCGAAGCGACATGGAGGAGGTGAAACCTGTTTTGAGGGAGAAGGAGGCCAGAACAAGGTTTCATTTGCATCAGTTATTTGTAGTGATGGACAATCCTGGCAATTTGTTAATTTGCATTTGCTTTTTTTTCTTCTAATCAAGAGGACTTTTATCATATTGTTAATGGACATTCCGCAAATGTCATAATATTTGGTTGCCGTGGTCATGGTTGTATGATTAATGAAAGCCGATAGTAACTGGACTATCGTTTTGCAACAGTGGCTGACGCCTATTTTTGAGCCAAATCTGGCGTCTGGGGGATGCATTAAATCTTGCGATAAGAAAGGCATGGATCCTCCGGTGGAGGCGGAGAGATTGAGAATCAAGGACAAAAGCTATAAAGTAAAGCTGATGCCATACAAACCAAGAAAAAACTGAGGCGAAACTTTTTTTTATTGGCAGGTGGATTTTTTTCTTCTTTTTCACTGTCTTGCGCCCGGGAAACGTGGGGGTTAAAGTTTTCTTTGTCAGGCGGTGAGGAGCAAGTTTTTCAATTGACAAGACAAATCATGGCAGTTTTGATTGGGATAGCATGTTCCTCGATCCTCACTCTCCCGTCCACGAAAAGCAAATACCTTTCAAGTGTAGAAACTCGTGTGCGTATGTGTGAGAAATTCAATATTGAGCATTATTACAATAT
Organism: Tigriopus californicus; assembly: GCF_007210705.1. Classification (NCBI taxonomy): domain Eukaryota; kingdom Metazoa; phylum Arthropoda; class Copepoda; order Harpacticoida; family Harpacticidae; genus Tigriopus; species Tigriopus californicus. The sequence goes on along the minus strand of NC_081449.1, from coordinate 4,734,735 downwards.
TCAATACTATGGCATCCTTCCAATGAATGCAGACTTTTGCAGTAGACTGTGGCATCTGACGATGACCTGCTGACTCCCTGCTCAAGAACTAGCCAGACTCGGCCTTTCCTATTTAAACTAGATGAATGATCAAACCCAATCTTGGTAAAATGGTCAGGTACGAAAAAGACCATCTGGGGGCCATCACTCGCAAGTCTTTCCGAGGTCTGGCAACGACATGTTTTTGCCGAGTTTTTAAAGACTTATCTGACATTCTTGCCGCTGAATGGTCATGGTCACTCTGATCCTTGGGGGGGGGGATGGATCTGATCATGGACCTCGAAGATTCAAAGGAAGCCTGTTCTTGAGGGCCTCTGATATTAAAACGTTCTGGTCCAAAGAAATTATGGGTCCTTCTCCCTCTCCGAACGTCACATTGAAATATTTTCAATCAAAATGCCATCCAATCATGCACCCAATATCGATGGCCAGTTGATGAGGTAACACAGTTTTGCCCCCATGTGCCAATTACCAAAGCCAACGGCTTGGTTTATTCTCCTTTTGGAAACAATTGTCATCATCCTTGGCTTTACAAAAACCGGGAAGACTGGCGGACAAAAAGAAAGAGAAAGCTTGTCTTACGGCCATTAATTAGTGATGGAAATGAGTTCCCCCAGAATTGGAACATTGGGACCCCTCCTCTTTGGCGGTCTTTTTTGGCATCCCTAAGAGCCGTTGTCCGACGAAAGTATTGTAAAGTAAGTGGGAAAAACAATGAAGAGGAGTGATGTACGTACGTACGTTCGTACGTAGAGTGCGCACGCCGCTGTGCTTCCGAAGCGATTCAGGAAGAGTCGGCTATTTAATCGCCACTAGCTTGACTCTCAAGTCTGAAGGGAAAACCTTTTCCAAAGCCTCAGACACGACGGGTGCTTTGGCCTTTTTTGCCGTCGTTTAAAGGAAATGGAAGTGAGATAGATACCAAGAAAACTTGAAGAAAAGGACCACATTCCAAGTACCATTATCCAACCCCTTCTGTTCCTCTTCTTCTTTTCTTTCAAGAACCATTTGCTGGAAAGAGAGCCCCCTATTTTGGAACAAGAAGCCATTGAACTCTTACTTGAATTAGATGAACAAAATTTCTTTCTCTCTTGACTACTGTCGCTCCATCCAACTTGTCAGGCTTTGTTCGAAACTATCCTTAAGTTTTAGTCGAAAATGTATCAGAGATGGAGATCATCCATCCTCTGGTTCCGTGGACCCAGGCTCCAAAGCCTCTACTTTTATACTGGATCTCATCTATGCGAGCCATATGAAGTGCATTATAGGACTAGAGCAAAATGCATTCCCTCTGCCCCGGGAAAGCTAACGTAAAGTCTGGAATCTCTCAAAACTTGGGGTCAACTTCTTAACACATTTGCCAGCGTCAACCTCAAGTTGGTGCATTATGCCAAATATTGACAAACTGTTGCGTCAAATGCAAAATGCAACCAAGCCATCTTGAGGCATTTTGGCGAAATAAGGATCAAATTTCAAATTCAAATAAGAACCTGACTGGAATGTGCGGAAAAACAGGGACGTTTTTTTTTTGAAAATAGGCTGAAGTGAAGAAAATTTCATGATGAGTGGCCAAACTGGTCATAGAAACTTATAAAACGTAAATCCGATATGTAGGTGAGGATAATCCTGTTTTTCCTCCTTTTTCCCGGGTATTCACGATCCGCACGCAGACTCGACTTATAAGACATCCCTATTTCCGGACCCACGGACAGGGATGGTCGAGGAATTCTTTCGCTAGGTGCAAATCTATGACCATGGAGCGAAGATATCCATTGAATGTGGGAGGCTCTGAAAGTTTGAACAACTTTGGAGCGCCCGTCATCTTTAAATGGAACAGTCTTTTCTTCTAAAGTTTCGATTGACACGAGCAATGTGGATGTGAGAGTGTTAGCGTGGAGAACGGGAACAAGATGTTGTTACTATGATTCGCCGGTGGTTGGCTGGTTGGCTGGTTGCCTGGGTGGTTGCGAAGCCACTCGGGGGGGGATTCGGCACGAGCTATTTTCTTGCAAAATCAGGAACAGATCTCAGTTCCAAGATGGAAACTTCCATTATGACACTTTGAGAGAGGAAGAGCGAGAACTTTCTTCAGGGAGAAATGCACAGTTGTGCCCCTGGAAGTGATGGAGGAGACGGGGGCAACACGAGGGGGAACGACAATTTTGGAAATTGGATCCTATTTTATGAATTACTCCATTTCGTTGCTGAGTAGGGTTGACGTTGACGCTGACTCCGCGCATATTGAGGGGCGTGCATAATGGCCGCATAAGTTCCATTAGCCCAAATTAGACGAAGCAACTATCAATTTGAATTTCTAGTTCCACCTCGAAAGACATCTGTGGAGCTTAAATTCCGGTCGTTCCATTGCGAAAAACTTTGTCAATGACATCAATCCAAAGATCAGTGTCACCTTGAGCTAGCAGAGCGTTCAGTCTTTACCAGTAATTCAAAAACAAAAAAAAAACGACGACACGGACGGGCAAAACAAACATCAGTGATAAGATCTTGGATTCTGAATGGCATACACACATGCACACCCATTTGGAAATGTCAAGTTGGCATTTTTTCTACTCGAGATATTGGAAATAAGGGACCAAGGGAAGGAACTTGGAAGGACTGGAACTAAGGGGAAAACACAACCGTCGTGAAATGAGGGGAACTCGAGACTCGTTTTGTACGCACCAAGCAAATGAGACAAGGGGAATATTGTCAAAAACCAATCAAGGTAATGGCTCTGGAGAGAGAGAGAGAGGCGAAACAAGCGAAACAAACGTGGAAGTTAAGGAGACCTGGGCTTGAGTCAATTCCCAATAGAGCACGTTCAAGGACGAACCAAAAAACACTCCAAAATTTGAGATTGCTCTGTCGCTCACCTGTTTCAGATTCCATTTAAGTTTTTTTTTTTTTTGGGGGGGGGCACTTTTTGAGGCATTCAAACTTGGCTCCAAGGCATTGAGTCTTCGTTGAAGAGACAGGTTTCCTCGGTCCCATTATCTGCCAGACCTTATTCATACACCGACAAGTCAAGCAGCCTTGGCGTTCCATCAAAAGTGAAATCACCCTTTAACGTGTATCATATCCCAACCCAGCAGTGCGTCTCCAAAGTCGTTTCGAACTAGCTTCATGTTTACTGCGAGATCCTTCGAGCTCAGTGCTTGTCCAAATGGTCCACAGAATCTCGTCTAGACGGCCTTTATCTTCAAGGCAGGTCCACCTTTAGACCTACCATGGCCACTCGCTCTTAAAGATGTAATAGTTCCCCGACCTGCGCTGAGCATTACAAGAATGTTTGGTTCTGACGAAGGTCCAAGAACTTGCCGGGTTGAAGGATGGCACAGGGTGAAACCATTTCAACCCAAAGAAGTGTTTAGCAGCCCTAATAATCTGAGAGCAGTCACCCTCAAGCAGTTTCAGCCCAACAAGAGCATAAAGAAATGAGCGTTAGAACCCTTGGAAGTGGGCCTTTTCTTTCGATTGGGATTTATTCCTGGGAAAGAATGGAGCACGAGAGAAAGGTTGGGATAGTTTATAGATAACCTAAGCCAATAGTGGATGAACCTGGTTTAAGCAAACCCAAAAGGGAGTAAGGAGAGCGAGGGGGGCATGCTCAACGAACCAAAGAAAACAGCTTCCGTTGGTATTTATTCCCTTGGCGGAAGAAAATCGCAATTCTGAGCAGGAACTAGAAACCCGCCAGATGCACCATAGCGAGTGGTGGTGTACTTACTTACATGCCGACCATAGTTATTTTCCCAACCTAATGAGGTCAATATGTTTTTTCGTGGCAATGGCCACACTGTAAAGAAATCATGACATCCAACGGTCGTACAGTTACTTCAAGGCATAATCAGGCAATGGGTCACCAAATCAATGGAACTGTTCCACCACCCTGAAGAGGCTAGGTTCCGAATTAAACCCAATACAAATCATGATATCGTTTGATCCAACACATATGGGGTTCCAACCTTTTGGCATGGATCAGGTCAGTCCATTATCATGCCTCATGGTCATCATCCAGCGTCGTTGAATGGGATCCCTGCCATGTTTGAGCATTTCCAGTTCCATGCGCGTGCACGTGACAGCTCGCTCGTTCGTGTCTTTCATGGGGCACACAGCCTCAGTGGCCTTTTGGCTCGCTTCTTCCCAGCTCCGGACCCACCTTTTATTCTCTTCATCCCATTTGAGCTTCCTTCGAGAGTTGGCTTATTCCTCTGGCCCACGGCACCAGAATCCCGGGGAATGATATCAATAAGGAAATGAGGCAAAATTGAATCACTGACCCAAGGCGGATGGTAGGCAGAGCCACTCAGGGAATCCCCAAGGAAATGGCCAAGAGCGGAAGTGTTAAAGAGGGCTCTCGCCCGTCGTTCCCATTGAAGAAAAGATGGAAAAGAAGAAAAGGTGGGAAACTTGAGAGTCGGCAGAACCGCCATTCCCGCCCGTCCCACAGAAAATCTGGGTCATTTGCATTCCCAATGATCTTGGACGACCGTGGATTGCTCCTCATCCTCCATGGATCTTCACTATTGCTCGCTGGTTCATGTACGGAGAGAAGGCTTATATCCGAAGGCTGGCAAGCTGGCAAGCACAGTAGCGGAATTGTACTTCTTTTACTACTACTACTACTATTACTTCTAAAAGGCACCTCACTACCTACCTGCCTCTGGAGGAACAGTATTGCAAGGTGGATTAACCTAATCCGAGACTAGCCCCTTCTTATGCCTGCTCTAAATAAAGGGGGGATATTCAGACTTGCTTGAGGACCATCCCAATGAAAGCCTTCCAGTTTTCGTTCGCATTCCAAAGGTGGACTTGGCATTAGAGGACTGCTCTACAGCCTCCACTTCACCTGGTCTTGAATCTTCGCAGCCTTAAACTCCCTGTTATTGTTTTGATCTCTTGCCAAGAAAGATAAATTATGTGACAATTTGATGATAGAGACCAATTTGATAGCCAGAGGCTGGGAAACGTCGACGAGGTCGCTCGAGGGTGGCAGGTTAGCTGGTTGGTTGGGAGTGAGTATACTTGGATGGATGGACAAGATCTCGCTTGAGGGCTTCAGGGGAAGCACAGGGACGAGCAAAAAGAGACTCGAGAAGAGAGGGAGGAAAAGAAATAGAGGAGGAACGGAGGGACAAGGGACCAGGGAGGGAGAGAGGGAGGGAGGGAGGGAATGAGTGAGATGGGATGAGATGCGAGGTTGGTGGCAAAATTACGTTATAGTGATGGAGAATGTTAATAATCCCCCATGGACAGAGGACGTGCATATCGTGGCGAAAACAGATCCATCAGAGAGGCCATCTCTGGACATTAATAACTAACCCCAGAACACGACGATTACGACTATTCTATTTGCTCAATTGCCGCTCTACTACATACATATACATCTGTCTTGTACTGTAGTTGAGAGTGATGCCTCAACTTTGCTCTTGAGGACACTGAGGGTGATTCGGTTGTTCATCATTTCAACTCGAGTCCAAGATCTCTTGGGATGACATGGAAATCCTCGATTCTCACAAGCGACTTAACTATAAGGGACCCTGGAAGGAACCTTCAGGACCACTGAGATCCAAATTGAAGAGAGAGAAAGAAAGAGAGGGGAGGGAGGGAGGGATGCTGCTGTTCCTCCGTTAGGGTATCTTTTCTTTCTCTTGTCAACCATAGGAACAATTTAGGTCAAGATGAGAGAAACTTATGTCAAGCGAGGCAAAAGAAATCCAGAAAAAAATAGATATACGTCCATCCATCCTTGGAACATACTAATGCCAGCCTAGCACCCGACTCGAAATGGTTGACTGAGATTGGAAGTGATGAGTAAGCGTTTCTTGAGATCACAGACACGTAAGGTGAACTCGCGCTAGTCCCCTAAGATGGATTCGGGCCATGAAGCTCTCGGATATTATTCCGCCTTGGAACGACAAAGAGGTGCTGGAAACCCCGGTTCAGACAAAATATTAGGTTAGAGCTCTTAAATCGACTCTTTCATTTGAAGGGGGGGCGGGACAAAGTGCCATGAAAAGTCGTTCTCCTCGCCTTTCTCAAGGACACACAAAAACGTATATTTATATGAAGACAAATGGAGCTAAAAAGTGAGCTCCAAATGAACCTATTTTTAGCTATTCCTCTGAGAGGGAAAAGAACATCCTTCCCAAAGAAGAGAAGAGAGGTGAAGACATTCGAATTGGGCGAGAAAACTTTTACCTCATTGCGTCCTTTGTGGGCAATCTGATTAAATTATGTCTCCGTGGCGGACTTGGTCCTCGTCCTTATTCCTCTTTTTTTTTATGGTTCGCTCCTCATCCCTTTTTGCAACGAAAAAGGCAAATTCTGCAAACTCAGACATTAATTAAGGGCATTCAAGAGCTCTCAGTGATGAAGTCGAGATCTGAAATTCTCTTTGATGAGTCTAAAGAAGCATTAAGCAGTCCTATGTACGTACATACCAACAGCTGACAACAGTACTGAACCCTCCCTTATATACCTTCATACAGTAATGTATTGTACCAAGCGGGGTTCGCTTCCCCTACTAAAGACGAGTTGTTATGCCTACTGATGAATTGTCGTCGAGGCAGTGCAATTTCGCTTTTATGACCAAAACGGGACATGAAAGGAAAGGAAAGGAGGGAGGACGAAAGAGAGGGAGGAAGAAAGACAGAAAGATGGAAAACGATAGGAAGAGAGCATCGGCACAAGTGTGGGTGATACTAACTGGGATATAACCAGATAAGCTTACAAATGCAGATGGAGAAATCAATTTATCTTTCCTGGCAGAGGGGACGCACGTCACTGATGACACTGGCAAATCTATCAGAATCAAATCATCCTATGGAATGTAGTTCCCAATGAACAGTCACCGTTTGGTGCTATGATGGGCTATATAATTATCATGTTTTCGCCTGGACAGTGAGATGAGGCATAAACATTTTGGATGAGATTTTTAAGAGTGCCGACTAAAAAAGGAATAAATTGGCCAATGCTGGAGCGAAGCAAAAAAACAGGTCTGAGGATTTGCAATCTTGAGAAAAGTCTTTTTTAACAAGAGAAAGTACTTAAATTATGTCTTTTTCTGAGAGCAAGTGCCCATCTAGAAATATGTGGCACAAAATTAAAATTGGTAACAACTAACAACAGCCCTATAGCCATTCACACATTGCTTTACATACAGTATATATCGTATTCACTTATAATGAATGCAAAGTGAAAAGTCAGAATAACGGCCAAATGGTTTTTTTTTTCTCTTATTCATAAAGTATACCTACTCAAAGTCTCAGTCAAAAAAAGAAAGGTGTAGTTGAAGAGAGCTTTAATCTTATTGACACAGATCGAGTATCACGTGTAACACTGAAGACGTTGCTGATGCAGCGGTTGGCTGTTTTAGTGTGAGACTCATTCAAGGGTCGCTACCATTGGTATTCTTGCCACTATACTTTCCCCCTACTACAACTAGACATCTACTTTGGAGGCGAAGAAGGTAGAGGAAAAATTCAAAATTTGGGTCCCACAAGGATTGCCTTTCAAAAGGATGAGTGGGATTGACTGGGGAGAATGGGGGAAATGATTTCAAAAGAGAGCTAGCTTCTTCATCTCGCTCACTCGTCGCTCTCTCTCTCTCTCTTTCTTCTCCGGCCTTTGGCCTTTGGCCTTTACTTAGAAGCTCGACAACGATGATGGTGATGACCTCTTTTCTTCACATTTGGGATCAATGGGCCAGAACGAGCCACTAAGAAGGAAGAAGAAGAAAAAAGTTCCATTTCTGATTTGGTGAGAGGACAGTTCTTTTTTCTCCATATGAGGCGCATCCGAGATTTACGTTCCAGGAAGATTAAAATCTCGTCCCGTTCAAATTAAGAAAATTTATGCTGTGAGGGCGGCTAGGGCGGGGTTAGGCCGCAAGGTATTAAGTTTTTCATTTACTAATCCCACAACCTGCTTTATAATTAATGTATCAAGCATCATCGATGAAAATTGAACTTATTTTGGCAATGCAGAGTTTGAAACGAACCTAAAATATCAATAATCGCGGCAGTTAAGTTGCAAAAAAAAGACTTCGAAGAATTACTCAATCTGTCTCAGATTCGTGTGCTTGGTTGCTCCAGGCTATTTTGGAACTTGGTCATGACCAACATAGCTCGTGAGACCAATGACAAAATGACAAAAGCAGGTCTCATGGAATTTCCCACCAGACCATCGCACATCAAGGAATGAATGCGATTGTTGAATACACAAAAGCAAGCAAAGAGACCACGGAAACCTGTCCATTGGGTCATCAGTCCCAGCTAGGCATGTGGCTGGTTATTTTTGGTCTTGGCTCATTCCTCTTTCCCTGACCACTCACTCACTTACTCACTCAATTCTTTAGGGAACGAAACACCATATTGTGCTCTCCACAAAAGCGGGTTGTCTTGACGGCCTTGGCAATGCAAGTCTGGGGTTTGGTGAGCAAAGGCCGCTATTCAAGGGGCCAACCACCACCAAAACAACTAGGGCCAGTTCTAGAATTCATATTACCGTGAAATAACATGGCAGCGTTCATTGGCTTGAGTGGTATGTTGTCAATATTTGGAAGGAACCAAAGGCTTTCAATCTGTCCGGCCTTTGACAGACATTGATCTTGATGGGCATGTCGACTTCGTAAGGCAAAGATCAGAGTTCCTTCGTCGATCTGTCGAGTCTCATTGGTTATTGAACAATGCAAACGAATGTAACTAGGTATGGATGAGAGTGATGATGACCTTGAATGGGATCTCGCTCATTAACGTTTTCCCACGGGCAAGTCTGGAAATCTCGATCTTTCAATTTCCTCGATGTTGGAAATGAGAAATGAAGAAGAATCAGATTTTTCGTTAACCTTGGAAGCTGGAACATCCTAAAAACGATTCCGGGCAACGAAATGGAGCTAGCTAGCTAGGCAGCTGGCATCCATCCGTCCATCCATCCATCCATCCATTTTGGCCTCGGTTTGGCCTTCACCTTTTCTTCGTTCGGCCTTCTTGTGCGATTATCTTATCAATTTCAAAGCTTCAGAAGGGGAGGGTAAGCTCCGCGCAAACCCAATTTGGCTGGCCCAATTTTTACCCTCTCCTTCTTGGTGTTTCTCATGCTCGGTCCTCAGGACCTTTCCACACTGTTGCTTCTGGCCTTTGCATACGACTTTTGCTAGACGACTTGAGGAGTGAAGGAATGGCTCTAGTTGAATGCCGTCCCGATGGAGACGAAAAGGTCCTGGTGTCTGACATGAAAGGCTGTTCCTCTTCTCCTCACATCCGCTCTTGGACTTTGCAGCTCTGGGATCTTTTTTCTCTGCTCTTTAAGAAGGCCAACGGGAAAGGCGATAAAAGTGCTTGAAGGCTTTCGCGAACAATGAACATTGACGGTCTTGATCAAACATTATATATGGCGCTCACAAAGCGCCCCCCCCCACACACACACGCACATACATACCCAACTAGCCAACCAGGCACACTCTCATCCATCCATTCGTTCGTTTGTCCGCATCTTACGCTTCAAAACACACGAACTTGATCCGATCTTGAGTTAATCTAAAATATGAAAGTCAATGGGAACGCTCGCTTCTCGGCTTGCCACACCTCACGGGCTGAACTGTTGCCCAACTTTGTGGAAAAGGCTTGGTCGACCATCTTCGGTGAAAACTTGTGTCCTAACTTGTTCCAATGGCCTGGTGGAAGACCCAGGAGGTGAAAGCTGACACAACGCAAGCCGTATTCTCTGGAAGGCGGGGGTGGGGGGTCCGCCCAATATGTGGTTGGCTTCGCTTGACAAGGCCATTACACCACAGGAGGCCCTACTGGCAAGACAAACTGCGGTCTAAATGGTTGAGATGGCCAAATTAACCAAGTTTGCCTTCTCGAGTTCCTCGATGAGCTCAGCTCGAGCATATAACTTCATTGGAAAACTTTGGCTCTAAATGAAGGATCCATCGGGAAGCCACGTTAATGGACCAATTAATGTGACGTGATTATCACTTAATTCCAAAAGTCATCGGCCCAAAATAGCCCAGGTGTTGATGTTTTTCCCCTTTAATGAGTTTGGGTGGGCGAGGAGCAACCCTTTCTGGATCAAAACCAAACACTTCATTTCGATTTTTCTGTGGATGGAGTTCCATTCGCCTAGAAGTAATGGCACCCAATTCCACTATTTCAAGACCACTCCTTCAAGTGATTAGGGGTCTGATAGCTTCGTATTTGAGGATGGAGGCTCCACTTTTATCTTAAGAGTACTCTAGCCTGTGTAAACAAGGGCTTTTCCAACTGACTGCAAATCTGACGAGAAAACTAGAGCATTCATTATCAACATTGAATCGGAGAAAACCTTCCGAAAAAATACTTGACACCACAGCACGGCTCTTCTGTCGATCTCGAGCATTTTGACCTTTATCTTGAAAATGCCAGTGAGGTCAATACGAAATCTGGAATTTTGAATGCCTTGATGAAAAAATACAAAATGGAATAGATTCCCATCCAGGTTTTCAGAGTGTAAAAGGAACACTTGGTGTGATTTTTCTCGCAAACATCTCGGAAAAAGCTTTAGAAAGTGAGTGGGTCTAAAGCGTGAGGGAAAATGGAAGGTGAAACAACAGAACCTTGAGAGTAGAAAAAAGTAAGAGAGAGAGAGAGCAAGTTTTACACCCAGGCTACTTCAAAGACCGTCAAAGGCAGATTTCATTTCTTGCAGCCATATTTTCATCATTCACGACACTAAGATTAACGTTGCTTGGGCCCCTCTTTCCCCTCTGCTCTTTTCCATGACCCCATATACTGCACTGTAAAAGAACGTAGAGTACTTTCGAGTAGAATCTGGTGCCTGATTTGAGCCCGGATGATAATGGTTTAATAAACCCGAGACAATGGCAACTCCCGAGTCTTCTGGGTGTCTCTCTTAGTCTTCACAGCAATGCAAGCACAGCCAAATGAACCATCAAAATGTAATGCTCAAAAGAACCCCTACGCCCTTTGTGTCCCATCCAAGATCATTTACGAACCATCTCAGACGGAGTAGGCCTTCATAAAACCATCTCAGAGATCAAAGAAAACCATCTTGATGATGATGATCATCACCATGGTCGTAGTCCCTCAAAGAGACAATAGTCTAACAAGCAATGGAGACAGACGTGACATCAGACCCGAAGAATGCAGTGAAGACACCACACGCACACCAAACCAACCAACCAACCATCTAACATGGGGAATGCCTTGCGTGATGGCAAAAGAGGAATCAAAGCTAGACCATCTTCCAATGCATTGACAAATCCCTCTTTCTTTCTCCTCAGTGGAGGAGGACACGATTCTCGGATCCGCAAGATCCACATGAATGGGGAAAGAACACTCTTACACCATATTTTAGAGCACGGATTTGGACGGACCAAGGATACAGCAAGCAAGTGTTCTCACCGTTAATGTATATATTTTTTGGAGGCAAAACTAATTTGCATGAACGCTCTCCGTGATTGGTGAGCGGAACGGTTCACTGGTTAGAACGGGGAACCCCGGGTTGGTATGGAATTGCAACCAATGATCTTTGCCAAATGGCTAATTCATTGGCATAATGTTGTGTTGGCCATGGTCTCAATGGAGGATCAATTCAGCCCACATTTTCCCCATTTGCCAAAAAACGCAAGCACAACGAGGAGATCTCTCACGGGTCCTCGTTGTGGATTGGAACATTGGCACCTTCATGTTCGCTGAAGAGGGTCGTACCTTAGCTGAAGATGGAGACTGAACTTGGAGTGAGCCCGAGTTTTCTTTTCTGAAGAGCCACGACCATGAAGTTATTTTGGGGACACATCCATCTCGTTTTGGGTCTCATTTGGGAGATAGAAGAGTCTGAAGCTCTCTCGCTCTCTCTCACTCTCTTCTAACTCAGTCCTGATGACGAGAAGAAGAGACTGCCTCATTAAGATTTCACTTTGAAGTGGTGAAGCCCGAAAAAAGTTGGGCGGACAACTTCTATTTGGATCTCTTGCCGACTGAGTGATCTGCTAAGGGGATAACATCCGGGCGAATAAAATAGTTTGGCATGGGAACATGGCGGAAGGGAAGAAAAACGGGATTATGACGAAGACGGCTGAAGAAGTGGAGCAAACACACAACCACTTGGATCTCCCTGAACAGCTTGTGGCATCGAAATTTCATAGTCCGTTGGCCAAACTACTAATTTATGTGTAAGAGCAAGGTTATTCTCTCCGGCTCCCCCGGCTCTGTATGCACTGTTATGTGTGGTGTTCACTATGTGGTGTTCAGTAGGTGGAGGGAAAATGGTCAAAAACATCCAGTATCTAGGACTGTTCCAGGAGGAAGACCTCCATAAATCAAAACACATATCATTATCCTTGGTTCTCGAGGCCCCAAGTGGGCTTCAAGGAGGATACACGTTCCACAATGAGAGCTTTAGGCCTGCCAGCCTCACCACAAAGGAGCATGTCCCGTAAAAAGATTAATTTTGTTGGACCATTAATAAATCATTGGAATCTTGATCTGCCCTTTCCTAGTGGCCATCAGTACCTTCATTGACAGAAGGAAAACCAAGCCAAGCCAGACATACGGCAAGCAAGCAAGCATCGCACCCATCCATCTGAAGCACAAGATGGGGAACATGGCAAACCTTGCTTACTTGACCACTCGCCTTCCTTTGAAGAATCACTTCGATTTATTCTGGAGCCCCTTGTTTCTGATTACCCTTGTTAAGCATGCAGTTGGCAATGATGAGATATAACCCAATTCCAATGTTGCCCAGGGACTGCGAATTAGGCCGAAATTTGCAGACCCCTCGTTTCATCTCGAGACGAGCCAAAAGTTCCCGGAAAACAAGGTTGTTTTCGCATAAAACGCAGGAGCGGAACATAAATCGTTAGTCAATTTGGTCAGCAAAAAGCTTTTATTACTGTAGAACGCCAGGCTCCACTTGAGGTCGACATATTTCCCTTGACAACGTTGAGAGTGAGTTCCACTGCTCTGGCTTTAAAAGCCAGATTCCAATAGGAGTGAGAGAACTTACACCAACGGTCCTTTGGGGACGCGGAATCAATTTCACACGCAAGATCTCTTTCCCTGGGGCAACAAAAACTGCCTTTAGCAACCTCTTTCCTCCATCCTTTCTTCATGGCTGGCACGTGTGTTGGTTTATACCATGGAGGCACACCCTGACGCCGAGACTGGGGCCATTAATTGCACCACAACATGAATATGAAGTGTTGGAACAATCATGATACAGCTGACAATTATTCCATCGTCGAAGACGGTGTTCGAAATCGGAAACGAGAGAGCTCGTGGTTCCCCTCGTTTTTCTCTTTAGCGAGCTCTAAATAATGGTAAAAGAGGCCCAGTTCTTTGGAAAGTCTCGAACATCATTGGAACTGACGTGGAGTGGTGTCCAATCAAGGTTTTGCTCGGGTCTATCTGACAGTTTTGGCGGGATCGCTCCTCGCTGGAGGGGAAAAATATTGCCTCAAATTGAGCTTACCATTCGTGCGAGCACGAGATTCGAAACCTACAACATTGCATGGCCTTGGGCTAGGAAGATCTTGCCAACTCGGAGAGATAAGTACCCATGGGTTTTTGCCGAACAAGTTCATTAAAATCGAATCCATCCCAATTGGGAGATGAATGTGAATTCCCAAGGGTGCTGGTTGTGCAATCGTATGATCCAATAGCCATCTCGAACTTCTCTGTCTCATCAAGTTCCAAGTTTCTTGAAGGCCAAGTTAGCTTTCACGCGGTTGTCTGCTGACCTCTTCTCCTGCACCTCCTCTCTCTAAAGCCTCCTTCCCCAAAAAACTGGAACCAATAAGTGGGAAGCTATTTTGAGAATTCCTGGGAACAAATCTTCTGCAGATATTGGACGTTCCCTATTTTATAGTAACCCCAGCCTTTTTTCTCGTCGTCGTCGTCGTCGTCGTCGTCGTCGTCGTCATCATCATCATCATCAATATCAACAACAACACAAATCCCAAGGCCTTTTCCTCCTTTGAATGGAACCTTCTCCGTACATTCGTACGTGCTTGGTTAGTTCCAAAGGGAAGGCTAATGTTCTTCTGACAGTTCCAAGAAGGACGCTCTCGGAGTTCTTATGTCTCACAGCCATTCAAGGTAAAAATGGGATCGATTAGCGATTGTGCTACTGATCCAATCCAATAGTTCCCCATTTCCCCCCTTTGGCGCCTTCCAGGGTTCCATGAATCAATCAAGTAAATGGATTTCTCAAACTATTCACCTCCTCTCCATCGCTCAGAAAACTAAAACTTGAACTTTGGAAATTTCCCTGGAGCTGGCGGAAGAGAGGCTCGAACTTCTTTGAAAGGAATCCGATCCATTGTGCAGAATGAACATTTGAAACATAAGGCGGCCGAGTTTAATGAGGCAACCCTGCGACCGGATTATGTCCATTCATTCGTAGCTGGCTCATTCAATCACCATTGGAATCATGTTCATCAACACTCAGATCAAGTGAAGGCCAACTGATCATGCGATCCTTCTCGTTGGTTCAAGATGATGATGATGGTTCTTGTCCGTAGTCCATCAAGACTTGGTAACAATACCACTTCCATGGACTGTATATTCTGTCATAGAACTCGACCTCGAGCCCATATCCTATGTACACTATGTACACCGACTCAAGGCCTATCTCCTCAGGAATCGATAATCCACCCTTCCTCTATTCGTTTTTTAGGTAAGATTCCTTGTCAATTGTCATTCATGGCCTTTGCCAAGTACTCACTCTCCAAGGGTATCATGATAAGTGAGTTTTGGCCACTCCGAAGACCAGAGTTGACAAGAAAGAGGGATTCTTGGCTTTCTCATATGGTGGATGCTCTTATGAAACGTGGAGGTTGCATTTGATTTGACATTTATTTGCGTAAGTGGGTCAATGCTCCTTACGAGGGTCGAAACGAAGAAGGCTGCTTGATCCTCGGGCTGCATCAGGACCTTTGCTCGTTTCCAAGCCACCTAATCTGGGAACCTCGATCACATCTTGTGTGGAGTTCAGAGTAAGAACGAACGAAGGAACGAGCCATTATTACCCGGTCCTTGTTAGGCTCCTTCAGAGAGCACGAATGACCCTGGACCTCCCACTCTTGTTTTCCTTATTTATGGCCTTGGAAAGGAAAAAGATCAGGTTTTGGGGGTCTCTAAAATGAACTCATATTCATTCCAGGTCTAGGAATATTCCACAAGAAATGATGGGCTCCATGAGAGTAAGAAAAGCTCTTGCTCCAATTCGTACCAAAACTAAAAATAATGGCCAGCTCCTTAGCTCCTTCTCCACCCTCCCAAAAATGCAACCTCAGACTCAGCGAATCATCGCGGGTCCCCAAAGCAGGCCATCGGATCAAACTCATGATATGCAATTACACAACGAGCTCTTGCCAACATCTGATCCATTCGCCCAACAAGCCAATCCCCATCAACCACCCATACCCATCTCAACACAAATACTCGTCCTTGCCCTTATTTTCCGATGCGAAAACCATCTTGATCTTTGGCTGTCCTGGGTCCGCCTTTTCGTCTTTATCATCGTCGACATTGTGGTTCTTTTTCCCCTTCATGCATCCAATCCTGCCTTGCCCTTGTGCCATTTCCCTTGTCAATAATCTATACTGACAGAGATGTTTCTAGTAATGGGAGTTTTGCCAATGGCCCTCTCTGTGTGTAGTGTACTACGAGGGCAGGAAAGTGGAGAGGCCTTCTCTCTCCCTCTCAAAAAATCGACGCTTCACTACCACTGAAGGAAGGGGGTCTTTCAAGCAGCCCAAAGGCCAATATGAGACAACCTTGAAGTGCAAGTGCCTTTAAGAGTGGACTGAGAAAAAAAGGGAAACCGACAAAATATTGGTATAATAATAAAACAATTCATTCAGTCAGTCAGCCGAACCAGTACTCGTCCTTCAGTTGTGTTTTTTCTTCCGTAACTATTCTGCTTTCTTGAGCCCTTGGATAAAGAGCCCAGTTTAAAGGGTAAGAGGACCATCGGTACAAGGATGCTTTTACTGACATGATCTTGTTCTTGCCGCTGGAAAGATTGGTCATTGACCATGTCGTCAATTTTTATTGACTTCTTCCCTATCGGGGGAAAGGCCGAATAAAAGCGATGTTCTGGCCCAAAAGACGATTTCAAGTCATGGTAATCACCACCTGTATCATTGGATCAGGTCTATTTGGAAAGTTGGTCCCATCTCGACAACCATTTGAGTAAATGGATCTCGGCCAATTCGATCTCCTTCGCTTCAACTTGTTTTCCGTGTATCAGGTGTATGACTGAGCCAAAGGATTTCAAGCTCTGTTGAAAGTTGGATCAATTACAGAAGGCATTCCCTGGAGACCTTCAACAACAGTATTCAGACATTCCTCCCATTAATTATGTGTCGACAAAGCAATAACTCAGGGCCAAAGAGACTTCCTTCTTTCACATCGACCTTCAGAGAAGGGCTTGGCGCACACCAGAGAAGTGTGTACCCGACCCACGTTCCTCCCTAAGTTCCTCCCAACGTTCCCTACAACCAACCTACCAAGTCAGTCAGTCACCTCATGTGTAAGTATAAAGTGGATGGAGGTAGTATGTCGTTCAACATGAGCATGGTCCATGGCCTCACCTCAGTGGATCTAGGAGGACGACAACCAATTTCCTTTGAAGATGGAATGGCTCTAAAATTAGAGCAAAGCACAACGTACCACAGACGTCTATAAACTCCAAAAGCTCAACAAACAAAAGCAAATGGAACCTGTAATGCATCTTCGTGTTCTTGCGAAGCTGTATCTGCAAGCTGGATTAAGTTCCATTCCGAAACGTCAGCTCAAAGTTCAAAGTAAAGATATTTGCCAAATCCAACACGGGTCAGCATTTGAATTTCAAGTCATTCTGAACAAACCGATAAAGGCCAGCCATGGAAATTGGAATTCGTTCTTAATAAATATCCTGGTGCAATTGCCGTGGTAAGCTTCTGGTCTTGCACGTGGTAAAAAGGATGATATAATGATTTTGTGTCGTTTCCTCCGCGAGTTTGCCAAATGTGATTTTGATCCTCCATGCCATAAAATGTCTTTGCACTGGATTATGGGAATAGAACGCGTACTTGAAAGAATCTCAAAACTTAGCCATGTTGTTAAGAACGAAAAGCCTCAAAGCGATTTCAGACATCTTCATTTTAGAGGAATATATTTTTACCACAAAATGATGAGTCACGAGTTGAGCGTTTCCTCGGAAATGTCGTCTTTCGGAAACGTATAGGTCCAGTTTTTCTCTGCTCCTGCCCTTATCATTTTTTATATGGCTATGTCCACCTTACTGGATCAACTAAGATTATCGTTTCCGTGGCACTAAGCTCAATCTTGGAGGAGCTGAACCATGTGCAGTAGCTGTATTTCTCATCCGCTTCCTGCTAAGACAAAGGATTAAAGGCCCAATATAATTAGTTGACCGACCAACTTCCTCTTGAGTGCGACTAAAACCAGTCTCTCAATTCAGATTTCCAGCTATTCCTAATTTCTGGGAAGTGTTTGGAACTCAGCCAAGAGACACTTAAATCCGATTGACATTATTTTTCACAAACGTGTTCCTAACTTTCTTCCTCATTCTACCCTCACCTTTCCAACCCTTCGACCTACGAGTGCAATGGCGAGAGGTTTGAGTACAGAAAAGAAAGGGAACCTAGCCGGATAGTGAGGAAGTTTGTCACTTAAGGTATTGTGTCAAGAGTGTCTCGTCCCAAAAGGGTGCCAAAAACCCTCGTCTCATGTACGAAAACGAATGAGAGTTTCAAGTTTCTTTTTGGCCCAGTTTTGACTTGCCTCCCTTCGACTTTCACTCTTGGTAATGATCTAGCCAAGCAAAATATTGTTCCCGCCGCCAAACTTTTGACACCGGGGTTCAATTCAAACATCTCACTTTCTTGATCAATTGGGTGGTTTCAACCGGAGTCTGGGAAACGCAAGTCCATTTCCTGCCAGATCAAGTTGAAGGAAGATTGATTCCCATCTTTCGGACATGAGCAGCCAATAAGCATCCAATTCAGTGTAAAAATCAAGATCAGCTTTACTCCAGCGAGCTGACAGGGTTGCTTGAAAGACTTTATCGCTAGCGGCCGAGTCCATTTTCAGGATGTAAATCTGGACTCTTTCCTCCCTTCCCCCTCCCTTTCTTTACTAACTTCCCTTGAATCCAAATATCCAGGACAGGGGATTTGAATTTGAAATCTTTTTCCTGTTCTCATCCCAAAAACTGAGTGAGTGAGGAAGGAAATCTCGCCACCCCCTCGGTCTATTGGTTCTTGCTGACACCCAAGATTCTCAGATCGAGAGAAAATTGGAGGATGGTGAAAGATCGAACGACTATTTTTTCTCAACCATAAAAGGGAGGGGAACCCCAGCCATCGCAGTAAAGTCTTGATTTTGACTTGCAAAGGAGCCTACTTGAATGGATAAAATATGAAAAATATGTCCTATTTAGAACGCCCATACACGATGTGTTGTATAGGGGAAAGAAGTACGAGCAACAACAACAACAACAATAATCACAGCAAAATCACCAGGGAGCTTCAAGGCCTCTTTCGGAAGGATGTTCAAAGTACAGGAAAAAATTATTTCAAATCAGGCCTTCGATTTCTTTCCCCGAGCGCGAGAAATGATGCAGAAAATTTTCCCATTCGAAATTGATATTTCTCTCAGTTTTGGCATAGACCAAAGTTCTTGCATAAATCGAAGGATATAAATCGAATTTCAAAGGCCATTGAAAATTCCACCCAGCCTTTTTGGAAGTTTTCCGATTCAAACTCTCTCAGAGAGGCAGAACTCATAAAATCGGATCTAGATCTTCACGTGGAACAAAGGTTCATGATTCAGACTTGGTCTACAAGCGTAATCGCCAGTTCTGCCAAGTTTCGGAAACGAAGTTCCAAAGTCTGAGAGAAATGAAATGACGCAATCCTATTATTTAAATAGAGTGCCTTGAACTAGCTTGCCAATTTTTTTCCGTGGGGAGGAACATATATCAAACGAAAATTCCCGGACAGACTTGCGGTTGTGGGGACGGTACTATTTAGCCATTAGAACGAGAACCTTTTCTATGGACTTCTGAGAAGCTCTGAAGATCCATGTGTGATATGGGAGGGCCCTTTTCCATCACATTCATCTAAGTTTCGTGTCCATCGTCGCTTTGGGATGAGTTGGACCTCTCGCTTACCACCCTAACTTGACGGAAAGAGCTGCCAAGGAATGTGTTGTTAGTGTTGAGAACAAATAATTAAAGGGTTGAGTGGTGAGGTCCACGGTCATGCCATCGTCTATCTTTCTCTTGGTCACTTCGCTGCTTAATGAGTCTTGGACTTATTTGCTTTGGGAAGGACAAGAATAGACCAAAGATCGGCGCCAAGGACAGAGAAACAAGCTTGACTCTTAAGCGGGCGGAGATGTAAGTCATTTCAAGAATGTAGACTGATCTAGTTTTACGGCCAGATCTATGACCGTGAAAGAGTGGAAGCACAATGGTGCTCAAGTCTCAAAGGAAAAGTTGGTGGTGCCAAAGCATTAGAAAACATTAACCATCATTACGCCCAAGGCACGAGGATGGTCCAAGCTACAAAAACCCAAGTGTTTCACTCCCACCAAACGACTAGCATACGCTTACCCAAGAATTAAACCAATTTACTCAGCTAGCCAGTTGTCGTCAAATAACTTGAAGATGGAAAACGGCCTCGTTTAGAGCTGAACTCGTTGATAGCGAATATGTTCAAAAGAAACCCAGCTGTTTTTGCAGGGATGACACATAAAACGAAAGAGGTGTGGGCCAATCTTATTGAGTAATCTTTCCTGGCAAGTCAAACAAGGATCGGTTCCAACTCCCACCACAAATGCCACGGACTCCGATAACAAAGTCTCTTTGTGCCATGCACTTGGCGACAAAAAGACAAAAGAAAACTTGTTCAATTCAAGATTCGGGGTTGGGGAGGATTCGCCAACCTCATCGTCTCCTTAATCAGCGTTGCCCTTTTGCTGGCCAAATAGGGCCAACAAAAACAGCGAACCCTTGTCTGGAAGAAGCGGTATACCCGTAGTAGCATTTCTTGAATGTTTTTCCCGTTCCCTTGCCAGACATTTGTATGTTCACTCGCTTTAAATGAGGCCTCTAGGCACCTTTTTCCGTGCCTGCATTGCTATTCCCTTTGAAGGCGTCTCTCCACGAATTTATGGGAATGAATTAATGTCCTGTCTAATTTAAATGCAACAGCCAAAATTTGGCCTTCAAATCCCCCTAGGCAAAAAGATAACCACGGAAAAATGGCCTTGTCGACGAAATGGCATTTATATGTATTATAATGGCTGAACCGGCAATGGTTTTCTTCTGGCTCTTCTCTTTCCAAACACATTTTGTGGAAATTGCGTTGTCAGCTTGGGCAAATATTCCGAACTTGATTACTTAATCCCCGGCAAGGTAGCGAAATGTGTGCATTTATTCCTTCCCAAAAGCCCAACCTCTGGCAACTTTTTGGGGCCATTCTTATAGAGTCTTATTACGCCAAGAGATGGAGGCAATTTTTGACATTTTCTCTCAAGGCTAATGGTCCGAAATGAGGTCCGTTTAAATGAGAGTAGGGCAAGCCTGAAGTGGAAAGAATGCCACTCAGTGTGAAAACAAGCGCCATAATATCTCATACCTGCTTGGCGCTCTATCAAGAAAGGATCCTCAAACACGCACACCCACGCCCATTCCAACCCACGTACCTACCTACCCACTCAAAGACTTATGGACTAGCTCTTCCGATCTCTCTAGGGATGCTGGAAGAAATGGGAAAGTAATCCATTTTGAATTATGGAGCCCTAGATCGCGGTTCTCATTGAGTTAGCCACT
>NC_081449.1:4635975-4713807 GCF_007210705.1 Tigriopus californicus | reverse complement strand
GGTTCAAAGAAGGCCAAGTTAAAATTTACTCATCCATTCTCTTGGGCCTTGACTTCTGGATTACAAAGATCCTCTTGGGAAATGAAATGTGCGTCAAATGGAGCTAAGAAGACTGTAATTGTTGAATTATTGCAAGTGCATCCTTTTATCCCCCTATTTCCAAGAGATGTGTGTGGAAGCTACCTCATGTGGAAACTTGGCGCTTTGCACTGTCTTCTTCTCCTACCGTCTTTCGGAATACACTGTTGGTTTTAGCGACAAGGGTTGGGTTGGCTGGCTTAAAAACTTTCGGAACTTTCCACTCAGGCTCGACAAAACTTGATCCATGAGATGCATTTTCTCTTAGACGGTCCTCGGAAAGACCAGATGTCCGAATCATTTTTTGGGTGTTAAGGGATTCACTTGGGAAGTCTTTGATAATAGAAAAAGCAACACTGCATTAAAAGAAGAAAAACGATTGAGTATCTAAATTTCTTCGTCCTTTGTTAATGGATTGAAGCTCCAACAAACTGTAAAACTAGACCCGGAGGGATTCTTGTGGTGGCCAGGAGTAACTATCTAGTGCAGTTGATATATGTGTTGGATCAGATATTGCTTGATATTACCAGCTATAAATCAATTCGTTCGGGTGTTTACTCGACCCCTTGGTGTTGAAAAGAGGGTGGTCGTAATATTTCCTCAAGTTTCTGAGCCAAACTTGTGCACGCCATTTCTCCTCTACACAAGAGTGGGTTTTGATTATTCAGGAGCTCCTCGGTTCCAAAACACCCTTTCGATTCCCCTTCACTTGCGCTTCCAGTGTTGGCAAAATACATGTTCCACTTTGAACTTGGTTTTTCACTTCCCCTTCTCTGAACCCTCCTGATATATCCTATTTTTTTCGAATACCCGACTGAATGTTATGGCCCGTCTACGAACTCTCTATAAATTACCACCCTTAGCAGAACTGAATATATAGATGGAAATGAAATTACTCTCTTTCGAGCTCTTTGAGAGTCGAAGCTGCGAATTGGCTGAACTCTATCCCCTCAGAGATACTCGTACTTCAAACAGGACAGCATTCACAACTCAGAGTGTTAAGTTTGAACATAAGTGGGAGGATTTCTTGGCTATTTTCTGAGTTTTCCGCCGAGGCAATTTCGCCCCGTCATTTGGGACTCGCAAGTCCACATCTGGCACTAACCACTTCAAGGTCCACGCTCATTCCTTGTGAACGGATGCGCGTTCTTTCCCCGTTCCTTCGTTGGTTTAGCTACTGTGTAGTCGATGGTCGAGGGACATAGAATAAATGGCCCCATCCCATTGACACACACAAGAGAGAAAAGGTAAACAAATTAGCTTTGAGTTGCCTCTCAGAGGGCTTGTGTACATGTCCTGTGCTATATATGTGTGTGTGTGTAGGCAAGACAGAAAGAGAGTGCTACTATGTACTACATGCATGTGTTAGCCCACCACTACCACTACCACCACCATCATCATCATCATCATCATCTTGCCATCAAACACATTGAACACTCCGAAGAAGGCCGTTTTGAAGAGAGAGAGGGAGTTCAGTGCCTCTGGAACAACATGGCAGTCGCCGCATATGCTTGCTGTATGTATGTGCGGGTTGGTAGGCTCGTCGTTCTTTACCTCCACATTCCATTAATGTTCCTCTTCGTAAACCCTGGTAGAATGGCATCATCCAATGTTGGCAAGGACACAGAGGTGCTTGAAGTAACTTAGGACAGCTCCTCTTGTCAGAGAAGCATCCCACATCTACGGGCTCTGAAAATCTGGTACGTTCGTATTCAGGCCTTAAGAGGAGTACCTTCATGAAGAACACACAAACATTGGTGTGTTTGTAGTATGTACGTAGTACCTGCTATGGCCCTTGAGTGCCTTTCATCCCACATTATGCATGTGCATTGGCTCAAACAAACCGCACCATGTGTTCCTCTTGGAACAGAATACCCCTGAGCAAATACGCTCGTGTTTCTGATTGTTTTAATGTGGCAACATAGCAGACGACATACGAGGTGTTGTTGATGGAATAGGTTCAGACTTTCAGCTCGTATTTCCATTGTAAAGGCCTTGGTTCCATTCCCAAGGGAAGACCCACGCAGCCTCCAGAGGGACAGCGATTTTGATGCGCTGAACTACTCATTTATGTTGGTACATAGTCCACAAACATGACTAAGGCAGGCTCATCCCAACCATATGTTGTTGTTGATGATGCCGTACGGTGAAGACGAGGACGACATGATGCTGAATATTAACGAAGGGTTCATCACAAGCGATATTATCAATGTCAGGACCGAGATGGCGAACGAAGGCCGTTTTTCAGTCACGAATTACAAGGCTGATCGCATGAAGAAGATTGAAGAGCTTCTCCATAAACAGTTTACATACTGATATTGAAGCACGTTGTCAAAAAATGTGGCACCCAATGCGGAGAAGTAAATGAGCGAACGTTCGACTGATGCGAGAGAAGCTTGTCGCTTGTTCAAGAAATGAAGAAGAAAAACGACGACGACCATGACATAATGGTCGGAATCGGAATTTAATGAGGTGACCAAAGAGGCCTTGATGGCTTGTGCATGGCTGAAGCATCCGATTCAATCCATGCGTTGGTCCGCGTTCGTTGTTCTCTGATCTTTCATCAAAGCGAAGCTTTTCCGCGAAACAAAGGCCGAGACAAAAGAAGAAGTGGCCTTGAAAATGTTGTTCCCACAGGCCTGAGAAGAGAATATAACAACCGTGAAAATACAAGAGGCAGACGGTAAACGCAAGATACGGCCGCCCACCCACCTTCTTACACACCCACCTACCCATCCATTCAGTCAGCCGAAACGAGAGGGCCCGAAAGAGAAAAAGAAAATGCTCATTTGGGTTGGAAAAAAAGAACAAGAACTACAAGAAATGATAGAGGACATAGAATACGGAAGCGAAATAGAATAGAAGGGCCCCCTCATCAACAATGGATCTGCTTAAAAGGCTCGTACATCCCATCGGACTTTGGGTGCACTCGCCTCCAAGAAAAGAACCGAATCCTAGTACTCGGATCTCTCTTGGATCAAAACGGAACAAGAGGAAAGAGCGGGAAGCGACGATATGAGAAGGCATAATGTGCCCTGATGTTATATGCTGTTGTTTTTTCATCGAAGGCCATTTTCTGGGCCGATGAAGTTCAGTCGAAGGCCT
This sequence comes from Tigriopus californicus, assembly GCF_007210705.1. NCBI lineage: Eukaryota > Metazoa > Arthropoda > Copepoda > Harpacticoida > Harpacticidae > Tigriopus > Tigriopus californicus. The sequence continues at coordinate 4,710,624 of NC_081449.1, read as the reverse complement.
GCAGTTGAGGCTCGAGATAAAAGCATATGAGGCTCATTTCGTGGCGATGAGAGTGGGCCCGAAACGAGTTGCATCAAAATCTCAGGCTATCTTCATGAGTATATTGTAGCATTCTTGCTCGGTCTGAATCGTCGAGGTACCGGAATAAAAGAATGAGCTTTAACGAGAGCAGGGAGGGACCGATATGACCTTGCAAACTGTTTACTGCATTACTGAATCTTCAGCTTCCTCCTCCTCCTCTTCCTCCTCCTCCTTATTCGGAGGAGTGGAAGAAGCCCTCCTGCAAAAAGCAATCTAAGGCCGCCCATGATGATCTATTGCTCGTACATTTGTTCTTCGACAAAGTAAGACAATAGCCGGAATGTGTCTTGGCGGGCGGTTACCTCCAAGTTCGCAAGGGATCCGGCAGATGCCCACTGGACATGAAAATAGAGAAATCATTCAAGTCAAGAGAGAGGAAGGATTGATCGGGCTTCCTTTCGTTCGAGCCTGCAGTCCTAGCTAGGACTACGGCCATATTGCCAAATTGCCCTGGGACCTCGTTCTTAGGCAATTTCAGGAGGTTGACAAGAAAAGTAAGATAAAGAAGCTCGTTGATGCCCTCCCACGAGAGAGGATCAAGTTTGCTATCAAGGTCACAAGTCTTTTTTTTTGGGGGGGGGGGGATGGAATTCCACTCAAGTTGTCTCCTTCTATCCTACTATTAACAATTGCATTGGAGACAACAAGGCGAACAACGAGAACGGTATGTTCCTGGGAGCGAATTGTAATTCCTAAAACGAGAATGGCCAAAGCCGTTATTAGCCATGAGCTTTGACCTTAATACGACCGTATATTGTGCTGTTCCAAAGGAAAGCAATGAGAGCGAAAAAAGACCAATCTATCTCCTACGCCGCCCTCCAATGAGGAATAGCTTCAAGCCTTGTCGTTTTCCATTAGAATATAACTCCACTCAATAAATGGCCCTCAGGGGTTGGAACACTCAATCAAGAGGTCCAAAGCATTGTACAAGCACAGGAAGAGAGAGAAAGAGTGAGTGAGAGAGTGCAAGAAAGAGGAAAGAAAGAAAGAGAGAAAGTGCTTGATCCAAGGAAGGGAGGGAGGATTCTGGATTTCCAAATGGGGGGAGGCCTTCAGTGAAAAAGAACCCTCATTATCCCTGATTCTTGATCCAGAGCCGTGTCAGGCACAAATAATCAGAGGTGGACACAGCGAACTCTGGACACAAATGCCAGCGAGATCTTCTCTGGCCCTCTTGTCCCGGAGTACGACATACCCTAGGGAGATTAGAACATGCCTAGGACGCCCTTAGAGTCTGGTCCAATTAGAACAGACAGTCACGCTGATCCGTCTTGAAGTCCATAAATCAAGACCCAGCGGGGACCATTTGTCATTCTTCCGCGCTTAATCACGTGTTTCTTTGCTTAAGGGAGGGTAAAAGTGAATGTTTCAACGCGATTTTTGACTCACTCTCGCTCCTTTTCCCCACGCCTAACCCTAGTTCAAGAAAGCTTCTTGCACCCACAGACACGAAAAGACTCTTCCACACATTTCATCCCCTCTCCCTCTACGTAGTACTGTAAGTACTGTATACCTCACATGTACACTCGGTAGTGTACGTCCACAGCAGTCCTCGTTCCCTCTCGTCAATGGATGGTAGACGTGAAAGCGAGCAAGTAGTCTATTTTCCCATTGAATGTTTCTTGATGTCTTTTCAATGTTCCAGCCCTAAGATAGATCGAGGGAACGGAATCATCTTGGCTCCCTAAAGCCATGGAACCTGAAGCAGCCATAGGAATAGTGATGACGTCTAGCACTACCTAATGATCCTTCTAGGCCAGTATCATGCTTATTTGGACAGGGAACAAACTCGGAGTTGATCTTCATACGTAAATAATTGCTCAAATGAATGGAACTCGACACAGTTCATTCTGATCCATAAACTTTACGCTCTCTAAATTCAAGTGGAGAAAAGTTAATGTATTGTGTGGAACTGGGCAATTTTCGAGAGCCTTCAATGCACTTCACTCAAGTTCAGTTTGCTTTGGGGAAGGCCCGCTTCTGGATGATTGGCTTGGAACCACTACAGGATTTGAAATTGAATTTCCGTGCACTAAATTTAGCGGCATGCATCGATGGGCGGGCGTCGTCTCCACTACCCGAATGGCCAAATGGTCGCGAGCTCAAGCCTTCCCATCTCATTTCCACTTGTGCAGAAATTGAACCCACACGAAATATCGCCGACCAGCTGTCATTTCGAGGATTTACGCAGAAATGGACACCCTTACAACTTCCACAGCGGAAGATTTGCTCGCGAATGAAAAAGGTCAGCACCATTTTGTTCAGAACACCATGGAGCAATTTGTGTGATGTAGGAAAAAGTTTCCCCTAAATTGTCTGCTCTTTTCATTGGGAGCATTTCAAAGGGCAGAAGCAGGAGGATTTGGGGTCCCTAATGTGGGGTTGGACGATCCCATGGCATTTTCCTTCAGGGAAAACCTACGGACATTCACCAATCCACACGGGGAAGTTGGTGCAGGTTTTATGGCACCTTCAAATCATTGGCCAAGTCTTTGGAGGTAAAGTTTTCAAATAAATTAGGCTTTGTACCTGTTCAAATAATGTATGGCGTCATTTAGGTCACCTCCAATTGATGGCGAGTGACTTCCTCTAATCCTCAGGGGATCATTGCTTTCCCTCGGTGATTCACTAGGGTAAGAAATGTCAAAATCAGGCCGAAAGACGGGAATACTACAGGGAACATGGATGGAAGGGGTGACCAAAACGAAGAGAGGAGTGAATTTCAAATCACATTACAACTGGCCTCACATTACCTGCTTGTGGTTTGTGGGTTTGGAACTGTCCTTATGTCTCTATCTCGGTGAAGGCAAGTCCGTTTCTCTTTCCATCCAAGTCAACCACGTTCGGAGAAGAAAAGTTTTCTCCCTTGAAACATTAAAAACTTTTTAGCCCTGAAGTCAGCTGGGGATTTTCAGAGGCACAAAAATGATTGATTTTCCCTTGCCAAAGCTTCTTTTCCGCGCTAGTCTACTGGGGTATGCTTGGATAGGAGAAGAAGATCAACTGACTTACACCGGCATCATAAGTTTTCGCCCCCCAGAATAAGCATTGCGGGTTGGTCGGATGGTTGGCTGGTTGACTGGTTGACTGGTTGGGTGGTTGTTGGCTAAAAGAAGAAGCCGAGGCTCGTCCTCGACTTCCTGTTCCTTTTTCCCGTGAACGCCTTGCGTGCCTTTCTGCCACCGCCATATGGCTTATTGAGATATATTTAGACAACCAAGCTGTGAATCAGACAAAGTTTCTCTAGAATCTTCTCCACATTTAGAAAGAAGAACGAACGAACGAACGAACAAACTAGTTTGCCTCACTCCCTTGAGTGAGTCCCGCTCAGCTATGGATTGCTTGTGGTCCAAAATGAAGGTCTTCTTCGGCTCAAGCAACCTCAGTAAACCTCAGGGGCTCATTTTGGTGTGATTGGCCAACCCGAGGATATCCCGAAAAGCAAAAGTCGAGTCAACGTTGGATCCCAGCTCCATTATTTGAGATATTTTTTATTAGCGTCTAATATGCGTGTGGACCAGGTTTATCCATACCGCACATAAAAGACTGCCACGAGTCCAAAAGAGGCTGGAAACTCGTGCGGTTTGGTGGCCTAAATACCGAGATCCCCCTGGATCATCGTTTTAGAATGCGATTCCAGCCATAAGCAAAAGAAGTTGAAAGGTACATTCGGTAAAAGCAAAACTCGGGTTTTTACTGGAACTTTAAATCCATCTCCCTGGGCATTTTTTCATCTGCCAGAGGCACGAGTACTTCAGGCTAGAAGATGCTTGTTCCACTTACCTTCTTCAGCCTCTTTGGCGGATGCTGGCTTGACTCTATTCCTTCATTCATGGACTTCAGTCAAGTAAAAGATGAGCCAAGGCCAGAACGTGAGAGGACTCTTGGGAACTTGGGAACGAGCAAGGCGAAGAATGATGCAGATGTGCCGCATTTAAGATTCCAACTAGGCCACAAAACACCACATCAACCGACACAAGATCACATCCCTATAAACTGCATGCAACCCTCCGCTTCCGTTTTGGCCGCAAAATGATTTGAATTTCCAACACAATCTTGCTGTTCCTGGAATTCTGACAGATCTGACCTGAAGCCTTGGCCGTACAGCAGGATTTGAATTTCCAACACAATCTTGCTGTTCCTGGAATTCTGACAGATCTGACCTGAAAATTTGGGACGGGACTCCGGTTTCGGGGAGAAGTTGTAGAAACCAGTTGACAATTGGAGCAGCGCTTTCATGTGAATGTGTTCCATGTGGTCCCTCGGTAAGCGTCTTTTTGCGGTCCGTAAGTTGTTTTGGAACCTCAACTTGGAATCCGTCTTTCTTTTTGCTCGTAAAGCCAACTGAAGTCCTTTCCAAGTTCCAACCGGTTGAGTGTGGATGGCGGCGGGAAAAACAATGGAACTCACTTTCGGACAGCTCTGGCAGTTTCTTCGGTCTCAGTCGGAGATGTCAAAGCACATTGCCACAAAAAGTGTCTCGAGAACAATTGTGAAAGTGACATTCATTGCTTGGGAGTGAGCCCAAATACCTCCGGAAATATGGCGTTTCGACTCGGGTGCCTGGCCCCTTCCACTCCTTGTCACTGGAGAAACAAAAGCAGCAGTGAGATTGAGCGTCCCACCTCCTCCTTCTCTATCGTTTCTTCAACATCATTGTTGTTCCTCCACCACCACCACCACCACCATCCAAGGCCGTGGGCATTACTCCTTCAACTCAATATTGAATTTTTTGCTCCAGAACAGAGTTTCCAAAAGTGGGATGTTCAGGAGGACGTACGTACAGTACAGTAGTACCTAGTGGTGGAAGTGGTGGATGTGGCGCTACCAAAAGCCTTAAAGAACATACATCAACAAGGAAGGAAGACTACCACTCCTTTCTACTTCTTGTATCTCAACTCCTAGGATCCTTTTGGACAGATGATCTCGAGAGAAAAGTCCAAAAATAAAGTTGCCTTGCCTTAACTTGAGCTTGGCGCGTGTTCCACCAACTAAAGTAAGCACGAGTTGTGCCATGTGTCGTTGTTGTTGGACGAAAGAGAGGTCATTTTATTCGAGTTTACCTTCCCATTTCGGCCTCCAACACCCATCCACCCATCCACCCCAACGAGGCTTGATTGAATCCACTTGAGGCCTTTGAAAATGACTCGACCATTGAGCCTTGTATCGTTGGCAGACCTGGTGGAACGAAAGTTGTTGGTCTCTGTTTCTTTTCCCCTCTCATTTTGGAGGCCTTCTCCCTGCTTCTCGCTTTTAGCAGTCTCCATCATTCGTTTCGCCTTCAACAAAGCCAGTAAGGAAGGCCGTCGGTGTAATGGGCGAAGTCGTGGACGATTGTTGCATTCCGCCTCCTTGTTGAGTGAGCACGGACCCACGAGGTCGAAACAAGGATTCTTGCTAATTTTCCGCTTCGTAAAACCCCCTCCCAAAGAGAATTTGATCACTTAATCCAATGGCAACCTTGATACTCCCAATTGCTCTACTGCCCTGCTCCAGCTCATCCTCGGCTAATGCAGTCTCCAATTCGTGAATAAGGACTGGGCTTCGCTAACGACTCCGTATCATCTTAAGAACAACGACCAACCATATTACGAACTACGTGTACATACCTACTTACACTACGAGTCAGTTCGACTTTCCCCCCGATCTACTAGTTTCTTACTAGGCCATCATGCATCCTCTTCTTGTTCAATCTCCCTTGGATCGAGGAAATGTCTTTGAGACAAAGCCGAGAGTGTCGCCTTAGTCATCATAATCATCATCATCGTTGTCGTCCTTCGAAAGACACCAAGTCAAATAGAACTTTCCAGCGGACACACTCACACACCATTTCGAGAGATCCATTCATTTTGAGCCTCTATTAACTGTTGGACTGGATAAAGACGGGAGACCTTGAGCAAACTTTCCAACAAGGAGAACTATGAACTGAGAGCGGCCAACATTAGATTTTATTCTCGGTGGCAAAATAACTCAAATTTCCAGCTTAATATCGCTTATTCTGATCACTTGAAGTGGACCCATAGAATTGATGTCGTTTGTAATACATCCAATAGGAGCTAGACTTGGGCTTCCAATATGACAATCCCGTTCTCTTTTTCATCATTTTCATTACTCCACTTTGAAAACTTTGAAAGCTTGGTAGTGATGTCAGTATTTCTTCTCATGGTGATGGCACAAAATTAGTTTGTGATAGGAACGGTCAAGATTCCGGTAATCTGGTAAAGGTTGAATCTACTCTTGGGTTGATGAAAGTAAAAAATGACTGTGAACTTTGGGTCGCCATCAATGAAAACTCCAGTTTATTTAATGGCGGAAATAATTTTGAACACGCATTGAGGAGTTGTCATCCATGAGAGTAATTTTTTTAATGTTTAACGAGCTTCCCCCCCCCTTGAAGCCGCGCAAAGCTATCCAAATGTGCGGTTGGATATATCAGCCTTTTAAAATCAGATGTATTATAACGATAATTGTGTTCAGCCACATCTTGAATATACCATGCCCATTTGGGCTCCAATGAGTGCCACAGGTTTGCAAAAGGTCTTGTTTGAAGATGTTTTGCCAGGAACATTAAAAGTATGCGAGAGCTCACGTATTGGCAGGGGCTAGAAAGGTTGGGGCTGTACGGTATTCAGATAAGGTGCAAAAGATATCTAATAATGTACGTTTTCAAAAGAAACTATGAACTTTGTCCCAAGCCAGATCAATTCTTGTGACCGTTTTGACTTACCTTTTTTTCATTGTTCTCGGGCTCATTCATTGTCCAATTTTGCTTCCCTCTAATAAGAGAAATGTAGGTGTTAATAGTTGGCAGGCTTAAAGTCAGGCTTGGATCAGATTTTAACCAAAATTCCTAATCCGCCTTAAATTTAAGAGTAGACTAGCTCCGCGAACTAGAAATTCGTTGGTGGATCAGATATCGTGCGAATATTAAGTTAAATATGAGTCAATGAATCATAAACCGTTCATCTTGAAATGATGGGGGTCGTATTCCCTGTAGAGGCAAGGAAGACGCAAAAACATTAGGAAATAAAATATCGATCCGTCATAATTGTCACGTAACGCAACTTTTTAGGCAAACCTGTAACAGGAAAAATGACTCTTGTTTTCATTTTAGTCTCCTCCATTTTTACTTTTACATGTAGATTGCAGTTCTGGCTATTGTAATGCTATTATTTTAGAGGAATCGTCAATTTTGATAAATTTATTGGTTCATTGAAGACTACTGGCCATTATTATTGAAATTCTGTCTTATGCATCTAATCAAACAATGGTTATATAGCACCTTTACATTAAACCAAAGCACAAAAGATGGAAATGGAAATGATGAAAGCCCGCTAAAAGTGGTCGGATTTTGGGGAAAAGCCAAAGGTCAAAAAGATGAAATAAGAGGTTGCGGCGGATTGCTTGAAGTAGCTTCCGCGCTTTTGTCTATTTTTGCTCAGTTCCTCTACGGGGAAAGAGGTTTGAAATGACCTAAGACTTAGAGGCAAATGTTTTTCGACTTTGGTTGATCTGAATACTACTACAAGCCTTCAGAAGCTTTTCTTTTTCTGATTATTCATTTTCTGTCAGTATCATAAATGGATAGTTCACTGAAATGTGCTTTGTAATGAGAAAGTATCCTCTCATAACTTCTTTGAGTGGATTGTTCCATAAAACATTTGACAGAAAAATAGTTGCCGATTAAGGTGTAGTAGAAAACCCCAAAAGACTAGTTTTTAACCCTTGCTTCAATTCAATGCCTTAAAGACGTGCTTTGTCACGGAAAGTTATCAAAAACTCACGCAACCTTCTTTCATTATTTTCGTCTTCAATGATGATTGGATAAAGATCGCCAGGAAAACTAGAAACCAGGAGTTTGAATAGCTAAATCAACAAACTGAATTAAAGTGCTAAATCCAAAACTCAAATTAAGTCAATTAAAGCTATTTCTTTCTTTGAATCTTTATTGCGAGTTTGAGTCTCTTCGAGGTCGGCTGTTGAGGCGATATAATCCACTTACACGGGGGGGGGGGAGACCTGGGATCGAACCCATGAACCCGAGCAAAGAAGCTCGGTTGCGCGTTAACCAATTGCGCTACAACCTTCTCCCCAATCTAGAAATCTAATTTTATTACTTTGGTCTATTCCAATGACTTTTCAATTTCCTTTTTCTCTATCTAAATAGATTGTCAACCGTCTCCTTTATTTGGGTAAACGTTATTCTCCACCGATTAGTTGGCGGTGCTACTTTTTAAACTTAACCTAAACTTATAAAACCTAACTTAACATTACCTAACCTAACCCAACCTAACCTAATACGATATTAATAGCCCTTAAAGTCTCTATCTAAACCTTTCTAACAGTTTGTCACAAATTTAAAAATGAGCACCGCCAACTAATCGGTGGAGAAAAACGTTTATCCTTTATTTGTTTATCAGTTGAAGGCTCTAGGAATGTATCAGTCGCAATATTTGTATCCCGTTTTCTTAAAGTTTCTTTATCCTCATGAAAAACTCATAGACATTGACACTTAGCCATAGTGAAACATTTTGAAGCCTTTGGATGTCATCAATCTTCCTTTGTCAAAATTGAATCGATTTACATAGAATTACATTCAATTTAACCATGTCATAACTTCTTCCAAGGTAATCAACTTGCAATAAAAATTGATGTAAAACATCAAGTTTGACTTAGTAATATATTTATGAATTTGAAGTTCTAGGCTAAGTGCTTGCGTGTTAAGCAAGAAAGATGAAATACACTGAACAAGATAATAAATTTTTGCAATTCAAATGCAAATGTAAACATGATATGTCATTTGAATGTCTCAACTGCAACAGCTCAGAGGTATCTAATTACAATTGCATGGGATTGAAATCACAAAATTTCCGTTAGAATTTCATACAGAAGTCCCTGTTCATCACAAATTGCTGTAGAGTGGCAGAATGTGCGAAATATTTATGTTATGTAATACTGAAATTCAAATGTTACTCAATAGAACCCTAGGGTTTATCAGATGTGTTTTGCAAGGCTCTAAAAATTTTTCAGTGTCACGAGTCTTTTAAATGGTAAAACAAGACTCAGACTCGAGTCCTGGGACCACATATGGTTCAAAAAACGACACGCAAGTGAGTCTTTTCGATACAAGAAGGGTTCAAGGTAAAGAACAAAAAAATGTCACGATCATTACTCATTAGAATTGGCTCATAACGACTTGAGACTCCTATCAGTTCCAAACTACTTGTTGAGTTCTCTTGAAACTCTAAAAATCGCACAATTGTGGAAATGGAAAGCCCTCACATAGAACCTATCTTCAAGCATGATCAAAAGGTTTTTGTAATCCTTCAAGCAAGTAGGCACTAACTACGAGTAGGTTGCTGAATTCGATCCAAATTCGAAAAGTCTGATTTGTTGCATAGTTCTGGTTCGAAATAAAAATGCGTTATGACGCAGATGAGCTTCGCTCTGATTAGACGGTTCTTGTAATTGGACATTTTTGCTTTGGTCTCTCCTTTACAACATTAGTTACCAGTACTGTTTATTGGTTCCACTTGTATAGTTAATGCGACAAAAATCTTTAAAAGATATTGCAAATGAGGGAAATATAGTTTCCAACTTAGTATGCAACTAAAAATCAAGTCACATTTGAAGCTCCACTTCGCCTACATATGGGGATTTGGACCATTGAATCTCAGTGGTCCATACCCTCAGATGTAACCAGCCACCGGTTTGTATGGCGAAACTCAACCCGAACATGGGCCAGAGTTGAACATATATATATATGTGCGTTATATAATGCAATTACAGAAACTTGTCTCGCAATATCTGACCGAGTGATAACAAAAGTATAACGGAGGTTTTTTGTCTTCTTTCAGGATAATCAAATAATCGGTTCGGTTAACTATGCAACCACATCAACTAGAGGGTGGCAAGAATCCACATCAAGGTCAAGATCCTCAATATCAGCAGCAACATCACCATCAACAGCAACAACACCAACCACAACACCAACATTACCCAATTCAACCGCGACAGATTCAGCACGCGCCCCCACCATCTTTTATTATCCAAGCGGACGAAGGCCATATTCCAGTGACCCTACCAGTGAACGTAATCTCGAATCCCGTAACCAGCCAAGCAGGCCCTCCGCCAATCCCAGTAATGCCCCCAGCTGGTGGTGGCGTTGTATACCAGCCCCCATCGCCTTCGTTCACTCCTCCTCCGCCAATTGTCGCTGTTGATTCTCCCTCTAACGGCAACCGGTCAGGTCCACGACACAGACCTAAGGCGTCCCGCCCATCTTTGGCAGACGAAGCTAAAGAGGCGGTCTTGGGTGGCATATCCCAAACAAAGAAGTACTTCCAACAACACAGCAACCAGCAACGACAAAGCCTTTTGGTCACGGAATCGAAGCAGAACGGCATGCACAACGGCAGTATAAGCGGAAATGTCGGTGTAATTGGAGGTAGGACCAATTTCTTTGTTTTATGAGTGGTTGGTTGGGCTGCCCCAAATAGATCACTGGCTTGGGGGATGACCCTCTTCTCTGCTAACGTTGCAGTTTATGAGGAGGATAGGTTGGGAAAAAAAGAACAACCTCACTGGGTGAACTCACCAAGTAAGCCAAGCCATGACCCACTGACAAATGGACGGGGATGCTAGGGACAACGCATTCCTGTTCTTATTCAATAAAGAAATGGTCCCAGGGCACTTTTTGATAATCTTTTAACTCAATCAAATGACTGAGTCTAAAGTTATGCGCCCTCAAGTCTCCCCTCATAATTATACACTAAATTAATTGGGTAACCTTTTTCTGGTGGTAATTGATTACAAAAGGGCTAACTTATGCATTATGTGTATTATCATTTACTCCTCTTTGAGAGGGCGTAACTTTAGATCCTCAGTTTTGATCATACTGAAAATCAAAACATGTAATTTTGGTGACCTGCAGTCAGTCTCGTTTGAAGGAAAGGCAATGTTTCCCAAATGTTCACTCTAGGCCCAAGCAAACCCGTCCATTTTCTAGTGGTTCGTGGCCAAACACTTGGGGCACGTTCTGGTCTTCTTTGGACTCATTTTGGCCCCAGAGGCCGAGTGCTGTAAATTTAAGGCTCTCCAATCTGGGACCGGCCGTATTTCCTCCTTTAGCTAGAAGGACCTTGAAAGAAACAAGAAGAAAAAAAAGAAACAAGAATCTTTATGAATCAGTGGAGCGCTCCACATCTTCAAAGAAATAAGAACAAGAGGCCCATGTTCACAGAGGAAAACTAAACAACCAGCACTCTTATTGCAAAGAAGAAGAAGAAGAAGAAGAAGAGGAGAAAGATCTAGATGTGCCGTTTTGGGGTTCCATAACTTGCATCCAAATAATGAGATGAGGTTTTCCTCCTGAACTCAGCTAAGATAAAGGCTGTCCTTTCTTGTTCTTGCATCCAGCTGAATCTAGTAGAACTTTTACGATATAGCATTTTGGTGCTATGCAATAAAAGCTCAAATGAGCCTCGAACCCTCGGTCTGAGGCTCTCTGTGAAAAGATTGATTCGTTTTCAGAGAGGCCTGTCAGTACGAAGAGGAGGATGAGAAGGAAAGCAAGCTTGCCATTCAAGGCAGCGGCTTTGTCTCGCGCAAATGGATAATGACTATTCCCTCTTGTAAGACAAGGTCATTCCGACAGCATGACCGTGGCCTTGGCCCTTGATCTTCTCCCCACCACGTCATCTCCAGCATCATTTTTACCGAACATGATTGGGATATTAGCAAACAATTCGCTTTAAAGTCCGATATATGTATGTAGGTGTACCCATTCGCATTGTATGAGGATGTGGTTCGTCCTTAAGAGGTCGAATGGAATCTCCTGATACCTGTCATCTTGATAAAATGGATGTGAATCTAGTATGCCTTGGCACACAATCATCCATTATGCCATTCGCATGCAATGTGTCAGCAGAAAATGTCGAAGGTGCCTACTTGTCTCTGGAAGGTTTCCATACCGAAGGTTTTTTTTAATTGAAGAGTGAAGACCAAGTCCATCGATTCTTGAGAATTAACATGTATTTACGTAGAAGCAAAATATGAAGGATTTCATTCATTGCAAAGCTAGAGCTCTGTTGGACGTCATGACCCCTTTCTTTGGGGATGGGAAGAGCCTTAAAGAGTGGTGCTAATGCAAACATGATGATTGACGCTATTGCGACCTTTTCCTTGTATATCGATCTGGGTTAGCAAATCAGGTCCCATCAGTGACACCTTGGCAAGATCAGAGAGATTGGAGCGCCTTGCCCAATATGGCACTACCACTAGGGTGATGGCCTGTAACTAAAGAATGCGAGGAATGACTTGGTGGAACACCAGGGACATCTCAACGAGAGTGGCAAGGAGGGAGATGGGAAAAAGGAAACCTACCAAACCAACCCACCAACCCGAAGAGGAACTCGTCCTTTTCCTGCTCTCTGACTTCTGATTTGTTATGCACCACCACTGTTTAAAATGGAATTTTTTTCCGCTTCGGTGGATCATACTTCCGAGCATATTCGTCCATTCCCAATTGATTGTGAAAGTAGTTGCACCTTTGGGTTCTTTGTTTTTTTTTAAACAGTGTCAGGACGTTGTCTTTGGCACACACGTTGGATCCACCACCCCTGGACCAATGGAAGAGTACACATGCAATGGCACGGATTTCGTTCTGCGCTTCTTTTATTCTGTGAAAGACGGCAACCAACGACTTCGAGGGAAAAGACAGCGTTGGTATAGTTGGTAGGCTCTTTCAGTGGGCCTTTCAGGCCGAGATCATGACTTCGCAGGCTTCTTTTCTATCCAAGTTAGTCGAGGATGTGGTTAGCTCTAGCTCGCGTTTGAGATGAACCCATGTCATCATCAGCATAATCAACAATTCTAAGAAGAGTTCACTAAATCCCCAGCTCGTGTTCCCAGTGTGTGAAAAGAATTGGGCTGGCGCTTGTTAGCGTTCCAATCGTTTTGTTGAGGGCCTTTCCAAATGATTGGATGGAGTGCTCTCGAAGGAGAATTTCATTCAGAGACCAGCTTACGGTAATGCGATTGTGCCGTCTCTCTCCCATGAGACTAGGACCTTCCCAAACTCCTCAAAGTATATTTTGTGCCCTGAGGTGTTTCCAACTTTTGATCGGTGACATCTCAACATGGAACATGTGATTTGGCAAGACTAAACCAAGGCCGAGCACAGCTTGAGTGTTGTGGCCCATCTCACTTGAATGCAAACCACTCGTGTATAAATTCATACTGGACTGGAATATTCCTGTGATACACCATGTCTCGACTGAAACGTCCCAGTGAGGTTGATCTGCGACGAAAATCCATGGTTTCAACGGGACCCATGGGTAAGTGAAGTAAAGTAAAGATCATGCGCCTCGTCTCAAGTTATCCTCAGGTTTGGCCATTTAGCACACTTGGCAAGTCTTAGGGCTGTCTTGAGGTGGGAGAGAAAGGTTGCTTTAATTGCTAAACATACTACACTGTCGGACGAGGAAGATTCTGGCAAGCTTGCGGCAAACACTAGGCTGTGTGTGGTGGGGGTCCATTTTTGGACCCATCCGAGCTTGCAGATTGGTAAACTTTGCGGCACAATTACTGAAGGTAAATGCCTTTTGATAGAGATCTAAATCATTGCAAGCGGTGGAAGATGCAGGTTTTGAAAAGTTTCGTATTAATAGGGTTCGTTATATAAACCAAGTTAAGAACCGTCCACTCTGAGAATTTTTCTTATCCTAATACCAACGGGATAATGTTATTGGAACAAAAATGTGCCATTCCCCTTTGTGAATCTCTCAATAACCGGAGAACAAGTTGGGATAGAGGAAAAAAATGAAAGGAAATTGGAATCCTATTCAATTGGGTCGCAAACGGTTGAAACTATCTATTGAACAAACCAAGATCTCGATTCGAAATTGGAGGTCCCGACCCTCAAGGTGGGACTAGAGTGTTCCACAAATAATCAATGCTCGAGAGAAAGAAAAGGTTATGGCAGTAAGTAAGCCTTACATGGGCCCCCCATATCCCACATCACATCCCACAGCAGAGTAAACGGCAACGACTAAGAGAGGATTTTATGCATGAGATTCATATCCAATGTAGATAAATCGTTTCCTAGTCTCGATCCTTGCGACTCTTTACCATGGTACGTTTCCAGCGACACCAGCTTCGTCGCACTTAATCAACTGAATATCTGAATAGACAGATCTCTAATACAATACAGACCTTCAGACGGTTTCTTCAGCCATTTCGAGGTTATCTCTCTTTGTAGAATCGTCCCATTGCACCTTAATAGTCACTAGGGATTAGGCGAAACGAGGATTATCGGGATTTCCACTAGACATTCAACACAGAATAGCCTTTGAATGGAAAGTCTTCCCACCTTGAAAATCATGCTTGAATACAGTTTTTATAATAATGCTATAATTTTTGAGAACACTCATCAGAAATTCATCAAACTCCGACATTCATTCTCTCTCTCCTAACTTCCACTACAAGTCAATACTCAAATGGTTAGCCTCCGTCCCATGTTGATGGCCATGGTTCCGGTAAAGCTTTGTGGAACATGAGCTATCAAACGTCTGAAAATGTCTCCTCGAGTCTGACTGAGTGAGCGAACAGGAAACTTATCTGACTGTGCTTCTTCATCATGCTTTTATGCTTCTCTCGGAAAAAACGCCATTTCCTCCCTCTTTTCCATAACCGTCTCGCATCTCACTTCATTGCGATGAAGAGAAGCGACAACCAGTCTACCAGCCAACCAACCAACCAACCAACCTACCCTACATCTATCCCATGTGTTCCATTTTAGAGCTGTCTCCTTTTTATTCCCACATAGGAACGCTCCATAGACCCACCATCAATCCTGTGGGCTAGTAGTATCGTAGTAGTTGAGGGGTGGGTAGTTCTCAGCAATCCTTGGCTGGCTTTGGGTCCATCTTATCTGATGCTTGGACTTTTGACTTTGGCACATGAGGCACTTGGCGAGCCAACGAACAACGACCATATTTGTTATTCATATGACCAGAGGCACTTGTTCATCCTTAACCCTTACCCAATTTTGGCTCTCTCCAGTCTTCACTGATGGAAATCTTCTGTCATTGTAAGAAAAGTATAAGGAGGGTACAATGGTGAGTTGTTTCCAATGTTAAAGAAAGCGAGTTGAATACCGTGAAAAGAAAATCCAATCGAAGGTCTGTGTTCATCTGAAAAAGACATCCTCTATTGGTTTAAAATGCAGGTACACAATATACATACTGCGTTTCAAAGTCTAGACGATTCAAAACCGCGGAATGGGGTTCTCTTTGTTCAATACCTTTACATAATTCAATTAAGATTAGTCATGATTTTCGTGTAATCTCCTAGCTTTATGCATCATATGTGAGTTGATTGTTCTCAATACAACCAAATAATGTTTGCTTTAAATAAAAAATGCTTAATAAATTATAAAATCTATATTGCGATTTACATACAACTTGTTGTCATGGTTAATTTGGGGCCCATTCTGGAACACCAAGATGCAGGCTTAATGTACTAACACTCATGGTAGAACATTAGTCTTTGGGTGTGTGTAATGTCGCTAACAACTCACCTACTAACTTAGTTGATTTGGTAAAAAAAATTTTTGCTTGATAAACATAGCCTCAAAAACCATTAAATGAAGATTAATTTGTTCAAAAACGAATATGAAATACACCCGCCCGATGCTACATTTTCCTCTCAGTGTTTGATGCAGTGTGGAACCCCTATGTACTTGGTTTAGGGTCGAAAACGAGTTCAGATTTGTCCTCCGGGGGTCAGTTAAGATCTTCTTCGTTTCCACATTCGTTGCCATCTACCCTCTAACATAAGCGTTTCCCTCTTTTCATACCTTGGAATGTGTCTTTCTCTTGGGGTGAACACCATGATACCCTTGTTAACTTTGTCAAGTTGACAACTTTTAAGCTCCAGTCTCAATGTTCTGAATGTCTAAGGAAATGAAAGTGGACATATTTTGTATATCACTAGCCAAAATCGAAGATACACAATTGAATCACAGATTATTTATTCAAATGTGATCCTCCAATGTTCGAAATAGCTGTATTGTAGATGTGGTGATCAATATTTTTCAATGGGAGTAAGCAAGAGTGCTCAATTTTTTGAACACTTCAAAAAAAGGCACATATTATGAAATAACAATCTAGTTTTTCATTCACAAGGGAGAAAAATGCAAAAACTTTAACTATGATTTGTTAAAATTATTCCCTAGCCTAAAATCATGGGGTTCGTAAAACTTGATGTTGAGGAAGTGTTAAGGCAAAAAATAAAAACATGAACTATGTCACCGGCACATAGCTGGTGCTTGAACCGGAATCGAATTTTTTCATTGGTTAGCTTTTAAGCTACAATTCAAGTTGCAAATTTTGCATTGTCGACAGGTGCTTACCTTGTGAATGATTGTTTTTACTTAAGCATATTGATAAAGATGGCTGAGCAATCGACTTTATCATCTCCAGTTGATTGTTCAGACACGCTTGGCTCAGTTGGACTTCAATTGCTCAGTAAATTAGATAGATGAATTCAGTAGAATCCATAAGCTTTGTCCCAACCCAGGATTTAGGGTCAATTCTAGTGACCGTAGAGGCTTAATGTTCGATTTGAGAGCACCTTCAAGCCCTTGAAAATTCACGTTGGTTTGAAAAATAGAGTCCTCTTTTTTTTCTTGCTCGGGCTCCTTGTTGTTCAATTTGCTGCCCTCAAATATTTGTAGGGAATACATCCGTTAGCAGGTTTTGATTCAGACTTGAACTACATTATGAGCAGAGCAAGATTCCAGAGCGTCAGATAGGTAAAGTTCAAACTTCCTCATTCAGCAATAGTGGGGATGTCGTTCGCTGTGGTGGTTAATAAACCAGCATACAAAGAATAACAAGAAAATATTTCTTTTAGGAAAACATACAGTTTCCTATTTTCAACTCATAAACTCCCATTTCATCCACGAAAATATGAACAAATGTGGCTTTTACACGCGCATATTTTCCCCGCCCCTTCGAAATGAGATATGAAATTGAACCTGTACGAGGTGCATTGACAATGTTATCCAGGAATAAGGGGAAAAAACAACCTTTCAACCCTTTGAGACCGAGCAAAAGATCTCTCTTCCTCCAGATTTGATCCAATCGAGGAAAGTGGCACCTAATTGTTCGGGCAAGATTGATGAGTCTAAATTGCCACTCATTTCCTCCATCTCTCAAATTTTATCGTACCAATGGCCAAGAAGAACTTTCTTATGAAAGTCATCTCCCCCTATCTGGCCTCGCTTTGCAGGGTTATTGGAACAACTCCTGGTTCCATCCTCCATCCTCGATCCACGCTTTCCTGGCCTTGGTCCAATCCAATTTCCAGTCTTTGTCTTCATTTCTCGTTGAAAGAGTTTCTGCTTTATGATTGTGCGAGTGGTATTGTTGCATCCTGCTGCTGACCTCATGAACAAATAATCATGCTTGGAATGCCCACATTATCCATCATGTGGCCAACTCCTAATGGCTTGTTCCACATCATGCCTGTCATTTTTCATTTAAGCGCGCACCAAACTTGTTCCAGGGCTAAAAAGAAGAGAAAAGCATGAACTCTCAAGCTTGAATGGAGGAACATTGGAAATTAGAAAGTTAAAACAGTGTTGGAAATCACCCCACGTTGTATTTGGGTTAATGAAGAGTCATACCTCATGAAATTGGTAAATATTGCTCTTGTTCCACAGCTGTTCCATTTGTTCATGGGAGTCTTCCATAATTGTCCAAGGGAGAATATGGTCCCAATATTTTACCATTGCAGAGACACCTTCAATACCTTTCAAGACTAGGTTAAATATACCCCTGGGGTGCAAAGAAGAGAGGACAGGAGAGTGTATGTACAGTATGTGCAGGCATTAGTATGGAGGATACCTTCCCCTCTCCTCCCTATATCCGCCCTTAGACCTCATTCGGTTCAATGTTGCGGATATACGTGGGACACTTGGTTTGCCAGATAATTTTGGGGCGGACGTTCCCCTTTTCTCAGCATTATCGTCCCTGAGTTACTCAATATCGTGACTTATGTTGAATTTATGGGTTTGGATATTAAAGGAGTTGGAATATTCCATGAGATTTGGATTCACTTAAACAAAAACAGACCAGTGGGTTGTTTGTGTGAGATGAAACGAGAAGAGAGGGGGTTGTGGTCTTTTGGTCGTTTTGGGCCGGAGAGGAGGACGTCTTGAGAGAATGTTTTTCTCTAGATATTTATGGCTTTTGTGAGGCGAACTAGAGAGCAACTTCTTGTGGTGTTGTAGGATGTACATCTGCAAAATTTCTTGTAATCGTACATACCCGTGTGGTTCCCGTAGTGTTTGCATGTACCGAGTGCAGAATCTGCACCACCCCACTATTGGAAAGTGGGAACACAAGCAAGGATATCATGCTCGACATTTGCATGTCGCGACTTTCACGACGATAACAATAAGAATGAGTAGTTGAGCAGTGGCCTTTGTACCATTTTGCAACAATGCATTCTCAACTGGACGACCGGTATGGAAAGAACGCGTGAGCTTGAGCAGATTTAACCTTGGCTTATGGACGTGGAACTCGGTCATATTCATGGCTGGCGTGACATGAAAGAGGTGGTAAATGCTTCAAATTGCTGGCCCATTTACCCATTGACCCATGGGATAAGAGGGATAAGGTATTACTCGTCACCTTCATTTTAGGCAAGATTCGGACCCTCCCAGTTCCGAAACTCGCTTGACCGTCCATACCCCTCTTTTCAAGAGGTATCAAAGCTTGGAGAGAAAAAAAACCCACAAGAATCAGGTTGAACTGAATGGCGCTACATCAATTCTCTTACATTCTTGTCAAAGGAACCGATGCCACAAGTACCCTTCACTCGAAGTCGTTGCTGCTTTTCTAGAATTACGATCCTCAATCAATAGAATCTTTTCGCTCCACTGTCCCTCTTTAAGTGGGGACTTGGAAATTCCATTTCCTTGTCAAATCAGGTTTTCGTTTAGAGTCAAATAAAACAGAACGAATGGGCGGCCAGGTTGTGTCAAGAGGGGGATGTTGGGACCCGAGACTGCTGGATCCACAAAAATTTGATCATAAAAGCCCAGATCCAGGAAACTTGAAGTGGAATATCAAATGGTCCCTTGAAGTTGCAAGTCTTGTGAAGAAAACAGTTAGGGTGGGGTCTTTCTCTTTCTCTCTCTCTCCCACCCCCTTTCACACCTTTGTAATTCATGCTACAATGGGTTCACGGTTTCACTTTACACCACCACTTCTTCCTTGACTACCTTCCCCCCGATCTTCCCCTCCCGACATAGGAGACTATACTCTTTTCTACTATTTGAGATCCATAGCTCTCAATTACTCGTTGGGACGTTTATGTCTCTTGTTTGGCCATTACAATCATTACCTTTAATAAAGTCCAGGGTGGCAATTATTAATGCGCCTCTCACATACTGTATGTTTATTAGTACCTATACTCGTTCGCTCCATCCTACTAAAATCATCATAACTGCGAAACTGTTGTTGTTCCCTTTTGTCTCTTCAGGCTCTTCAATGATAGTGGGAACACGAGCCAAAGAGAAAGGACCTGGGACTCGAGAAAAGGGGAGGGATCGAGGAGGAGTAGCTCTTAGAAGACAGAGACGGAAAAGGGGAGGTAGAGGATTCCGTCTTCTTTTCTTTCCATTTGGGGTGGTTTAACCACTCAGGGTTCCCGAACCACGGATTAAGCTCTTATTTAAGGGATCACATCATTCACACCTTCAACACCCATCAATAGCGGCCGTTCGGTTTTGAACTCGGGAACCATCCGGGCTGAGTAAATTAAGGGCGACATTTTATTCGAACCCTGATCAACCCCGATATCTGGGAATGGAGAGCCGAAAAAGAAGTCGGTCTTCCGTTTGAGACGTTTGAGGTAGAAGCAGTAGTTCATATGGATCGGGAGCTCGTGGTCGTTCTTCAAAGCAGACTCTTCTTGACTATTCAGAGGGTTGGCGTTCAAGTGTTCTCATTGGACCATAGTGGTACAGTTGACTGGTAGTCAGTGGTGCTTGATAACGCCAATAATCACCCACCACCCTCAAAAAGAGACCCCGTCAAGATTGCAAGGTGGTCCTGTGCTAGTGGGGAGGAACAATAGCGGTCAAGCCGATATAGCAATAAAGGCCAACAACATTCATCATGATTGCCAGTTACAAATAGTTACTCCCTCTGATCACGAATGACGACGAATCATTTCCCAAGTGCACGTGTTAGGTCCAACTCACTCGGTGACAAATGTGGACGGATGATTTAAATGCATTCATGAGATGCTTGAGAGGTAGTGTGGGGGATGCCCGATTGGCCAAAGCGACCAAGTTTGACAAGCGTGACTTCGTCGTTTATTTCCGATTTGAAGAGTCTTCAGTGCCAATTTCCATTGGAAATCAGAATTGAGAGCAGTGAAACATGTCCATTGTGCAGCCCGCTCAAGTTAATCCTCAACCTAGGTACGAGTCAAATAATAGAGGGTGCATTGATGAAGTGACGGAAAAGGCTTCGGATCTTTGGAGGAAAGTCCCAGCATGCACACGTAAGTCTTCACCACTTTATGTAGGTAGTGCATAACTTTCGAATATAATGGGATATAAGACATTTTGTGATGTCAACCACCATCAATCGCCCGGAAATGGCCCACAATTAAAGATTGAACTTTTTGACGGGTGCTTTGCACAGGAAAAGGGTTAATCATTAGAAGTTTTCTTTAACTTGACCACTACTTCCCCTGCTAAGGAGCTTAAAAGAGAGGAAAAAGTCTTTTTTGAGGTTTTTTTTTTCAGATAATCAACAAAATTAGAAACCTTATTCATAAGACGGATCAAGGATTGGAACGGAAATCTGGTAATACTTGGATTTTATAGGAAACAATCAGTCTGCTAAAAATCCACCATTGGCCTAAAAAAAAATCTAGGAGCTACCAGGGATGAGATATTTCTTTTACCCAAAAAGGCCAAAAATGCTTTGCTTTGAAAGCCAAAGCAAATAAATCGCAGGCAAATATCTCGTTAGGAATGTATCAATGGTTAAAGCTCTGATTTAGTTTTAGATGAGGGAGCAATCTCGCCCGATATTGCCGTTGTTGTGAGCGGTAATGGTTTATTTATTGAGTCTAATGACTGTACAAGATTATGAACATCCCCAGGCAATCATAACCAATGAAAACGAGGGGAGTCGATTGTGGCGGTTTCATCTTTCTTCCTCTCCTTCGTGGTCGTCGCGTCATCGTCGACTCATAATCAGGGTGAAAGCCCCCGGATCATCCACCCTGATTCGGAGCCAACCCCTGTGCCGCTATAGTCCTCATCATCGCCCAAGATGGCCTAGATTTTGATGCAAAAACAAGGATCTTCTGGAGCGCCAACTTCAGAGATATAGTTGGAGGGGTTAATTTGGAAGCTGAATAGAAGGAATTTTTACTTTGAGGGAGGGATCCATGTGCGTGGTCCATGGTTGAAGGGAGGAAAGGAGGGAGGGAGGAATTGCGCCCGTCTTGGGTTGACCGTCTTCCTTTCTTGGGATCCGCGAAAGAATGCTGATATCGTTGTTAAGTGGTGACGTCGATGGCATGAAGGCAATCAGGCCAAGAAGTGGGAAGCTACCCAAACAATCTTCCTCATCAACCTTGTCTGATGGGAACGCATTGGGAACACCACCCGGGAATGAACCCCTGGAGGAAGATTTGATTTGGGATGAAGACGGCGCCAGAAGTTCGTTCTTCTTGTCCTCGAAAACACTCTCAGACTGATGTGATGTGGACCTGAAGGCAATGCAATTTCGTCCTGGTCCAGGCCATTAAGCCTCCACCATCACCCCCTGACAGCCTTCAACCCACGGCAGCTCTAGTTGGAATTTATATATAAAAACGTAGGAAAAGAAATTGTGTCGCAACCTCATCTCATGGAAAGGTCTTCCTTTTGTCTCCATTTTTTTTCGGTTGGGGTACGAATTGTGTTAATCTCAAAAGTAGGCTTCATGCGATTTCCCCAATTTTGGTGGTTCCAATGGTCGCAATAGAGGCCAGGGAAACCAGGGAACTTGGCCCTTCTTTTGGTTCCCTGAACTGCCAAAGAACAAAAGGATAAGCTGCTCCAGCAAAAAAATGGCCGGGAATGAAACCCCTTTCAATGTCCCTCTCCTGTGGTTCAGAGTGAGATATTTATTTCGATTCCCGCTAGAGAGAGTGTGTAACAAACTGTTATTGGATTTTTTGAAACCAGTTTCAATTCTGTCATTCTTGGAAGGGTTGTCTTCGAATTGCCGGAAAGGGCGGTCAAATTTGTTCCCTCAAGCAGAAATATTTCGAGTAGAGCTCTCAAAGGCTGAATGGAGGATCTTAATACCTCTGCTGTCACTGAAGGAGCACGATTCACACTTCCTACCTTTAGACAGTTACACACCTATAGAGGATATTTTTTTGCACATACATAACATTCCCAATTTCCTAATTTTACCTCTGACGGGGATATCCGCATAGATTCCTCTTGTTATCCCCATGTTGAATCCCAAGACTCGAAAATTCACATTGAGACAGAGCTGAATAGTGCATAACAATACTGCATAGCGTTAAGAAACCCGAGTGAGAGAGTGAGGAGAGTGAGAATGGGATAGAGAGAGAGCGAGAGAAAGAAAGAGCCCGCTCAGTGCTCCTCCTCATTGGGTTTCTACATCGGGAGAGGACTTTTCTCGTTTGCTCTCCGAAACGCGAGCGTCCCATTTGAAGAAAAACAGTCCAAGTGGGGGGATTCCCAGAAGAGGCTGCTTCTTCAGGCATGAGCTGAGAGGGCACGTCCAGGACATTGCAATACTACTGCATGGTTCAGAGCCCCCTTTCCGTTCGTTCTCTCTTTCATGTAACAAACGTTCGTTCGTACGTTCCTACCCGTACTACTACTACTACTCCTACTATTTCGACGACTTCGACTACTGGCAGTGTTCCCTTGCTCTGGAACACGCTTTGGACAATCGGCGAAACCCCTCAATGTGGGGAGAAACTTAAACATTTTCCTCTGCAGCATAGCGTTTTGCAGATTTTTGAGGATCTTTCCCCTCGAGGTCAGTCATGCTTTCAAGGTTGTGCGAGGAGTAGGTGCGAGTACAGCGGCGAGCGAGGAGCGGTTTCGTTCGTTTCTGGTGTGTCAACAACAACAAACTCGCCTGTGCTCATCACTAACTAACTGGTTTGCTGCTCGCCTGTGATCAGATGCTGATCCATTTCAGCATTCCAACCAGCTGCCAGCCCAAGAAGTGCAGTGTGCTTCTTCATGTGTCATGTGCCAGGGTGAGCCAGAGAATTGACGACAAATCGCCAGGCTATCATTTGTCGTGTTGTCGAGGGTGTCGTGTCCAACGTCCATTTAAGAATCTGGGGACACCGCCCTGATTCTCCGGATTCTGCGCCCCCTTCGGGAAAACCACCCTGGGCTTCTTCGTTCACGTAATGATGCCTGCTACCCCCTATTAGTTATGTGATAAATGTGTCTCTTCCCTAATGATTCTGGGCAAAGTGGTCAGATGAACAATTGCAAGAAAAAAAGAGAGTCCAACCAAGATTCCTCCCAAGTGGATTTGATACTCCTTTGGCCTCGAATCCACCCTTCTACGAAAAGTGACCCCCCCTTCCTGTGTTCGAATACTCGACTGTTGCAATGGGAGAGCATGTTTTTTAGGGTCTTGCAGTGGACATTTGTCACTCCATTGAGCCTGAAGTGGTGGTCAAGATGAACTCCCAATTCCTGGTTTGGCCAGTGCAATTGACGGACGGCAACACGCTTTGAAATGGCATCCCTACTAGACTGTTCCTAGGTCCCCAGACATCAGTCAGTCCTAGTGCACGGTGACTATCATGATTGGAGAGGATCGAGGCAGCTCAACGAGTGAGTTCATTTAAAATGCATCACTTTCATGAATTCAACGTGGCTAAGCACTTCATTCTCGTGTTCCGGTTATGGATATGAACCAACAAACGAATTGTGTTTTGACATGATTCCATGTACTATGTGCCTATGAGTCCGACAACCCTACAGCGGAAGGGCATAACATAACCAAAGGGTTATCCTTCGCGGTGAACCCACACATCCCCATGAGGCTGAATGCCAAGCTTATTTTCAAATATATTTGGCGTGAACCAAATACCAGCCACCCTCTGTCAAAACACAAGGGTTCTTTTGAAGGGGTAGCGAGCGGCGCACTTGATAGTTCGTTTCTTTTGGAAGGGGGGCGTTATTCTAGTAGCTCTTGGAGCAAATCCAATTTCCTCCCCAAATCTTCTCAAGAAGGACGGATAGCTTTGCATATGGCGTCTGGAATGCTCGAGGGACCTCGTGCATGCATGATATTTGGTACTCGCTCAATTCATATTTTTTTCCGAGACACATGGCTTGATTGATTTACGGTTTCTGCATTGGTGACTTGCGACTTGCTCTTCGGAATGGCTGTGATTGACTGGGTCAGAACAATTCCGGTATTCCGGTCGGGGGAACTTGAGATCATCCATGGTGGACCACATTCCTTGCATTTCCCCCACAAGTTTACTAACCCAATTCTTCTCACCATCTATCAAATTCAATGGAAGTGAAGCATTCAATCTTTTTTTCGTTCGGCTGGGCCAGAAACGAAGAAAATTCTGATATATGACCATGGCAAACAATGAGCTTAAGGAAGGACGAGAAGCATCGGGGAACTTTGGGCTAAATTTTCGGCTGGTTGAACGAGAAGGAATCAAGTTCAATCGGATTGGGCTCCCCTCACCCCTTGTCTGGTCAGAGCCAGGCTCCGATCGGTGTGGGTCGTGTTCCAAAATCTATGGTTCGCATGCTGATCCGAGAAGAAGGGAAGGAAGTACCGTTCGCCTAATGAACTGCGACTAAAAGGAGCTTGACATATGTCTCGGTGATTGTTGACGGCGAAACCAATATGGCATAACAATAGCCCGGTTATGGAGAGTGCCAGCTTGCCACTCCCCCTCATTCGCTCCCTTCGTGTCCCCGGTCGTTTCTTGCCCACTCGGTTGTGACTCCAACTAACTAATGTAGGTCATCATGCATTGCTTCACCTTTGCGACGAACCAACCAACCAACGAAAGAAACGGACGCCAAACTGTTGTTGTGGCCGAAAAGACTGAACGAGTGAACCAACGGGGTTGGTTGGGTGGGTGGTTGACTGGTTGGTTGGTTGGTTCCTGACTCACTGACTTACTCACTAGTTTGCCTACATGCATGCATTGTGCGTGCATGTCACTACTTTCGCGGACTATCTCCATCATCAATTAATCATGTGTCGGTGGAGATGGTTGTCTGTTTTCGCTAGTACCCTGACGTAAACCCGCCCGTCAAGATCGTTATGAATGTTTTGCTGCCCGTCTTTGTCCGCATGACAAAGACTTTTTGTGCTTTGGCAGGGACAGAGGTTTTGACTTGGTAATGACAGCAATTATTGTTCAACGAATTCGGGTTATATTGTTTTCTTTAATGGATTCAGCTCACTGAGCGTTTTGATTGTACGAAACAACGAGGGTCCCAACTTTGGTGTTCATGACCTAAATTTGCCCAAGCCGTGTAGTGAAAGTTCCGCGCTTGAATCGGATCCAGGTTTGTTCGTACGGTTGGATACGTTTACTCATAAAAGCACTTGAGCGACAATTGTGGCCATTTTGTTCTTCAGAAAGACTACTAGGCTTAATGGATACCCAAACAAGAGAACGTTCTTGTCACGCGAGTATTCAATTGATATTCAAGGTGCGTTCAAGGACAGGAAATCCACGGGACGTGCGATATGTTACAAGTGATCCTGTACTAGACAAGGACACTGTTGAATCATCGGATGTGACTTGCACACCCCAAAAGATAGAAGGCAAGCCAGTCTCTTTGTTCGCTCCTTGAACGATTTATGCACACACACACGGTACAGTAGTTGTATCCAAGAACGAAAGCTTAGCTTTAGCCCCATGATAATATATGTTGTTTGTCATCAAGAATTTGGAAGGTTCTTTTAGACATCTGATCCGTTAAAAGGCGATCAAGAATGTGCTGTGCCAGTATCTCGGAGTCGAGGCCTCTCTCTCTCTCTCAAAGTATATGTACATTTGGACTAAGGCCTAAGATGATAAGTTTTCATAGCTCATTAAGTTCAGCCAAGTGGAACGACAAGCTCGTAGATTAAATGTTCCAAGTTTCAATTTCTGATGCATTTCAGTCCATCAGCGACATTACTAGGCATGCCTGTCGTTGGTTCCCAAATTTCACCTTCAAAAAGAGTATTCCAAATGGTCAGATATCATGGACGCCTGATTGCAAGTGATTTTGAGATCAGCTCTTGAGAGTAAAACGTCGGGATGAGACTCTGGAATGACTTTGATTGCCTCATTCTCCTAACTTTGATCCCTTTGGCATGTCATTAATGGATCAAAGAGAGAACTGGAAGCTACTCTTCCCTCTGCCCAATCCAGTTCCCTGATTTGACTTCATTCAATGCCCGTCAATCCATTCTCAATCCCATAAAGATGACCCTCTGGGGAGGCATCCCTTCCCAGCGCTCGTGGAACATATTCAACATTACCTTCTTCAATTTGGCGCTCAAGTGGATAAGTTTGAATTTGGAATGGGCAAGCCCAAGGATTCCGTGTAGACCTTCACCATTGTCTAGCCCCAAGGTCGACTGTTCAATAATCCATCGCCTTCAACTTTATCCAAAGGCCAAAGGCTAGTTATTGAGAAGCTCGGGCTAGTAAGCCCGTGATTGATGAACCGAATGTGAATTCAGATTTACACCCAGTTGCAACCAAATCCCCACACGACCTTCAGGACGTGTGGTTCCATTCTCACCCACTGCTGGGATCCCAAGCCACGGAATTTGTTTGTGATGGGGAAAGAAACTTTTTCGGACGTTCTTCGGTCGGGTCTTGGACCATTCTTGGGTGGAGGATTTTCTCCGAAGAGGAGAATGTACGAATGTAGCAGAACCTCTAGAGAGTGGAAACCCCTCCAACAGCTATTGAACGCACTAGCTCTGGAGATGAGTTAAGTCGCTCTTACTTCTTGGTTACTGGCACTGGGGTCCGTTAAAGGCTGCCATTACTTCTTGGCATGTTCACCCTCGCCTCTCTGATTTATCTCGCCATGAAGTCCTTGAATTAGAAACATGAGACATGGAATCACTGGATCAGACCCTTTTCACTTCCTTACTACGCGAAAGAAGGGGAAGAAATGATCCATTTTTATTTTTTTCCATTCCGTGTTCCCATCTATGCCAAGGACTTCCAAGACCATAATCTAATAATAGAAAAAGAGAACAAATGTTCAATCCAATATCCAAGCTGTTAAGACAGTAGTAATTTGGAGGTTGGAATGGTCGCGCAACACCAAATTTCTTTTAATAACTTGGTGACACACTTTACCCCTTGATTTCATTACACAAGGATTGCCTGTCTGGAGAATGGGGGCTCTCTTTTAACTGGTGACAGCCAGAGCTCATCTTTCGCAATGCGCCAATCTACAGAATAGGACCAAAATTTGGAGGTCTCTCCCCAATCCAAATTGGAGTTTAAGTCAGCTCAAACCAGACTTCCAAGTTTTAGTTTGAATGAAACGGCAGAAGACTTGAAGTTATCATTGCAGCTGGTTTAGATAAAAAATAAACTCGTGCTCTTCTCATCTATCCTCTGGTCTTAAAAATTGTTCATATCAAATGCTCAACTTTCACAGATTTATTCAGCCTACTTCTGCGTGACACAATCAATGCCCTTTCAACTTATTTGGGCAAATAAGAATGAAATGTCGGCCAAAAAAACTGCGGGTGTTTTCGTCTCTTAAGTGTGCACTCACTGGATCAATCAATTGGCTAATTAGGTCCCAAGGTAAACGAGGTTAGGCAATCTACTCCTAGTAATACGGACGTGCAGCTGGTACAATTTAGGCTAAAACTCCCCGAAATCAGATTGGTGGCACTAAACGAATTATCTCGTTTTATAAGATATGTGCGCCAATCATATTTAGTGCAAGTTCTCAATAGACCATCATTCTTCATAACAAAAGTGATAACTTTTTTTATACTGGCATTTCACGCTTCGCTACGTTTTCAAATTTAGTGCCAGCTGAATGAGCCTCGTGATAAAATTCCGTTATTTTAAACAAGATTTTCTTGAATCTTTTTGACAACGTCAAGCGAAAATCAAGTATATGACTGACTTATGCTAATGATAACTATAAATTGCTACAATATCCATGGTTTAATATATAGCCTTCCATATAATGGGAACCAGGTGGCAATCTAGCCTTGCATTCGTTAACCTTAGTTCTACAATTTCAATCCTGGCTAAGTTCAGTCGAGCGTTTGTTTGCCTAATTTGGTTCATCACCTCAAGGCCATTAGCGTAGTAAATGGAACTGCGTATGGCAAGACAAATGAGCTTCAGGCATGCAATTCTGTTGCCTACACTGATCGCTGCCAACTCTTTCTTTGTGATCCCCTCGACCCCAATTCCTCGGCGTCCGTTCAATTTGAGAGAGGATACAAAATTGTAGGACTCTATCTATCCTCGTTTCGGTTGTATGTAGGCTCTAGGCAGTAGGCATATGACAAGTGGGCCCAAGATTCTCTCATAAGGGCTCGGTCCTAGACATTCATTCACGAGATGTTCCACTCTCGCCAGTGTCTCAAAAGAGGAAACGTGCACTTTTTTGCTCTCATCAAGTCCCAATGGTTTCTTGTTTGATGTTCTTTGGTTTGTTCCAATCCTGCTCCCCAATACATACGAGCATATATGGACCGGAGGAGGCGAGTTCCTGGCAATCGGAGTTGTCGAAGAGAGACCTGCCAGAGCCTATTTTTCGAACAATCTCCTCAAAATCCCCCTCGATTTCCGACAAATTAAGCCGTCCTAAGGTACTAAGGAACCTGCTCTTCCAACCTCAGATTGATCCATTCATCATGTTGCTCGTACCCTGGAAAAAGCTGCGATCATGTTCCAGGATTGCTTGTGTAACCTGCTTCAACCGAGTTGCCTTGGCTTAGGCATTGCCCGAATCCATACTCTGTGAGAATAGCAATAATAAGCAATCATTAATTCAAATAGCCCCCCAAATCGAGCTCAAAGGGTTGATGAAGGTCGACGGGTCCAATGTCAAGAGCAATAATTCCTCTATCGGTATTCGATAATGCTGGAGGCAAATTTGATATTTGATTTGCCAACTCAAGGTTCAACTCCTTTTGTCGCGATCCAAATGAGAACTGCTGGGATCTCTTCAGCATGGGGCAAGGTTCCAACCACCCAAGGTCGTGCAGTAGGTACTGGCAAAGTTCCCCAAGGGAGCCCATTTGAAAAGAGCCTCTAGGAAAATACAACAATGGACTGGAGTTCTAAATGGAGACAAGGACCCTGGGGGATTCCATTGCGGTTTAATGGGCCCGCCAAAGTCAATGCCAGCAAACTTGTTACAAGTGAAGTTTGGTAATGGTGGTGGAACGGCCGCACGCCCCTTCTTACACAAGAGTCCTCTAAGGTTGGCGAAACCCAATCCATGGAATGAGAAAGAGAGAAAGAGCGAGCCCAGATAGTGTTGGTATATATTGGTGAAGAGGACCTTGAGGCTCGTGTGGAACTTGAGGCTATTGTTATAAGTAGAGGACCTCTAGTTATATATACGTGATGAGGGAACAGAAGGTGGTGGAGGACGTCGACGACGACCACCATTCTTGTGACGGGGCCCCTGCTGATCCTTCCAATGCACTTGTCTTGTTGGCAATCTTAAAGGCCAATTGTAGATGGAACCGACCCGCTTGGACAGCAGTAGGTCTTTCACTAGAATGGGTATTGTGGCTCTTTCAGCATTTGGCGAAGCGAGTCTGGAGCCATGATGACTTTCCCTAATAGGCCTGGAGAGAAATTAGCCAGCACTCCTTTTTTTCAAAGCGACCTATTGACTGTTTACAAAAACCAAGAAGCTCAGAAATCCCCTCGAAACTTGAGCCTTGAAAACGAGTGTTATTTTCCAACTAATAAACCATGTGAGCTTGGCCTTGCGTTTTAGTGTTCCATTCTTGTGGCGTCTCCCGCCTCGATTTGTTTGAATTTCATTAACAATTCAAGTCATGCAAACACGGACGAATGGAACTCACGCTCCAACCTTGTTCCTCTTCAGAGGAGTGAAATGACTTGGGCCTTGATCATGGATTGAGACTTTAGCAAAAGCCGTTCCAAAGAGGACTTCCTGATGTTCCGTTCAGAATTCCAAAGATACGTTGCAGTTCTTCAGTGTACTGCGATTCCTTCCTTCCTTCCATCTTTTTTTTCCTTTCTCTTCTCCTGGTTGGCATTAAGTAAAGGAAATGGGGCGCCATTGGATAGATGAATGCTTCACTGCTTTTTGCTGGCGTTTCCCCAGTTGGAGAGCAACCAGGGAACACCCTCAGAATAATTTCAGTTCACTTTTGAAAGACTTGCTCGTAATACTGCAGTGTCCTCTGCACCAAGGATCATACACATACATCAAGTTTTGTATGGTTCGATGATAAACGGAAAAATAAATAAATAAAGGGAGCTGTTGTTCATCTGCATAACAAGTTCTTCATGGTTCCACCCTAGATGTCAACCACTAATAGTGCGGGTACATATTCTTGAACAAATCAAGTGAATCGATATTTGCTTAGAAGCAGTTGAGACATACTGTTTGTCACTGATTGATAGGATAGTTAATTTTGAAACTCGGGGTTCAATATGTAGAAGAAGCTTAATCAGAAAGTGGAGGAATGTATGAGTCAAATGTACTACTTTGGTCTTTCCTTTAAACGATTTTGAAAACGTTTAACCATGTACCAATTTCTTTTTTCAAAGCTCGATCGATTAAGAAATTTCAACTTCAATTTTAGGTGACTTTTAATTGGTTACCGAATGACTTGGACAAATATAACGTATCCATTTGGTCTTTGAATATGCATGAGGATTTAAAACGCTTTAGTCAACAATGAATGGGTTGCTGGGAAACCTCATTTCGCATTGGAACATTTCCAATGTTTCAATGTGGGGGCCTTCTGGCTTAGGTAGGATCTTATGAAAATCAATATCAGGAAAAGTTTTGGACACATTTTTGCTCCTTCTACCATTCATCATACCCAACGAACGTGGATTGTTGCCTCCTTGAACCAGGAAAGTAACTTCTCCCTGGCAAATTCTTGTCTGAGAAATCTGAAAAGTTTCTTTTTCGTCGGATTAGGCCATCCGTACCACTAAGGCCTACCAGATGCGAATTGTTCTATCCTCATCGTCGTCGGCCTCTTTTTCTTTTTCTAAGTATTATGGTGTTTCTACTCTGTTGGGCCATGTTGAGTTGCTTCTTATTTCCAGTGAAATAATGCCCTGTTCCCTTTGTGTTTGTTCCAGCTGATGAGTCAGACAATGGAATTGGATTGTGCGGCTGGCTCCTGACTGCCATTTCTTGGGGACTGGTGATTGTCACACTGCCATTCTCCCTCTGTGTTTGCTTCAAGGTAAGTCAAGGGTGAAGAATTATGGTAGCTTTTGTGACTCAGCTAGGTGGATTGGTGGTGTTCCAGACCCGCCATTTTCCAGAAATTTGAGAGAGCAAGAACTTTTCAAATTAGGCATACCATTTCACGACTTAGTCCTTGGGAAAGGAATGGAGAGGAAGAAGAAGAAAGCCACAAACTCCATTCAAAACCACAAACAAATGAAACTTCACAGCCGACGGGGATCCATGAACTTTTCTAGCCTTTCACGTTAACCAAAGAGACCTTGCTCGGGAGGCTAAAATAATTCTTGACCAAGGCGGTTAATCCGATCTGGTGATTGCTCGCTGTCGAGCTTTCACTTGATTTATAATCTGACTGTCCGAAGGTCCATTTCTTTTTCCTTGTGGTCAATCTTGCTTAGGGTCAGGAAGAGCTATCCATGTCGGTTCAATATTGAAATCGCTTTCTTTGTTCTTCAGGTTGTTCAAGAATACGAGCGGGCAGTCATATTCCGACTCGGTCGATTGTTATCCGGAGGATCCAGAGGTCCAGGTATGTATAGATTGATACTGACAGTCCTATTTAGTGAAATGAAGTGAAAAATGACGCATTTTTTGTGGGACAGTCTGAATTGTTGAAGACATAAAGGTTTATTCAAATAATTCTACAGTTTGGAAAAAAGTCACTCACCGTGCCACGTTCTATGTTCTGGCTAAATGAAGGCTCAGCCCGTAAAGAGCAGAAATAGGGAGTAATTATGATTACAATTATGATACTTCAATTGCAATTACGTGCCGATTTAAGTAATTATAAGTGTAACTAGCCTATTCTATAAGATAGAAATTACTTTCCCAACGATAAAAAGTGCCAAGGAATTGTTGCATTATTTTAGAAGGGTGCAAATCTATCCTAAAAATCAATCATGCACTTTTTGGAAAGACATGACTTGTTCTATTCAAGATAACCAAAATTAGCGATAATTGGCCATCGGGGGGCGCTTTTCCTCGGTTTTAATACCCTGCTATCTGGCAGTTGAAATGAGAGTTTTGAAATGTTTCGGTGTCGAATCCAAATTGACCCTCAGGCAGGCCAGTAAACCTCAAGAAACCCAGCACTTCTACTCTCCCTTTTTCCCCAAGCTAACTTTCCTTGTCGAGTCCTATGTCTGACTCATGGCATACATTTAATATACATATATGTATACATATATATATACATACACATGTTTTTAGGGCTCTTACCTCGTAGTTAGGGACTTGGACGTTAACCGGTATTCTGGGTAACGTCCAAGCCTTAACGCAGAGGTACGAGCGTCTAAAAAAACTCGCCTCAGGTCTGATTTTAGAAATATGAACAAAATTTATTAGCTCTTAGATCAATGTACCACACTGGAGTCAAACTAATTCCCACTTTGATCGAAATTGTGCCAATTTTAGCTATTTAAGCAAGATCCTTTTAAAGAATGCAGCCTTTTTGCCGGTGCTTTTGGTGACGGCATGGAGCAGACTTGTAAACAAGAAAATTTTCGGCAAAGATGAAATGGTCCTCCATATCTAAGTCAACTAGAAATGGGTAGAACTACACAAATATGGCACCAGGTATCGTAACGGTCTGAGACCAACGTGTGGTTGTAGCAGAAACTCACTCGCATTATTGGAGTCAGCAATCTTAACTTTACATTTCAAAGCAAGCAATACTAAATGAATGACAAAATGACCTGCGCTTTCAAGCGGCAAGGACTTTACTGTTGCAATGAAGTACCCAACACACTTCCTTCTACTTCGATGATTTTTTGGGAAATTTTTCTAAAAACCGAAAAAGGGCCCTTTTTCGTTTCCTTTTTTCGGTTTTGTATTTTTCGGAAAAAAACAGAAGTCTGCACTGCAGGTTGGAGGATGAAATTGTCTCTGCTGTCGGTTCATGAAGTTACTTCTCGTGGACGATTTCGGCAAGTGATT
The DNA here is from genome assembly GCF_007210705.1 of Tigriopus californicus. Taxonomy (NCBI): domain Eukaryota; kingdom Metazoa; phylum Arthropoda; class Copepoda; order Harpacticoida; family Harpacticidae; genus Tigriopus; species Tigriopus californicus. The sequence goes on along the minus strand of NC_081449.1, from coordinate 4,677,074 downwards.
GTAAATGTAATTAAATCGTAATCGTAAGAAGGAGGAGCAATTGTAACCAAGTGGTTAAAGAAGCAAAGCGAACAATGCAAACAATTTCTCGCCAGGAACTGTGGGTTCAAATCCCGGTGCCAGAAGTTAACCTGAAATAGAGGAGGGGCTTAGATTTCACTTTCCTATAATGACAAAGGCCCCCGGTTCGATTCTCCTCTACGACCTTTCTCCGAAGGAAACTTTTAGAAGCGAATCCCATTCGCTGGGAGTGACTGAGAGAGACACATACTGATACGAGTAAGGACTTTGACACTGCCCCTAGGAAACGGTTTGACGATGAGATGGCCGACTTTGCTGGCCGGGCAAGGTTCATCCTTCCGACCCTGGCGCCCAATAACTTGTTAAAAGTAGATTCTCAGAGGGTTATTTCCAGGAATTGCAGGGAACAAATTCGCGAAAATTGCTTACCATTGGATGAAATTTGGTGAAAAATCGTCCCGAAAATACTTTGCCAAATGAAATTTCATAATTGGTATCAAACTAGCTCCCACTCTGTGGATGTCTGATTAGTGTTAGAACTTGACTCTTGCGTGCAATGCCGTACCTGGACATGAGCACTTTTAATAGCACTTGCATACTCGATGAGGCTAGTCGTCAAACAATTTGGAAGTTGGACAGATACTCATGTTACTCATGTTATATTTTCGGAAAGGAAGTTGCCAAATTGAGTGAGTTGCAATTGTATTCCAGGCATATTCTTTATCATGCCTTGCGTTGACAACTACACCAAGGTGGACCTGAGAACAACTGTCATTGACATTCCCCCTCAAGAGGTACTCGCACTTTGTGGCTTCAAAGTTCAGCTAACAATGGCGTGACTTTTGGCAAACTCACCCTTAATATCCCCCATAACATTTACGTCGGAGTGCTCTGTAGGACTAACGTACTAACGGACTAACATCAAACTAAACGCTTCATTCCAGGTATATTCTTTGTATTACCATGCATCGAATCATATCAGAAAGTGGATCTACGTACAATCACATTAGGTGTTCCGCCGCAAGAGGTAAAACAACTAGCCCTATTAACAAAATCAGCCCATTCTAATTCAGAGACTAACCTGTAATCCCTAATACCTTCCAGGTGCTCACCAAGGATTCTGTGACGGTCTCCGTGGATGCGGTCGTCTATTATCGAGTGTCAAATGCCACGGTGTCCGTGGCCAATGTGGAGAATGCGCACCACTCCACACGACTTTTGGCACAAACCACCCTACGAAACATCCTGGGTACCAAGAACCTTCACGAGATCCTCAGTGACCGTGAAAGCATCTCCGGGTCCATGCAGACTGTCTTAGACGAGGCCACCACTGCTTGGGGTATCAAAGTGGAACGAGTGGAAATGTAAGACCCCTCCTTCTATTCAGAATTGTAATATTGCTCCGGTTGTTCACCTTCAGGGTGACCGTTTGCTTTTTACAGAAAAGATGCTCGTCTACCGGTTCAACTTCAAAGAGCCATGGCTGCCGAGGCTGAGGCCGCTCGAGAAGCCAGAGCTAAGGTCAGTTTCAACTTCAACGGACATTTAGAGATTAAGATGGCTTGATGAGGAAAAACTACTCGACGAAAGTTGGCTGTCCTAATTGTTGTTGTTATGTTTCCGGTCCATTAATCCGTTTTGATTAATGATATCGTGTCCTTTGGGTACAGCAACTCTGCCCCCCACTCTCAGCAACAAGAAATCACCCAAACGAAATGAAGGCCAGAGCTTTCCTGGTTATTTGAGCCCCCCTTTGGGCCCTAGCTCCAAAAAATCATCAGGGAACGAGTGGCAAAGTCAAGCCCATCCAGTTTGTTTCGTAAAAATATAGTGTGTTCAAAAAATATCTTGCAGGTGATTGCCGCCGAAGGAGAGCAAAAGGCGTCTCAAGCTTTAAAAGAAGCGTCCATAATCATTTCGGAATCCTCTTCAGCTCTACAACTGCGATATTTACAGGTAATCACCAACTCTGATCATTTCTTTAATGGCTTGGGATACCCCATGATCAGGTTCCATTGGTTTTTTTCGACCATGCCTCCAGGCACTGATCAGATTAATTTAATTACCTTCCAGACCTTGAATTCGATTTCGGCGGAGAAGAATTCGACGATCATTTTCCCGCTTCCAATTGACTTCATCTCCCATTTCCTCAAGGACAAGGGTTCGGACAACAAGAAGAAGGATTAAGGTGGACAGACCTCCCTCGACCATCTTGTTCATTATGGTTCTATGAACTCCCCAATAAAAATTTATATACGGACTCACGGTAAGCGACCTCTACCGTCCGTCACTATTCACTCGCTCTCGGATGAACAAAATACCCAAGGGTCTTCCTTGTTTTCTTCCAGATCTCTGCATTCGCTCAATAATGGACTGTGTAGTACCGCCCGCGTAATATGAAAATTAACTCCAATAATATGAAACCCCCGCCCTTTCGTCTACTACATACAATGGAGGCCTGGATTTGTTCGTGTCCACATCGATCTCTGCTCAGTCGAGCGAGTGAATCAAGGATGATGATTAAATGTTTGTGCTGCGTGTACGTAGGTAAATGAGTGCATTCGGACGATTTCAAGAAGAGTGCAGCCATGATAACGACAACAGAAAAGACCCCACCACCACCACCACGAAATGGGCGAGTATTCAAGATTATGTTTCCGAATGAGAACACAATTTAAATATCACCATCATCGCTAGTACTCCAGCTATCCGTTTCTAACCAATTCTTGATAACCAAGCATTATTGAAATTCGTTTGTTGTCATCATCATAGAACAGTAATGATGGTAATGATGATGATCATAATGACCATCCCTCTTCCCTCTTCATAATTGCAGCAATTCCGTTTTAGACGCACCACGTTTCTGTCTCTCTCAATCAATGAAATATGCCATCTTTTGGATTGGAATTTATTTCATAGTAACATAGAGAGACTTGTAGCTGATACTAACGATCAAAATACCACTATTATTAATAACCACAATAATCATTATCATTATTACTATCATAACGATGAAACTGCTCCTAATATTATGGTTATTATCATCATTATTCTTACTGCTATTATTCTGATCAATGTAGTCAAATGTTATTGGAACATAATTTGAAATAAAAGCAATATTCCTATCTAGAATTCCAAGACATCCCATTGAATGCAATGACAAGGCCTCACTCATCATCGTGTCTTGCGCCAAAGTTTGGCCTTGTCCTTCGTTTCTTTTTCTTCTCCGTCAGCTCGAGACAGATCCTCCAAAGTTCCTGGCCGAGAAAAAGTGCCACGGCCAGAGTATAATTGATCTAGCAGTGCATGGCCATGGCCATCATGATGGCTAACTATTCTTGGCCGACGGGGATCGTTTCAAACTTGTCGCCCACGACTCGTTCATTGACGGTTGCGCCAGTCTTCTTTGGGTGGTCGTTCTCTTTCTTCCATGTGGCCGCCTCTTTTCTTACTCCGCTCGAAATGTTCATGAATCCGGAGATAATGTCAATTGGGACGGGGAAAATGATTGTGGTATTTTTTTCATTCCCGATGGTGCTTAACGTCTGAAAATGAAATGATAGGATAGAACAGCTGGTAGTACTTAAGAATTTCAAGTATGAGAGCCATTTTTATATCCTTTGTAAGTTTTAAGTGATTTTTTAGTACTTTTAAGTTTTAAAGAAATTGAAAAAATATGTTTTCAAGTCTAGTCGTTGAAAAAGGCAATTTTATATGCTGGTAATCTTTTAAAGTGCAAAACGCAACTTTCAAGTAGTTATAACCAAGCCTCTGCTAAATAGATCTTTACGAAATTTCTTGTCAATGCATAAATAGGAGTACCTTTAAAACTGATTGACTACCTTTTCGACAATGATACGTTTTAATGCATTATAAATAATTTAGCACCCTTATCCGAGCTACTTTTGAATATGTGTTTTTGTTGCAAAAGTTGTTCCTTTTGTTATAATTAGATGTCTCGGCATTTGAGCAAGCACTTAACCAGAAATTATGACCGCCGTGTGCAGCCATGGATGTTACCTAATGAGTTTATTGAGAAGGTCCCCACAAAACATCTGATGGTGTGTTAAAAATTGAGGATTACTGTGATTGCTGAATGTTTGAAACTAGAACTTTGTAAATATGCATAAAATAATTCTCGACTTGTCTTGGAATACACTTTTAAGAGTTTCTCACTCTGCAACTGGGCAATCTAACTCACACAAAGCTCTGCCTCTGAACAACATCTCCTGTCAATGGGTCCATTTGAATACCTTACATTGATGACAATAAATACAATATCAAGTCAAGAAGTTTATTTTTCTCCCAAATCCCCAAATCAAGTGCCTTTATTTGCTCGGTCAAAGTATATAGGAAAACTTAAATAGAACGTAGAACGTTGGGGCAACACGCCCAACACACACTGCAATGGAATACTCATTTAAGAAAAATATTAATAATAGTCTAATGGTACCTGAAATTCATTGCAAGATTAAGTAAAAAGCTATGGTTGAAATCGATGGGCATTTTTCCTTGTGCAACTTTAAAAATCTCTCTTCTATGTACGTAATTGTAGTAAAATATACAAGTTTTAGATCAACAAATATCAAATAGTGATTTGATTTGTTTCTATTGTTAAGTGAATTGAGCAAGTCTTTACCATTTAAGCACCTTATGTAGGACATTTTGATTCCTTTTTTGATTAACTTTATGGTCATGTTTGTCTCATCTAATTCATTAATTTTGAAATAAGCATGTAAACATTCTCAAGAGCCTTTGAAAAAGATCATGTCATAGGAAACACCTCAGCTCAATTGGAAAGTAGGGTCGTTGATTCCCTCCGGTTCCCTCCTCAAGAGGCCATGGTTGAATTGAATCCTTTCCTGGCCATGATCTACATAGGAGTTAAAAATGGTTTCGATACCATAAAAATGAAGGTCTTTTGACGGGTGATGATTTATCCGCGAGAAAGGTGCATATTTTGTGAGGGCTAGATCTTGAATTGTTCTTGACAGCCGGAACAACCATGCCTACATATTTATGGGTACACACAATTTCTCAAATTTGTTCCAAGGGGCACATCCAAATCATATTCGTCGGCCCGAAGCCAATATATTTATCGGAACCACTATCAATTTGATACATATCTTGGATATTATTTGCATATGTCGAAGAAGGTAAAAAACAAGTCAAATCCAAGGTTAGCACTCACTTGAAGATATCGAAGCTGAAGTGCCGCTTGAGAACCATCCAAAACTTTGGCCGCTTCCCGCAGGTATTTGGTGGCCTTTTGCTCTCCATCAGCCTTGATAATCTTAGCGCGGGCCTCTCGGGCAGCCTCGGCTTCTGCGGCCATCACCCTTTGAAGTTGTTCGGGCAACCTCGAGTCCTTTCTGAAAAACGTGCACCCATTCCTTGAAACCGTCTCAGGTTTATCAATTCTCACCAAACATATTTGAAAGTGTTCAATTTCAATTTTTGTATATGGTCGTTTGTACAAGGTGTATGTACATCAAAATATTTTACCTGGTCCACTTAAATAAGATGAAGGTTGCTGAGGAAAATAATCGATTTGGAGTAAAATCTGCACATGATTTATTGTCATTTCTACGCAAGACAAAGTGTCTAGTTGGATTTAAAGGAAGAGAATAATTATGTTTGTTTGTTAATGTCATCGAATACTAGGCTTGAAATTGGACTTTCTCTTTGGCAGACAGACATGATTTGCGACTTGTCATGTGTGTTCTTGGTTCATTGTCCTCCATCCAGGTGACGAGCATAGGATCATCTACGGCAATTTTGTCCAGGCCTCTTCCATTTTCTTTGGCAAGGTATCACAAATATGGCGATAGACAGAGAGGGGAAGGAAGAACAAGGACATGAGAGGGCGGGTTTTTTTTGGGTGGAGGGGGGTGGTACATGGGATGTGGGTTCGTCGTCCAATTGGGTCCGATTTCGACTGGGCTTGTCCATTGGCGTCGATTAATCGCTCTTTGAGGCGCCCTTGTCTGGCCTCATGAAGTGAGTCAAGAGATCAATGGGCAAGGGGAAGATGATGGTGGAGTTCTTCTCTGCCGATATCGAATTGAGCGTCTGAAATGTGAAAGTACGAGAGGTTGAGATGAGAATATTTGAAAATGTCCCGCCCGAGTTTTTGAACTTGGTTCAATAATGTTTTGCTTTTCTACCACAATATGCAAATAATATATCTATACTATAACTAAATTGATCAGAAAAGAACACGATTGTGGTGGCATTTATTCGACCTTGCTCCCAATTCATCGTGTGGGAAATAATCCTATTGCTTTCCAAGGCAAAGCTTTGCAGTTGCTGGGGACAGATTCTTGCCTGGTTTGCGGCTCAACTACACTTCATGAGATTGGACAGAAATTCTTGAAATCAAAAATCTGAAGTCAGGAACACCATCAAAAAAAAAAGCATAAACTTTTAATAGTGACTTAGTGAACAATAAGTGATCCATCACTGTTGGATCCCCCCAAGACAATTCGATGTGCTCAATGCCACGTTTCATGAAATCACAGATTGTGAATTTTGCATAGAATGGAATGTATCTTGGCCCCACTTTTCATCATTGAGCTTCGCATACTAACACTGAGTATGTATTTTTTGAAGATATGGTGATCAGTTGGGCAATGCTTACTCGAGACTTTGGAATAAATCAAGGGGTCAGATCTTAATAATAGCTTTTGAAGAGCCATTTTTAAGACTGATTGCTATTGACAATCTTCCTTTTCATCTTGATTGTCTACATGTTTCCAATACACAAATACTCAAATTCCCCAATACTGAATTTCCATTTGAGAATGCAGATTGGCATAGATTAATACGGCTTTGTCCTGATGAATGTCCAATCAAAATCCTAGTTCAAAAAAGATTCTCGTTAATCGAATACCTGAAGGTATCTCAGTTGAAGAGCCGATGAAGATTCGGAAATGATTTCCGAAGCATCTCGAAGTGCTCTGGAAGCTTTTTGCTCGCCCTCCGCTGCAATCACCTTTAGAAAAAGAAAACACACGTTCGTTAATTCTCGGAGCAAATCCAAAGCCCAACCAGAGTTGCACATCACCTTGGCCCTGGCCTCTCTGGCAGCCTCGGCTTCGGCCGCCATGGCCCTCTGAAGTTGGACTGGAAGTCTGGCATCTTTGCTGTAATGGAAGATAGACCAACCCAAAAATTGAAGAGGGGATGATGCTCCAACTCGGGTTATTTTTGAACAAGGATTCTTTGGGCTTGACTTCTACGGATCGTACTAAGGGTTAGTTTTAGAGGCTCAATATCTAATATGTTCTGGCTACTTGACCCTAATTTGACAGCTTAGCTTCTTGTGGATTTGCGACCCCGTCCACATTCATGGAATGTCTAGGAACGTACACAAGGGATCAAGGGTATGGGAGAAGTATCTAAAACATTTGTACACTCGCTCGAATAGTGAGAAGACAAAGAGATCAAGTGGATCTGTTCCCTACTCTCTCTCTCTTTATGGCGTCTTCACCTGTTGTCACATTTCCAAATCTAGCCTCGGTGAGGAGGTTAAAAATTGCATGAAAGTAGCAAGATGGGCTAACTCGGAGGACAGTATCGTACTCTACAAATCCGGGTTGTTTCAACAACTCAAAACAACAAGATTATGCTCACATTTCTACTCGCTCCACTTTGATTCCCCAAGCGGTGGTGGCCTCATCTAACACAGTCTGAAAAATAACAACAAGAGCCACGGCAATGTGAAGACCTAGTTTGGTTCTATAATCCCTTTGAGCTTGCCTGCATGGAACCGGAAATACTCTCTCGGTCACTAAGGATCTCATGGAGATTCTTTGTTCCCAAAATATTCCGCAACGTCGTCTGAGCCAAGAGCCGGGTGGAATGATGGGCATTTTCCACATTGGCCACGGACACCGTGGCATTGGACACTCGATAGTATACCACGGCATCTACCGAGACAGTCACGGAGTCTTTGGTGAGAACCTGGAATCAAAATCAGAGGCTCAAGATCGAGGCAGGCCTTGATTCCCTTCACACTATGGACCATGCTTACTGATAATCTGTCAGAGGGAAGAGACAAAGAAGAGCAAACGCATGCAAGCAAGGTTTCAAGCTAGTACTACTGTACGTTAGTACTATGTATGCCACACGAAATGGACGAGCTACATATGTATCTACGATTACAAGGATAGGTTGGAGGTAGTCAGTGTTCAAAACAGTCCAAGCTGAACCGGAAATGAGGTCCAGAGAGTGCACACAAAAGCAAGCACCAAGCAGATTTGGAACGAGGCTGGGAACGAATGAGGGAGATGAGGAACGAAAGAGTTTGCATCTAGCTTTAGGGGTTGTTTTCTTTTGACATTGATAGCTAAAATGATTATCCCATTCCAGAGGAAAGATGGTTTAAATGACATCCAGCAAGCCAGTGAGAGAGAAGATTCAAATATAGGCTGAGAGTGTCAGCTCTAATCAAAAACGAAATAAATGGTGCAACATCTGTAGAATCAACCATCACATCAAAAGGAATGAAATCCTTCAGCTAGTTTACACATTCAAATTGGCCCCTTCGAACAAGAATGACCGCTGAAGCGCCTTCAAGAACTGAAGCGGTCGTTTTGTCGGTTACAGTTTGACCAGAAAGTTTTGTCACTTTGGCGCAAAATCAGTCATTGATTGGTCAAAATTTCGACAAAAGTAAATCGCTTGTTGGAGTTGATCCGAAGCTAAATGGTAAATTCAAAACTTGTGAAATGGTATGAGTTTTGTTTCATGCTTTCAATGAAACATCCTCAATATGGAATTTGGCTAAGCAAAAAAAGCATTTTCTGAAGAACTTGACAGGTACATCCTTAAGTTTTCAAGTTTTTTCTTACATTTGCTGACATCTTTAAGTAGTTGAATAAATTTCTCAATTGTGACAAATTTTTATGAACAAAATGTAACAGGGCTATTCCAATGTCTGGAAAATTGCTGTTGTGTCTGTTTAATTGTATAAAAGACCAAGCTGGAGGAGGACCATCTCCTTCTTTCTACCTCTTGGGGTGGAACATCCAGTGTTATTGTCCTGAGGTCCACCTTCTGATATGTTTCGATACAAGGAAGAACAAAAAAGAGTCCTGGCAGGGGCAGAGAGAAGAGACAGATATCAATTTGAGTTATTCTTGTTCTTATCTTGAAGCATCAGTTACAGCATCCCTCACTGATGGAGTCAAGACATGTCCTTTTAACGTTGATGCATAAGCTTGGCTCAAGTAACTATCAACAACTTTTGAACTGACTTCAGAACCTAGTTCTGAACTTGTGTAGCTGCCAAGGAAAAAATTTCTCTTTGACATGTGCACATTGGTTCCATTAAGCAAACTGACTAAAATGGAAACGTAGAATTCCAGTGATGTGTTGCTCAGAGCAAGAAAATAACTCAAGGATAGGGATTTTGGGATCAGTTGCTATTCTCAGCCTCAAATGGCAAAGCAAAGTGAAATGCTTTTAAGGTGATTGATCGGGTGAATGAAAACAAAACATGATGGGCGTGTTAGTTGAGTCTTTCAATGTGAGGTGAATATGTCGTTGTATAGCATTGTTGGTATGGTGTATGTTGCGGAGAAGTTGCATTTCTTATTTGGATTTCATTAGTATTGAGAGTTGAAATGAGGCACGCCTCTGGGATTAAAGTAAATTTAATGGAACAAATTGGTTTCAAAGAAACTTTGAAAATTTCAAATCCTTGGTGGCATTGGCTTTTGAGAGTATATGTTTCCCATGCCAGACGCTCCACCTGGGAAGGTCTCTGCTTTGAGTTTGTTTGCCATGACAGGGTTTTAGCCAAATAACACTATGTGGAAAGTTTGGAGGCCTTGAATTGTCAAGAAAATTGTAGGACTCTAGAACTACCTGACTTTGACAAAGGGTGACAGTTTTCAATTGGAGAGCCAACAAACATCTATAATGACAGGTCTTCTTGGCCGTGTCTCCCTTCTTTGCTACAAATAACAAATGAACTAAAGGGAAGATCTAATTTAAATGGTGCAAAGAAATCTGGCATTGAGTTCCAAATCTGAAATGAAGTCTGTTGACAAAGGCCAAAAGAAATCCTTTTGGTAGGTGTGCGTCTCAACTTTTCAATTGAGAAAGTGGGGAGGAAAGCAAAATCGTAGCAAAGGTGCCAAAGGATATTGAATTTCATCAAATATCTTCAAAGCCCTCAACAATTTCAGCCCAAAGGAGGCTTGACATTTGGATTCAACCTCAGTGCTGTGCATTAAGCTTCTTCTGGTCTAAGGGTGTTAACCAGATTATAAGCAGTAGCCTGCTACTTTTTGAATTGGACTACTTGTACAGTACACTTAAGAGTGTGTGCGAATGGCCGCCTCAAAACCTGCCATGGTTGCGTTAGGAGTCAACAGCTAACTTTCATTGATTGTGTCTGGTCCAGTTCAAGGTAATTCAACAATTGAACCGAGTAAACCTTACGTTACAAAATGTATGAGAGTGTGCGTCAAGAATTATCGTTTAAGAGGGATCAAAGGTGACTGCTCAAAATATTTGATGAAAAATGAATTAGATACAACTGGATATGTTAATAGGAGACTCTGAGTATGTGGTTGGCCGACAAAGACCATTAGACCAACCTCTTGTGGAGGCACGCTTAATGTAATTGTCCGCAGATCCACTTTCTGGTAGGACTCGATACAAGGTAGAACAAAGAAAATGCCTATAATCACAAGAAAAGACAAGGCAAGAGTCAACAAAAGAGTTGTCGTCGTCAATCGTCTTTTGTTCATTCAAGAGATTCTTCTAATTAATTCGCTTCCAAAACTGTGTCAGAGGGGGACGGACATTGATTGGCTGTTGGGTATAACCTCCACCAGAAGTGCTCTCTTTGAATTCCACGATAGCAAGCAAGTCTGAGATGGTCCGTCGAGTCGATAAGTCCATGACTACTTTATGTAGAGCAGCTCCTAGATCATCCTAATTCTAAGCTGTACGACAGAACGACGCGATAAGCACCACTTTTTGTTTCAAACCAAGCAGTTCTGTTATCAATGATTGGCAAAGGAAATTGAACCTATCGAGCCAAGACGAATCCAACCACTCACAACCCCTTCCGAATACTGTTCCTTTCTCCCCCACCCTTCTTCATCTATCATTCGATCAGTCTTTGACAGTTTGCAATGTACCCCAGAAGGTTTTCTCAACAGAATCACTCACTGGTCAAATGAAGTTGAATCCAGCACCGGTAAGTACTCTCGCAAATGGTCATGAAGAGCAGCGTTGGAAGTCGTAGAAAGGCTGTATATTATACCTTTGTCTGATTTAGTTTGCACTTTGGGCATAAGGCAATAAGGCGTGAAGAATCATTTATCTCGGTTGTTATAAGTGGCGTGTTTTATCGTCAGCTTTTGGATTTATTAACACCATTGCTAATCCTTTTCAGGGCCATTTGCGAGAGCTGGAGAGAACTGAGGTTTCAAGTGGGAGATATTTGTCATTGGCTCTTGGTTTAAGAAAACGTATGGACTGGAACAAGTGTGGCAACCAGGACGAGAGATATTTTAAAATTATAATGATATAGTAGTAGATAGTAGCAAAGGTAGTAGTAGGAGTAGTAGTAGTAGTGGTTGTAGTAGTAGCAGTAGTAGTAGTAGTAGTAGTGGAAGTGGTAGTAGTTATAGTGGAAGCAAAAGTTGTGTCTGGCAGCCTGTTTGATGGTGAACGAACCTCTTGTGGAGGAATGTCAATCACTGAGGTTCTCAGGTCAACCTTTGTGTAATTTTCAATGCACGGTAGCACGAAGAAAATGCCTGAAAGTATGAGGGGGCCCCAACGGAAATATCGTTGCATCAATAAGACAAAGAGAGGTAGGTTGGTTACATGACCCTTGGATCTTTGACTTTAACTTTGGTTTGGACCGTCGTTAGCGAAAACTTTGGCACATCTCTATGGTCATTCTTACCTGGTCCTCGAGATCCTCCGGAAAGCAAGCGACCCAATCTGAATATGACCGCTCTTTCGTACTCTTGAACAACCTTAAATCAAGGCATTAGTAGATCTAAATAGCCATTCAATAACCAGTTTCAAGGACACTTTTAGACCTACCTTGAAGCAAACGCAAAGTGAAAATGGCAGTGTAACGATCACTAGTCCCCAGGAAATGGCGGTGAGGAGCCATCCACAAATGCCGATGCCGCTGTCGGATTCATCCGCTGAAATAGAGAACACTTCCTTATTACGAAGTATCAAATTTGCCACATTAGAATAACTTTATATTAGGGAAAGAAAAAGAACAACGAGCAAAATGATGTCCAATTCGGCCGGATGCCACTTTTTTCCCCTTATGAGCCAGTTCTCGGATTCAAAAGCCATTTATGGACTTTCTATGGCTTTATTCCTGAGATCAATCACAATTGTCCTTTCAAATTGACAGCGACTCTAAGACAAGAAAAGTCATAAAGTCTACCTCGTATTTCCATGAAAAGGCCACTCTCCTTCTTTGATCGGACTTGAGCCAGACCCCACTCTTGCCTTCTACCTTTATTCAACCCCCATAATCAGGTCTTTTCTAACAAAATGGTGACGGGCCCGTAAAAGTGGGTGGCGAAGAACCCCAGGAAATTGTGGTTTGTACCCAGTCCGTCAATGGCAAAAGAGCCCATTGATAGGTTAACTGATGGTGACAGGAGCCTTGATCCATCCGTCAGGGTTGTCATCATGTTCAAGGTTGAAGTACCCGCTCGGTATTTCCGGTCCAATTTGGGATCGGCGAATGTCTGCTGAGGCGAGATGTTGTTGTTCCACTCGGGCATGATGGCTCTTCAAACGAAAGTCCCACGACCTTGGAACAGTACTGAGAGCACTCATTAGTCAATCTCATGCGTTGGGCTTTGCATTCTGCTTGCTTTGGCAGCCGATAAATCATTAGAGCCCGAGATGATGCTCAACCTGACATATCTGATTGAATTACAAAAGCCAAAAGTAACAATAAAGACATCAAGAACGGCAGCCTTCCTTCTAGCTTACTCCAAGGCTTCAGAGAGATGGACCGTTTGAAAAGTTGTGAAATTGGAAAAATGGGCACAAAGCAAATCTCTCTCCAAGGTCTGCTTCTTGTTCTTAATATGTTTCCAATTATGGTGCTAACACTAGCTTCTTCTCCTGGGCTCTAATGATCGCTGGATCTTGGTTCTGTAGTTCCTCTTACCCTCAAAAAGGTGTTGATCTCGTTCCAAGACAAAATTTATGTGCATAATAACAACGTCGTCCCTAAACTCTCATTCTCCATAGAGTTGAGCAAGAACACTAAAGTCAGGACAGGAAATGGAGTAAGAAAGAGAGCACGAACTTGTTCCCAAGCACCAAGATCTTCAGTGGAACACTCCCCGAGATTCAGCTCATCAAAATGTGATCAAACGTGGGATCTCTTCGAGTTGTATGTAAAGAAAGCTACAAAATCGAGACTTTATCCGTCATGCTGGGTCACGAATATTGTGTCTGTCAATCAAGTGTTTCGACCGTTTCCAGATGAGGAACATGACGACGAATACTTATCTGCAGTGGCTCCTCTTACTCCTATACACACACAATACACAACGAACGACCCTTGAAGTGGAAGGAGTGAGGAGCCGGGTGGCTTGACCTTTTTCCCGACGTTGAAGACCCCTTTTCCTCCCTTTCTCCACATTTGTTCCCATTGAGTTAGGCCATCCACCCTCTGAAGCACGTGATAAAGATGCCGTAATGTATGTTAAGGAAACAAGGAATGTTCTCTTTGGTCTATTCTGAGATACATTATTCCATGAGCTTGTTGCTGCAGGCAGGCCAAAGGTTGGGGGCTCGGATATCCACTTCCCTTGTCCCAGATTCGAGAAATCTCTAGCTCAAAAGTCTGGCATGGCCGAAAGAAAGTGCACTTGGAGGACCACCACCGACTCAATGATGGTAACTCAATTAAGAGCGTCTAATTTGAAGCCCTGGGAAAACGACCTGACCTTTGCCGAGCGAGCAAGGCCTCGAATCCATTTGAAATTTCCAATCGACCGAATGAACGGTCTTTGACGGTCTTTGATTGCTTTCGTGAAGTGTACCCCCTGCCCATAAAAAAGGACACAGGCGCCCTCTCGACAGGAAAAGTAATCATGAGTTTTCTCCACGCCTGGATATTTTTGCCTGGATCGTTTCGTGGAAAGAAAATAAGCACACTCACACACCACCCCTCAATATTGCCTTTGGCCATGGGGTTAGTTCCAAGATAAGTGCAGCAATGTGCCTGCACCTCTTCACTTGGCCCGATCAAGCACCCCTTTCTGCAAGTTGCCTGAGGTAATAGCGAGTGAGTCCAGAAGTGGGTACCACTCTCCATAAATGGATCCCTCTCCCCTTCTATCCTATAATGATTAGAACATTTGCGCCTGCCTTCAACCCGATCTTGGTCCCTAATTTGGTTTGCCAATCTCGCGCGTCCAAGGTGGGACATCGTCATTAGGGATCTCGTTGAAATGAGGTCAAACAGCTTACTATTGCTTTCCAGACTTCCATTACAGTACCTTTTATACAAGCCCTGTGTACAATTTTGGCTTAACGCTTGAGTAAATGAGGAATCTCCAGCAACCAAATGTACGTAGTGGTCATCAGGACTCAGAATAACGGGGGAAAATATCAAATCGACCATTTCGTCGCCGCGACCAAATGTAACATTTATGTGGTTCTTTAGATTTAATTTCCGAGGATCGGGTTGACCTCTTGGTTGATATAGAAAGTCTAAACCTCTCTCAAAACCAGGATCCACTTGAAAAACTTCAAAACTTGACCTCTGGTTGAGTTGTTGAAGATAAAGACGAGGTATTTGCCAATCCTATTATTTGCCTCTTTTGAAGCACAAGAGATAGCTTTGGAAATTCTTGGAACAACCAACACCAACATGATGTGACATTGGGTGCTTAGTTCACATGTATGAGAATCTATCTCATGAGCGGAAAAGAATGCTGGTTCTCTTTGCTTTGTGTGCTCTGATTTGCAATAACTTGAGACGGAATCGGGAGGCTGAGAAAGAAAAAGATGGGCAAATATGTCACCATGAATGGGGTCAAGTTTCTTCTATGCAAGGCTATGTACTCATCGATCCTCATCTAGGATTGCCACCTATTGTTAACTCTCGGCTGAATGAGTGAGTGAGTGCAGAACTAGCATTTTGATGGGACCCTCTCCTCTGAAACATTCATTGAGAAGCACCAAGGTCCTCAAGAGAGGTCTTGTTAGTCAGTCGTTGCACATTGTACGCACAGTACGTAGAATGGGATTAACGTTGCGCCACTATTGGAACATGGAGCGAGGGTGAGAAAGTGGAAATCATTCCCGTCAGAAGCCATGATTCGAGGTGATGGATCTGGTGGTTTATCTCCGTAAAAGCTCCACCACTGGATTAATATCTTCCACGGAATGTTTGTCTATGTCTCTAAATGGTCTTTGGGTGCGCACCAGATCCTGTTCATTGCTTCGTACAAATCCACGCTCTACGCAAGTGAGCAAAGCCAAATCTCTCCCACTTCACTTGGCGGCCTTGAGCATGAAAAAGGCCAACCACACTTTGAAAGCATGGCAATGCTCCCGAGAAGGGTAGTCAAGTAAGAAAACTTGCTTCCACCCAAATATTGGCTTCGTTCTCTCACTTGGTCGAGGAGGAGGAGGAGGAGGGAGGAAATTGTTCCCGGTGGGACGGGCTCTTCTTTCATGAATAATATGACTAACTAATGGTCAAGTAAGATGCAAGCGTTTGCATTTCTACCCCATATTTTGGGCGAAACATTTGCCAAGTCTCGTGGGACCAATTGCCTTTTGACCCTCTCTCCGTCTCTCTTGCTCTCTCTTTTTGTTTGGTGCAGAAACATGAAGAGGTTGTCATGGATCCTGTAATGAATCTCGCCTACATTTGCTAGTTGTTCTGTACGGTAGGTACCACTTTTTTCTTGCCGCAAAATTGTAGGAGGATGGACTTACAAAAACAAGCTGGGTAGTCCTCTTCTTCACCAAAGTGGTGAGGAGACATGGAATAAGTTTTCTTGGCATAAGGCACATTAGTTCGTATCACAAAGGCACTCGAAGAATGATCCTCAGTGTTTGGTGATCCAAGTGGAACTTCGTTGCTAGGGTGGCCAAGGGGAATCATTCCTCCTCAAGAAGACGTTGATATGGTGTTGTCTCTCTATCTTGGGTAAGTTGCAATGTTCAAGTGAGATGTCAAAAAGGCACTGGCAACAAGATTCCATTCTCTTCGTGTCTCTTGAGCTTTCAAGAACTTGTCAAAAAGAAGTTTGAGGGGAGGGAATATGTCCCTGCATTGCTGGGTTGGGGAAATTGGCAGTTTCTTCATTTTCAAGTTCATCGCCTATCGACCCTAAATAAGCCCTCAATGTCAAAATTTGTAAACGTTGAAGCAAGCCAAGAGTCAAGAAAATGAACTCCCAAGGGATTCGTTCCTTGACTATTACGTCGAAAATGACTTAAGAAGAGAGCTCAATTACTATATACGTAGAGACACAGAATCTCAAAGGAACAAAGAGAGTCAAGTTTTATGAACACGGTAATGATGATGCTGTTCTTTTAGAGTGAAGATCCTTCGTCATCATCATCTTCGTCTGGAAGTTTTCCACAAACAACTGACAAGGTCATTACCAAGCAGACAAGAAGCTCGTGTGAGAAATGAGCTCAGCAACAGCTTGAACCACTTTAAACTTCCAAAACCAGGAAGAACCGAAACAAATGGAGGAACATTAACAATGAAAAAAAAGTTACTTGTGCTAATCTTGTGAGAAAAGGATTGTCCGGCCAACTACCCAAGCTGAAACCCATCTGCCTCCAAAGCCACTGTCTTGCGGGCCTACCTACTTCCTCTTGGTCTACCTCCACGTCAGTTCCAGCTGTCGGTTTGATCGACACAGATAAGCTAACGAGGCATTCAAACAAACACCATCTTAATCTTCTCACCCATTCCAGATCAAGGAGTTCTCGTACAATGCACGCTTAGGAAACTACTCGGACCATAACTTAAAAGCTACTCGCACTTACGGATACTAAGATTGAGACTTCGGTCTTCCCCTCGAACGCTCACATTGCCAGATTTGTCCTCGTTATAACCATAGGAGACCAGGGACTCTTTCCTCAGAAATTCCGGCCCTCGTGAAGGTAACGACAAGTGTTCCACCCGTTTGGGCGTGGGGTGTGGAGGGGGTGGGGTGGGCTTGAGCCTGGAAGGAGTGAGGGCCCTTGACCGGGGAACCCGCTCGGTCACGGGCACGATGATACGATCTCGACTGGCTTGGCGACTATAGCTCTGAAGCAGACCCTCAGGCAACTCCCCTCGGGACGCCATATTGGCCAAAGGGGGCAGAAAGCGGACACGCGAGCCGTAAAACTCGGAACTGGTCACGTCCTCGATCCTGTTCAATGCTTCTTGCACATTATCCACCATGTAGTTGAAAATATCCATGGACTTGTGGCTCTTGATATGTTCAACCCAGGGGATGATGTTCCATTGAGCATGTCGTCACGATAGAGAAGGCCTCGGAGAACAGAGTAATGATGGATCATGCTCCAACACGGCCATACACGCTATGAACAGGAGATGGTCCCTAACAGGGCTGAATGTTGGTTTCAAATGCAACAGACATGACGTCAGGGGCAATTGAAGTCGGGTGGTGTGTCACCCACCCACCCACCTTCATGGACTTCGAGCAGATAACTCGGACCAAGACCCCGACGGACGAGGGTGATTGTTGTTCCAGAATGTGCCCTCTTTGGAACAGGACACCAATCCCTTAAGACTGTTGTAGTATGCGTTTTTGCCTCGAACTGAATTTAGGTCTTCCTTGCTTCATCAAAGAGCATTGATGTGGCTTCCCGTCAAGACAACGCTGGACCTGGATCATTAAGACGGTAGGGAACCAACCAGCCCACCAGCCAGTCAGCCAAATCACCTCTTGTTCCTGGACTTCTGTCGTCACCTCATCTGTCTTGGATTTCCACTCTAATAGGAAAGCCTCCAAATACCAAATTGAAGGCCATTGGAAACTATGCATTCTACAGAGACCACGAAGTTGGTATCTTACTGCTTTCGAACTACTATAATTGGAATCTGGAACAGACCGTGACTTCTAGTTTCAAGTTCGATAATGCTGGGACCAGAAATCGGAGAAGAAAGGAAACAGAGTGGGGATTGAAAAGTTAGATTTTCAAATATATTTGTCAAATATGGACTCGTATGGAGCCCGCATAGCTCAGGGGCAGAGCACTAGTCTCGTATACTAGGGGCCGTGAGTTCAAATCACACTGTGGGCAGTTCTCTTTTGGTATAAAAATCCATCTACATGGCAATTTTCATAACTGCACACTAACTTGAGTGAGATGTTTGGTGTTTCGAAAGAAATTCGGGAATCGATAGCAATAAACAATAAGCCGTTGAAAGTCGACTATATATTAACATTTCGACAAAATCGGAAGTTGTCATGCATTTAACTTTATTTAAAACAAGACAATCCGTGACAGGGCTTTATGTTTTCAAAACGATATTAACTTTTAGGGTAGCCATTTTTCCCAACTCTTGAAGCAACATTATGATAAAAGTGTAATTTATGTAGGCTACGCAAAGAATAAAAAATTCGAAGTTACTTGGAAGTTTATTCGTAAAATGTGTTATAGTCTTTCTTAAATGAGGGAGGAACTCGTCCTCTAATCTGAAATTATTCTGTTTGATCCTGTCATCTCAGAAGAGCATCCTTTTGTGTCCCTAGATTTTCCATGAGCTAAAAGCTAGTCCTAGCTGAGTGGGTCTAAGATTGTTTGCAGGGAATGGAATTAAAAGAGAGACAAAAATTGCGTTATTGTTTCATATAAAAAAAAACTTTAACATTGATCATTTCAGTTCAGATTCGCAATCAGGCTCATTTCAATGATCCATCTCATTTGTTTAAAACCTAGACCACCGTGAAATATTCGAAACTACCAAGGCAAACATCAGTTCGGCAAAAATGTGGCTAGATTCCCATTTTTGCTCAAACGATCGCTGTCACAAGAGCGGTGAAAAATGGTCAAACAAATAGGATAAAGCATTTCTTGTTTGGCACGCTGCCAAGAATAAAGGCTCCCCGATCCAAGGCCACATGTGGGTTGAAATCAAGTCACATCATGTCAAGGCCAGTGGCTTAAACTGAGCTAAATTCAGACAGCAGTCACCCCAACTTCTCAAGCAAATGGATCAAAAGGAAGATCAAATAGAGGATTGCCATTGAAGCTCACTTGAATCCACGATAAAACTTCATTTTTCGACAAACTTCATCTTCATTCGTGACTTGTTCAAACACACTCTATACACAAAGGGACTCAAACCTTAGTTTTGAGCCCTATTTTGATGAAAACTAAGGTCACTTTTTTGCTGTTCCAATAAGGTCGTGTAGTGTTGAGTTGTCCAACTGATGGTGCCAATAGAATTGCGAGAAGATGCCAAAGAGAACATAGTAGTAGCCCTTGGAGAGGCCTGGAAGGCATCAAAAGCCAACTGGCTAAAATGACCTTTTTCCGATATCTTCCCCGTGGCTTCCTTTCAAATGCATTTGGATAATTTAATATCCTCTCAGAGTTCGTTTAGGAAGTGCATCAAGGTAACTTCAGTGGGTAATTGACGTGTCACGCTTCTTACGAAGCTTCTTGACTTTGGGCAAACACTCGCAAATCGGAGGCTCGTGTATAGGTCGAGCGAGGATGATGGAGAACGAGTCAAGAGCAAAATATGGAACAAGGAACAGACAAGTTGATGGACACATTCATCAAAAACAAAGGTTGAAAGTCCATTGTTACTCAGTGAATAGATCGTGCGGAGGAAAGTTCTTCGGACTTTGTTCCATTTTCTTCTCTTTTCATGCCCTTGACTCGATAGAAAAAAGTGCGTCTCTTGTTCCCGAAATGAAATTGGGATCATTTAATTGGGACGAAAAGAAATTTTCCTCCTAGCTAGATTCCATTCTTTTCAGTTGGAAAAATGACAACAGATAACAAGAAAATGCAATTACTGATCACAAAGCCAGCATAACAGCGCAACGACTTGAAGAATGAACCCAGTGGAAGCTCAAACTTCTGAAGATTGCTTCCAAAGGGGAAAATTTGTTATTTCCTGTTTACCATTGTTTGCCGAAGGGTGCCTTTTTTGTCTTGTGCGCAAGGCCTTTCTCTGGATTTTTGTTCCGCTCTCCAAGGTCTTGTTCCAGGTTGTGAATTGCAATGCTTTTCTTAAGGACACCAATGGCAAGGCTCAAGATCGAATATCGTTTTATCCAGTTAATCACGTGTGTAAAGAACTGTCTATGAATATGTGTGAAAGCAATATGAGAGGGCCATTTTTCCAACAAAGAAAAAACCCTCTGGTCTTTGTTTCGGGGAAACAAAGGGCTTTGGCAAATTAGGCCACAAGCTCGCAGCCTTCATACCAACACCAACCGCCCCTCCAAAACTGTTGTGTGAATAAAAAGGGGCAGTTTAACTAAAGAGAACAGGCTCAAGGTCCATTTGCAAGCAGATCTTGTTCTGCTTTCAAGTGAAAAGACCTTGAAAATTTTCAATTCAAATATCAGCAAAGATTAAGAAAACGCACCAAACTTCCCCACTTTTTAACGCTTTTCTTGTTTTTAAGTCAAAGCTCTGGTCTTCGTATTTGTGATTTCTATTGTCAATCAGGTTCTTTCACCAAAAAAAAGAGCATATAGAAACTCAAGAAACAAATTTTTTGCTCATCGTTCTTCTTCAAAGCCAAATTGCTACCAAATGATCCGCATCTTGCACTCGGAGATCGGAAATGAATGTTGTCGTTCAACATAAATGAAAGAAATAATTCCAATCTTCAACCGATTTCTGCCAAAATGTAACTTGTGTCAATATCAAAATCCAACACAATGTAGTAGCCTTTGATTGCTCGGTCTTTTGATTTAATGACCAGAAATTATGAATCTCAAAAGTATCTACCATTATTATTCCTTGGTTCTGGGTAATGGATATCTTTTTTCCTTTCAAACTTTTCCCAGACTTACAAAAGTGATCCATTTATCTATCTCCCTACGAGAGTAGCATGGCTTGGTTCGCAGAGCCCAAAATAGCGTTCCCAAGGTATTAAGTTTGAGTGAAATCATTTTCTCAGATTAAAAGATCAAATCAAACTTGTTGAAGAAACGGCTTTTCACTTGTTCACTTGAAAGAGAATGAGTTCTGAGCCAAAAGTCCAAATCTGAATTACAAATGACAAGATCGGTGAAAAGATATCCAAGTGATCTAACCCATTTTCTCAGCATGGAAAAACTTTGAACGAGTGAGACAGGATCCTTGCTTCTGGCTGGAACAACAATTTCTTACAGACCATGTAAATGGGTATGAACAGTGATCATTGGATCATTTATTGTGAAGCAAAAAATAACATAAGGGGACCCGATTGGAGCACATTGACCAAATATGGAACCTCGTTAATGAATTACCCAACTCACAGCGGGTGTTCCCTTTTCTTTTTAATGAGGACCGGGACGAGAAGAACCTGAGGCTTCAGAGAGTTGTCCCAAAGTCTGGAGAGGAGGATGTGTCAAGTGAAAATTAAGGACTAAATCAACCAGAAACCGAAAGGGAAGTCACCTCCCCGCCAAGGATTGAGTTCTGGGGCTTCAAGTAATCGCATATAAATGAAAATCATTCCCCAATTGGTCTAGATGTACTTTTCAATGGGAGAAAGATGTTTCATTTAGATTGAACTCCTGTAGAAAGCACATGTCAATATTCAACTTTCCATGTGCAAGGTCTGCATGACAGGAGTTAAAAAGATTAATTTAAACACTCTTTTTAGTTAAGAGATGAAGGGTACGTGGTTCACACATCTTCGGGTGTTTTAGCAAAATTGGAATCAGCTGTTGAGTTTCCATTCCATTTTAATATCAGTCGAAATATCAGCAAACACCGCAGAATAAATCGGCCAGAAGGGTGGCCAAGAACAGTAAAATAAATATCGTCTGTTATTGCCGTATCACCCTTCTTTCGACCACCCATTCCATTTTGGGTACACAGGTCTCATTGTTCGGCTAGTTTTCCGATCCTAAACTCATGGTTATGCTCCGCCAATTGCTCCATAAAATTGCTTTCCAAATATCCTGGCCAATTACTAACAAAGTGGTAAGGTACAACAAAAACGGGGATCTCTGTTAAGAAAGAAAGGAGGAACCGGGAAGGCTTTAACAAAAACCGACCCCCGTGAAGATCAAATC
The DNA here is from genome assembly GCF_007210705.1 of Tigriopus californicus. Classification (NCBI taxonomy): domain Eukaryota; kingdom Metazoa; phylum Arthropoda; class Copepoda; order Harpacticoida; family Harpacticidae; genus Tigriopus; species Tigriopus californicus. The sequence goes on along the minus strand of NC_081449.1, from coordinate 4,654,794 downwards.
ATGGAGCTCCAGGGGCAAAATTGTTTTCGGCTTTGTTACTTACTTTCTCCCATTTTTGACGACCAAGAAAAGGCCTCCTGAGCCTACCAAATTTGCTTCGATGGCCAAATAATCGGTGATAGCACAAAAGTGCAGAGCACGGCCTGTGGCCGAGTTCCAATAGGACTATGGCAGATTCGCCGTGCGTTCCAAGTCGTTTCCACGAAGCTTTTCTCTTTTCATGGACGCTTTGACACCCTTTGTTATCATCTCATAGGGAGAATCACATCACTTCACGTGGCTTGCCTTCACAACATGGAAACACGATTTTCTTCGGTGTTCCTTCTCGATCATCCTGTATTTGTTCACTGAGCATTCGAGTCGAAGTGAACGACTCACGGGCCACTTTTTCGCAATCTCGAAGGGTGACAAAATTCTTCGTCAGGCTTTCCGACTTTGAAGGCAAATAATGTTGAGCCGTCCTCTTAAGCGTAGTTTTCAGATCTTAAATGTCAGGGAGGAAACGACGCTCTCAAATGATAGGATTGCTAATCTATGCGGGGAAACGGGAGTAAAACTTGAGACAAACTCGAGCAAGAAGACTTGTCCACATCCTTCTTAATGTTGGGCCTCTTCAGATAACGGAGCTTTGTTTTTGTGCCCATTGTCTTTTTTCTTGATGGAGGGGACAGAGGAGCATTTTCGCCCGCTTTAATATCTTTGCTCATGAGCTCGTTCCCCCTGTGGACCACACTTGGAAATATTACTGATGACGAGAATGTTGGCACACCCGTCAAGTGTGGACGATTTGAGCCCAAACGTCATGAATCGGAGCTCAAGATCTCTTCTTTCACTTTACCCACAGACTCATCCCATTTCGTTTTGTTGGGTGTGTCTTTTGTGAGAACAGCTCTGTTCAAAGTTTTGAGGTCGTTTTCACTTGCTTCGAGTCGAGACTCGCACTAAACAAACTGCAACATTAGCCATGATTCGAGAATCCGCACCACGACATTTCCCCGCCTTTAAAGGACACTCTTGTTCAAGCCTTTGTTCAGGGACGTTTGATTCCCGGGTTCCTGTGTATGTCCACCAATCTGGACTGTTTAGTTGCTTCGTCTTGCCAACGTAGGTCGTTCTGCAGATCACGAAAGGGTCGGCCTGAGAAACCTGAAGACCGCCAACCCACAGGGGAAGAAGAGCTTTTCTCCGATTCGTTTTGGAACTTCGAGGCCACAAAGGCCAAGAGTAGATATGCTACGCTTGTTGGTGCCAGAACCCAATGGGATGTACCCTTAGCGAAAAGCCATTGTTCCTTTGGATCTAGCGTGGTGCACCTCAGGTTCTCTATTATATTCTAATGCACCGTGTTCCAAGGTCATCAAGTAAGGCAGGAACCGACAATACAAAACCAGGATGGTTCATAATTAATCATCAAAGTGAAACGAATGGTCGTCGAAGCCTCCTCTTCATTCCCCTGAAGCCTTACTACGTACTTGCATGACTCGCTTGGAAACTTGGAAATATTTGGTAGGTGTGGTAGGTTGGCTCATGGCTGGACGATTGGCCATTAGTGATTGGTGGTAGAAAATGTGCTAAGTGTGCTAAGTTTGGGAAAAAAATCGTTCGTTCTCCATCTCAGCTGACCACAAGATGATCCATCCGAGCCAGTAAATTCTTCTTTTAAGAAAAGAAGGAAAAGAGGGTTCGTTCCAAATGGAGGGCTCTAGTAAAGAATATTAGTATTATTAACCGAGATTTTTGGGCGGTCTACAACCAGCTTGGTGTGTTTCTGGTCCATTGGAAGATATTCCCATTTCGTCCCTTTTGGGGCAGACAGGCCAAGTTTGATTGATCTACAACAGCTTGGTTCTCTTGTTCCGAACTTTCTGGGAACGGTTCCACAACAACCCTCAATTCAAGAGTGTAATCCCACTTTACGACTTCGGCACACGAAACATTTGAGAAATGGTACAAGACATCCATTTTGAGGAAAAGTTCCGCCGATTCATCCCCAGACCAACCACAAACTGGGTTCGCTACTTGTTCAAACAACTGAGCACTACATAGAGTACATGGGTGAACATATGGTTTTGGGGGGCAAGTTTTTGATCTCAAGGATCAGTCGAACGACAGAGGGGTGAAAGCCGTCCAATTTTCTCTCTTTGAACATTCTTGGGGTGTCTGGCTCCACTTTGACCCGCATTTTTCCCCTTGTTGCAAGAGTCACATGACAATTAAATATCGTGTTTCTCCAGTGCCAGGAATCTTGCATTAATCTTGCACTTAAGCGTAAATTCGGGAACGAGCTTCGTCCGCTGTCCGTTAACGATCGTCTTGGTTAAAAGCAATTGAATGCTACCTTCAACTTTGACAGGGGGAAGTGAAAAATGATCCGCCTCCGAATACTTCATCTCCAACCCGAGATTTCACGACTGGAATGGAACTGGAACAACCACAGAAAGTCAGTCGCACGTACTAAAGTGAGTCTATATATGGGACTAGTATAGGGAAAATTGTCATTAGCAGCGTGGACACTTTTGACCCCAACGACTTGAGTGCGGACAGACGGGTCAATAAACCGACTTTGATCGAGGATTACCGTCAGACCTCTCAGTGAATTACCATTTCCCCCATCACCTCCTGTACGTAGTATGGGTCGGTTACAACGTTAAGACAACAATAACAATCCGTCAGTGCTGAGAATGCGAAACTAGTACGGAAAGCAGGAGTTGGGAAGCTTGAAGGCTACAACGACGTAATTACCCTTGTTTCTTGAGATTGATAGGACAGCATGGAGTCAAATGAGGGGCTGAAGGTCATACTGGGAACAAGGCATAGATGACTTGGAGCATGAGCAACTAGAAGGGACTAGAGAAAACTCCTTTTGGTTCTATTAGATTAGAGGCCAAAGTCAGGATGCAGTGTTTGTTCCATTCCTTCTCCAGTTGATCCCGGGAGAGAATTTCATTTTCCCTTCAACAACTTTCATTTCCATAAGATTTATGAAAGGAACCCAGTGCTCACTTGATAGATCGTTTCTCCCTGAGGCTGGATTTTTTTCGCCAAGGAAAAGAACCAACAATTGCAATTGATGATTAGTTGTTTTATTGCGGAATTGGCCCCGTGGGCCACGACACTTTCAAGGGGCCAGTTCATGGACTTTTAGAAATATGGACTTTGCTCGGGAGTTTTACCCAAGCAGGCTCATGCCGAAAACGCTTCATTTCGCTAAAAAAAAAAGGTGAAGTATTTCCGAAAGGCTTGCCACTGAGGAATAGCGTCAGATCAGCAAGAACGAAGAAAAATTATAATCCAGTTTTGCGTCTTTTTATAACCATGTTTGAAAACAATTGCAATACATTAGATTTATTGATTTTAGGAACTATTTATCTAAAAGATGACATGAGCAAATAAGCAGACCATTTTGTTAGCTTTCGTTAGCATTTCCTCTGGTTGGGGATAAGCAAAATTTTTTTAACCAGAAACTGACGAGGAGTTTTAGATTTAAAATCCTTGAGGAAAATATTTGTTGCACATTATAATGAGATGCTAATCGAGTTACTGCGTTAGCTCGACATCCCTTTATAAACCATTGTATATGAAATACAAAACAAGTATAATGTTAACCATCCTACTCAATGCACCTTGAATGGCCTTGCGGCTCTTCTTGCATTACAACGTACGAACGGCTTGGAATCCCGCAAAAGGGTGACACTGAATAAAATCAAGTTTCACATTTGTTAACAAGTCAACAATTCTGAAGATCTTTCAATTTGACTTGACGCACACACACTCAGGACCGAGATTGACTTTTCCTTTTCATTGGGGGCGTGTCCAATACAGTATACGGTCCCCCTAAACCTTGAAGTGTTAGTGATATGCAAATCCCCTCTCATATTGCAAGAATCCTGACAATTCAATGATCGAAATTATATGATTGCGGTACTTCCAATTTGGATCAGCCCTTTTGAAATCAGTTCTCAAAGTGCATAGCACAATATTAGAGTCTCATTTGACCCTATAGCTTAACTCTCATGTGTCAAGGAAATTTTCTAAATTGAAGTTATATCAAAGGTTTTCTTAAACCTTTCAATTTTTGCCTATTTCACTGAGCTTTTTTTTTCAAGCTGAAGATGCTGTAGAATCGTGAGATTTTTAGTTAGAATAAAAACGAACGTGGGGATTTTGGACAGCCAAGTATTGAATAATCATTTTGTAGAAGGGATAAATTACCTTGAGAAGTAGGCGAAGCAGCATTTTAGTTAACGAGATGTGTCATGGGACCATTTTTGAGCCATAAGAAATCCATCAGCGTTTTCTTCTTACTCTAATTTGATACAAGTATCAATTTTGATGAATCAATGTTCTTAAGACCCATCCCTTAATTGAAGTCAGGTATATTGAAAATGATCCAGAGGTAATCTGAACCCTATTTTCATCAATTTGTATATTTGCATAATCTTTAAGAAATATCGTTACCATATGTCAGTTACTCATAGAGGTGAACGTGAAGCTGTGGGAATTCAAATTAGTGCGCCCTCTCAAGTAAGTGTTTCCACGCTTTTTACTTATGACTGGACTCCGACGAAATATGTTTTTTTTTCACATCCAGTAGAAATTGCAGACGTTTGACTGTTCGGATGTGCGAAAGAGCTGAACCGAGGAATTGGGAAGAAAACCGGAAAATGTTGAAAATTTTCGAAATCACAAAAAGAGGGGGAAAATATTGACCAAATTGGGATACATTTTCCGTTGTGATTGTTCAGGTTGCAATTTTGTTACAAGAATTCTCAACCCTCTGATTGTAAAAACACGCCGCAGTTGCTTAAACCGAAACTCAATCCTCCGTTAACGAAGATGCTGCAGTATTACAGCATGAAGGTACAATTGCATTGCCTAGGGCTGCTCTCGGTAGGCAAAAAAAATAAAACACTTTGGCGGCCAAAGTTCATATCTCTGTAAGTACTTGGTGGTCCATGGCGAGTACTATAGGTACGGACGTGCTTGTAGTGTAAACATAGAAATGAATGGAGGCGACACTCTAAATGCTGCGACTTGAGATGTTTTGTGAGTCTTCGTATGTATGCGTGTACTTTTCCGTACTGATAATGCCGTCAAGTTGATGGTGGGAGACGAGGGAGGACGACAACTGATGGATGGATAAGTTACTCAAGTATGAAGTTTTCCACATTTCACCTCAAACACTTTTGAGACCCACTAAACAACCCTCGCTCCTCGATCTTCTCGGTGAGCAATTCTCCGGATGCCATGGATAGATAAAGAGATGGATGAAGTCTTAAGGACAAAGAGAAACACGAAATAACCAGACAACCAAACACACTTGATCCTCACTCACGCCTTAACTCAATTTGGGGTAGATATGCCTGAATGTCTTTTTTTCACGGGGTCCTAAGCCTCCTCACGAGGTCTTTTCGGGTATCAAAATACTACCGACGCACTCATACGGTGGTCGTACATACATAGAGAGAAAACACCGCGGTTCCAAATCTGAGCATTGCATATTCAACGTCTTGGGAACCGGGAGAGGTCCACATTTCCGTCACTCAAGGGCAATTGGACATCTGCCACGACACCTTGGTCCAAGAAACTGATGGAACAAAATGAATCCCAAAAGGAACGTGGACCGTGTGTGCCATGCCATGTCATGGGAATGAATCCCTGGGTCCAGTATTTACAAATTTACTACCAAAGAGAGCCATAAAGGAACACGCCTCAAGGTGAAAGCGGAATGGAATGGGAACAAGACACCTAGACCAAATGGGGACTAGGCAAAGGCCGTTGTGACCTTTAAGGCCATATACAAGGTTCCTTGGTGTCCACGATTCTGATTTCAACTTGATGGGAACAATGGTGGAAAATGGCCTGTCTTGGGAGTGGCTGGGACCCGCCTTTGAAGGGGGGTTAAATTCAATGCTCGAATTCTTCACGGACGATTGCTCAGAAAGGCAGCAATGCACTTTACTTGATCTTTTTTGGCTCTCCACAAACACATTGTCAAAAGAGGAATGCTACTGCTACTGCTGCTGCTGATGATGATGATGATGTTGTTGTTGTCAAGGTTTTTTTTCAAACATTATCAATGCGTGTGCCAAATGCTCCTTCAGAACCAATGGAGATCATCGACGATGAAATGTCATCGGATGAAGACCATGCAAATACTTCAGAAACTTTAGCAACTGGTTCAAATCCAATTTGCCACTCCAAATTTCCAATAGGGGAGGAAAGATGGGTGAGGATTAATAGAATAAGAATAGAGGGACGTTTGATCGCCATTTATAGGCTAGTGACAGGTTCAATACTAAAGAATAGAGCTCGAGTTTGCTGTGAAGACTGAATAAAAGGAACTTTTGAAGTCTTTCACAATAAATCGTTGAGCCAACTCAAATGTTGGGGTGGGTGGAGAGGGAAAACCTTCACTGCAGAGGGGGAAAAACTTTCCCCCTCTTTTTCTGCAAAGCCAATTCCGTCTGGGTGCTAAATATTTGTTCAGAGCTGCAGCTCTTCTGTACGTAGTTGGTATTTACCAAAGGGAGCTCGACATGACAAAGCCATGTACACATTTCTTATTGGCCCCGTTCCTCTTTAGTTAAGACTTCAAGACAAAAACCACGAGTGTTACAGTGTGACACAATACAAGCCCAATTTTCTCTCCCCAACCAAGTCGAACTTTGAGAATGTCTTCAACTCTTCTGCGAACCGCCTCCAATGCTGTTTTGCGTCGTCTTGGCCCAGAAACGTGCACTTCTGCTTTCTCAGGACTTGGCTTTCCAGGGCAGCAATCTTGTTGTGGCAATAAATTCATGCAAATATGTGAGCTACTCTCAAGTTTTACATCGGACTATTGAGCATCGTCGGTCGTCAAAAGTGAGCACGTGGTGGCTTGGCCAAGTCTATCCATGAAGAGACCGGGATCTTCTTGGTCAGAGTTTTAAGCTGGGCCTAGAGGATCACTAGATCTGATAGAATAGATAGATGAGGAAATGGAATGAGAAGCTCAAGTGGGTTTGAAGGTGGATGGGGAGGTTCAACCAAGCGAGAACTCCATTTGAGGCCTAACTCGTGGGAGTGTAAAGTATAAAATCGAGTGTAGTCATCGAGTGGACTTCCATAGATCCTCGACAACTTTAGGTCCATTGGGATGGAAGGGTATTTGTCTGACTCAGGCAACAACTTTTTGATGGGTTGTCAGAAATTCAATGAAAAGGTGGAAACACTTTCACCAGCGAGTAACGACGCTGCCTCAATCAGATAATGGATGACTTGGACCGTGTAAAGTGAAAAATTGTGTTTTTTTACTCAAAAATGACCAAGTAACATCCATTCAGCAAATTAGACCACAAGACATCTACTGTAATACCGTACACTTACTTTTAAGCGTATCAATCAATTTGTATATATAAATTCCTGATCCCATTGGCCATGAGAAACCAAACCAAAAAAGGGGATTCATAAGACGCTTGTAAATACATATTTAAACCTGTAGACACAAAATAAGTCTGACCTATGACCATGTTGCTTTTATGTGCTTCTTGTCTGTCCAATATGTCATCTTTTTAATTGGAAAGGTGATAATAAACCCGCTCACTGTTTTAAGACAGAAACGCAATTTTTGATCAGTCTAAGGTAGAAGATCACTTTTGTTCTCCAAATACCACAAATTCATTTGTGAATCAGACCTTCTTGACCTGAGGTGTTTAAGTAGAAGCTCAAATCCTTTCAAGGACGAGAGTTTTCAGGGTGACTGTAGGCTTCGAATTTTTTTATTTATTTATAGCGACTCTTTCTCATGTCAGATTGTAAAATGTATAAAACTGTATACATAAATATCATACACAAAAATTGATTTAAGGATAAAAGAATGAAGTGGTCAAGAATGATAAAATAGTTGACTCGAAAGTGATATCATAATGAATATGAATGGAACTAGTTCAGTGCACATGAAATAAGAACAATGAAGAGAGGAATTGTGGATAGAATGAAATTAGATTAATTGGAAGTCCATTTTTAGCGAGAGTTTCGACAAGCTGACCATGATCTCCGTTTGACACCTTACCTAATGGATTCAACGACAAAGGCACAAGAAAAAGAGATGTTAATTTAGAAGGCTTTCAGAGACTTACGCTCTTTATATAAAGCATCTAATTCGCCTTCTGTGCGGGCCAAAGTGGTTTGTTCGTAGAGTTCTTGCACTCTAAGCACTACTAAATTATATGAGGGTGCAGTCCATCTTATTTCCTCTATATCCATGGACAGTTACAAGTTAACTGAAAATACACCGAAAATCAGCTCCTCTCTGCTCAATTCTCAGTCAATTTCGAAGAAGCACGAATCAACCAACCGATATAGGGATAGTACGGAATCTCTCTATCGATAACTTACGCATTAATCTGAACTCAATTATTGGAGGATTATAGCCTCTCTCTTGTCTCTCTGTCAAAGCCAAAAAATCTAAGATCCACTCAGTTTCCCCCTCCCAATTTTTTTTGGGTGTTCTATCGAGATAGTGTCGTGTTCAAGCTCGGTTTCCAAATATCATGTATTTTGTGAAGAAAAGAGTCGTTCATGTTGGAATTCGGAAATACCTTCAGGGCTCCTTTTTTTGAAGAATGCTCATGTTTCCGAAAGCGAATCTGGGCCACAATAATGGATGGTTTTTGTTGTGCTGACTATGAATTAGTTGGAGCCCACTAAGCGATCTTGGCTGAATACCAAATACAAGAACAGAAATCGATAGAGATGGAGGGTGAGTGGAAAAGCCATTCAATTGCAAATTTGGAGAGAAGAAAGAGAATTTGATACACTTGTTAGATCATGAAAACCTAATTTAATGGAACAATGTACGATCAGAAGCTAACAATTGAACAAGGCTTAGAGATGTCCTCAGCTTGTTAAAACGGGGTAAACGAGCATTCTCTAGCATTGGATTCTCAAATTTCACTCTTGAGCTTTTTTGGGTGGGCAAATGCAACAAATTGTCACTCGGAAGCAAACGTGACCGAAATACTCGAGATTAAATCTCCCAAGGCAAACGGGTCTGTTCTATGTATGTAGTCAATGTTTCAAGAAATTTCGGTTCAGAGCGTTTGTCTGTTCAAGCCTTCGGAAAAGTTGTGCGAGTTTTTTTTCCGCCCAATATCAAGACGACCTTTTTGCCCTTGACACGTGGGCCTAATCCTTTTATCAAATGGAGATTGGTCTTCCTCACAGTAAATCTGACAAAGTCCATAGGTCCAAGAGTCCAAAGTAGCAGCAAAAACATTGCCCATGCGCAAAAAAAGACTTTCGGAGAAAAAAGTGGTCTTGAAACCCACTCTTTCTCTCTTTTTTTTGCTTTGGGTAAAGTGATTTCACTGGAAGTCCCCGAAATGTTAAGCATCCAACTTTTCATGCCTTAGATTACGCTCAAGTGGAGTTGTACATTTCTCAGGAAGAGACTTATGTCAAGGGTGAGATTCGAACCCACGCTCCTTGAGCTTAATGATGCTAGTCCTGCACTTTGAACAATGATGCATCCTTATTTATGCAAAACATCCGTTCTTGAGCCATTCTAACATATTCTGCTAATTGTGGTTGTAGGTGAGTTAAAAGCCATTCTTAACCTTGAACCTTGAGAGTTAATATCAAAGGTTGGAGACACGATACTTAAAACGTATAGAAATGGGCCTACTACCCTCTAAGAAGAAAATGGCATTTTAAGGCCTTTGAAAACCTCGGCTTGTTCAAATACTGTGAGGATAACTCTAGTCCTTGTCGAGTCATGAAGTACTTTTGGGGGGAAATGAGACATAGGACTGACCACACAATAGGTTGTTACAACTGTTTTGATTTGAACCCCTTCAATAATGACGAACACAAGATGTTATAGAATTGGATGTCGTACATATTTCTTTTACTAGAAGCAGCCAAGTGAATCGCTAAAGAGACTGTAGAAGTCTAACAAGATATCTCTTTCATGCTTTTTTTCACCGAGGAGCTCCTTTGTTCCAGTCATTTAACCTCGCTATTGAGTCTTTCGTATTGAGGAGAAAACCCCGAGTCTCCGCGTCTTCGCGCCTTTCTCATACTCATTTGACCTGCACTTGAATTACTGAGCCGAAATGGTGGGAAAGTTATTTGCCACTAAACTCAAGGATCTCACTATTTCCCGTTCTCGCGAGTATTTCTTCCCAAACCCGACTTCTTATGGGAAAGCGCCGTCTGTCTGGCCATTTTTGTGCCAAATGTCGAAAATAAACCTGACAAATCCGACGCTGAAAGATAGACCCAAGTGTTCCGACCAACCTTTGACAGGCTGTTGTTCCATTGGGAATCGTGAGCGAGATGCCGATGAGGCATAATCTCATTAGACCGACCAGAATAATGGATCTTTGCCAGGGAAGGTTGTTTATACCTAGGACGTGGTAATGGTAATTGACCATCGGAAGATAAACTGGAACTGAGCAATGACAAGCTATCTCATGGTTCCCCTGATATGAGAAATCGAATTAGCCATGGAACAACGATAATCAAATGGAATATAGGGCGTGTGTCTTGCCATTCCGTTGAGTGGAAACTAATATGATGGTTATTATAAGGGTATCTTATAGTTTAGTTCATCCTCTAGGTCCAAGTTTTTAAAAGAGTGGTTAGCTTTGGTTGCCAGGGATCAAATCCAAAGAGGAAAAGTGTTTATTTAATTAATTATTGTTCAAAACACCTTTTACAATTTACGCCCAAGACTCAGTAAAAAATGAACAAAAGGTGTCAATGACAACAAAATCCTCGGAGGAGAAAGAAGGTGCACGCTTTTTTGTGTCCTGATTTTCAGTGACACTTGAAAGCTGATGATTGTTGGCAAAGAGCTTTCATTAAGGTGGAAATTGAAAAAAAGTCCACCAGGAACAAATCCACTTTGAAACTTGAGTCTATCGATAACAACTCCTGTTTTGTTTTCCTGTTCAGTTTTCTTTCTTGCTTTCAGATCATGGCTCGCTTGGATTGCCTTTGGATGGCGGGTGTCCTAAGAAAAGATATCCTCGCTCAACTTCGGGATATGATTGATTAATCAACGTTCGTGAATGAAAGCAGGTTTATACATTCAGGGTGACCACAAACAAGAGAAGTAGCAGTGGCATTTCAGGGTAAACCACACACCTTATGATTAAATGCATGATTATTCCGTGCTAATACTCTAAAGATTTTAAGGACAATAAAAATTTAAACTCTAAATAAATCCAGTCAATGACTTTTTTTTGAAATTTTATGTTCATATCGTATGGTAGCATTCTTTGAAATTCTTCAGTGTTGGAACGTAAAGTGGCCTAGCTTTGACAATTGACATGTCCAATCCTATTGTTAAAGGTATCTTTGGTCCATTTCAGTTGTCTAAGCACACGTGCTTTTTATTTCATGTTAAAAATTATCATCACAATTTTCCAGAAATTTACTCGTCTATTCACCCATCTATACATTTTGATAGAAGTGTAGTGATTTCACTACGGCTTTTAATGCGAAACATTGTTGTTCGAATTAGAATAACTTTTCAAAGGAATTGATTATGGAAAGGCGTTGACTTTCCGATGTGTTTGAACCTTTGCCAAGAATTTGGATTAATCCGCGTCATTGGAAGAACGATAGATAAGCAGCCATTGTCATATAATTTGATCAATCGGAGATCCTAAGTGTGCTCTTGAATTGGCCTGGCGTTTCTATTTGAATGATCTAAAGGCTCAAACAAATGAACTTGCCCTGCCTTTATTCCAGTTTTGTCTCGAAATTAAAAACGATATCATGATTATGTATTGCAATTATGCAATTACCTTTGTCATGTCGCCAACATTTGCGGCAAACTATCCCTTTAAAAGACTAATTTCCAAAACATTCTTACAAATTGGACTTAGTTCACGAATAAAATTCCGGATCAGACTTACATTCGATATCCGCAAAGTCTATTGTCTGCTATTCCAAAATAAATGCTTCAATAAAGGATGCATTTCCAATAGCTTTTGAATGAAACTTCCAGAAATGGTGTCGGTTTTTCTAACAACGGGGCAATTTTCAGTTTATGTTTCGGATCTTGTTCTTGAATGACCCTTTTTCAGACCATTGGGTCATACTTGATGCATTTTACATCCTATTAGTCCATTCCTTTCTCCTTATGAGTCGAAGTACTGAACCTTTCAAGAAAGAACCAAAGCCTGTAGATTTTGCGACCTTTTTGGCAAGCAGAATTGAACAAGTAACACAAGTCATTCTCGCCAGTTTTATTTTTGAGTGCACCCGGAAAAATGATATGAAAACCAGTGTTCCCACGAAAAAAATTACGGTGGTAAATTTTTCTCTATTCGTTCCTGTCAGCACTTCCGGCCTTTTTTAATGACCTTCAATGCGTAAGCGAGTAAGAAGGCAGTCAGAACGGTTTGCCCGTTTTTTCCTCATTATAATCAGACAATTGATGGGAGAATATCATGTCCCAAGGCGGCTGACCTGATGACGAGCTTTCAAGCCAGTGAATCGAACTGAAGTCTCGTCTAACAAGGCGTTTGATTCTCGTTGGTTTGGAAATCAGAAGAACAAATCTCGCGTCGCCAACTTGGAAACCCCGTTGATTGAGATCAAACAAAGACACCCAACCAGCCAAGGCCGCTCAAGGTCAGGTCAATGGCTCACCCTTAAGAGTGTGCTGCGGAATTTTCTACTCTGGGACTGGAAGTATTTGAGAATCTCGTTCCGACAATAATGGCCCCGGAAAACTTGGTGCTACCACCCTTGTTTTGGCCACCCAAGGGAACGAGAAGAACTCCACGTTTCCGAAATCTCGGAGGGGAACTTTCTTCATCTGGACGCCATGAAATGAGGAATATCTATCAATCTCACTCTTTTCTGCATCCAGCATCTAACGGAAAGAAAGATCCCGCAGTGAACCCAAACTAAGAAGAATTAATTTCCCTCTCTCTTTCTCTTTCTCTCTCTATTCAACTACAATGCTTTCATCTAGGGCACCTAGTTCTCGAAGTTGGAGGAATTTCCATTTCCCGATGCCCACCATTTGCCCCAGGTTTTTTTGCTTCCAAAAATATCCATTCAGGTTTGCATCGCTTGTATGACAAGGTCGGATTTCTCATACCAAATTGATATCGGGAGCGAACGAAGTTCTCAAGGTACAATTTGCTTTCATTCAACTACACGGTTGTGAGCGAGCCCCCCTCTGAATGTAGTCTCTTCGAGGGTAGAAAACATTGAGATTAAATTGCTGAAATGGCAGATCCTTTGAGGTGAAGTTTGAAGGCTCAGTGAGGACGAAGGTCGTCTTACTAAAGTGGTTGGCATTCTGACCACTCATCAATCAAGATCCGTCTCTAACAGAGGAGAGCAAGTTTCAAATACATTGGGCGCATAATGTTTGTTGGTCTAGGAATGAGCATCCGATCAGGGTGACCTCGGCGATAACTCTGATCATGTCCGTGAAAGCCCTGACCTTGTCCCGTGATCACGTAAGGTCCACTAAGCACAAAGGAAGCCATGGCTTTGTTAACTCAAATGCCCCCAAAACAATCTCGTTCCTCTCGTGGTCCATTGAAGATAAGCATAATCCGAGACATGGGGTCCCTTCCCATGGATATGGATCACCTCCGATTTCTGACTGGCCAACGTTACGTTTAGCAATGAACCCACTTCCAAATCATTGGAAGATTAATGGAATTGGACCCGGATCGGTTTCCTTAGTTCGGGCGGGAAAAAAGTTCCAAAAGTTCGTGTGGGGCCACGTGTAGGAAATTGAGTTCCATGCTCAGCATTGAGGTTCCATATGTTAGGCAGTGCATATCCTTATTTATACCCGGTTGATGGGATCGCCCGAAATTGGACCACGTGGGAACAGTTCGCTTGATTGGATTGGACCCTCCCGTTTTCGCTCGTTTCCTTCCACTTCTCAATAACGATCATCCCAAGGGCTCTCTCGTGTAGTATGATCTGGGACAATGTCTCAAAATAAAGTGGAGCCCTTTTGTTTTTGCCAAAACTCGCACTCGGAACCGGGTCAAATGGGCACTCTTTTCTCACTAACACATATTGACGGGCCAAATATTGCAAAATCGATGATGTTATTCGGAGCTACTTACATGTGCAAGGTGGAACCTTTTTTAGAAGAGCTTGCGCTCGTGCTGCAGTTTGATCACAGCAGCAATCGCCCATGTTGAATAGACACAAGATAATGTCACCATAAAAGTTTTTGCTCACTCAGCAGGCTCACACCGTTGGTGCGAGGACATCACATATCCCATGTTGGTTTGTTTGGCTGGCTCGATCGTTTCTCAAGGTTGCACAAAGACCTGCGGGCCTTCAACTTCTTTTTTTTGTTTTCAAAAAGTGAACCACCAACCACCAGGAGACCTACCTCACTTTCGGTCATTTGTGTCACTCTTCCGTATTGCCTTAAGGTCTGATAGAAAGCTCCCAGGTCTCCTTAATTGAATGGAGTTTGAGTCATGACCAGCATTCGAAATTGCCTACTTGGTCGCTTCTTTATCTGAGGTCCCTTGGTGGGCTTGACCCGACGCCAGTTCGCAGAAAAGTGAGCGATTTATGGATTCAAGAGCGCTTCACCGATCGAGGATGATGCGAAAGTACGTTGTTCCCTGAGAGCCAGGAATGAAGCACACATAACCTGGTGACGACAACTTAAGTAATTGAACAGCACCCACGTTCTATGTGGGAGGCACACAACTCAACTGACGAATCTGGGGTTCCACACTGTGCCTCCCTCAACAACTCATGAAAGGGAAGGAATGGGACCAGAACTGCTTGCTCTCGACGCTCTTCCTACGGTCTTTTTCCCTCCTGGCGATGTTCGCTCACACTCGCGATTTTTTTTCTGGGGGGGGGGCAACAAGAGGGGGGAGAGGGTAGTTTTCGACAGCATCTCCTGGGATGGAACCCGAAACCCAAGAGCGCTCCTCTGTGGCCAAAGTGCATCAGGACACCCTCGAATTTAGGCTCCCTCTTCAAATTGATCCAAAGGTGATGGCGAAAGCTCACAGACTAATAGTATTGGTGCTCCCTCGATGAAGAGAGTGGCTGGTGTTGTTTTTTTGTCCTTTTCCAGGACATCTAATTTCCACGGGACGCTCCAAAGATCTATTGACAAAAAGTGAATTAGGGCCAAGGACAGGAAATCTTGCAGATCCAACGCGAGGAGTTTTTCACTCGTCTGGTATGTGGATGTGGATTGAATCAATCTTACAAATATGGGCAGGACATATTCCAGATCAAAGATAGCTCCCAATTCCCATTTTGCTACTAGCAATGAGTGTGCCATCCCTCGTTCTGCTTCGTTGAGATTGCCAGTCAACTCAACCAAAATTGAAGGAAGGCAAACGACAAAAGCGTCGCTCAGGGAAAGCGGGGAACGAACGAGACCTCCATTTTTGCATCCACTCATCTCTGTTCAATGCCACTTTGAGTTCACTTCCTGTACTACACTCCATTCGTGAGTCGAGACTTGAACGTCGGCTAAACAAATCGCGGTATCTGTTTCATCCTCGGATTTCGCACGCAAAAGCCGCGATCAGATTGAATTTCATGAGTGGATCTGGGCACTTGTACCACTTGGGAACGAGGTCAGTCGAAGCTCAAAAAGTCCAAAAAGGGGCGTTTTGGGGCGATTTGACCGATGATGGTGAAGGAGTATAACACTGTGGGTGACGGATAACCCCTTCCGCCTCTCCAATAGTGATATAACATGATGGTTTGTCCAATGGTGAGCAAATATCAAGCCACCAATCCAAGCACGAAGCTGGCAGAACTGTTTCAATCATTATGACTTATGACGACAAGAGAAGGAGGGAACATGAAACATGGAACACGGATCGCTTCGTTCCTTCTGACCACAGAGCTCTAAGAGTATTTGCAGATATGGGTTTCCCCCTCTTTTTTCCTTGACAAACCCTCATACGCTCATGAATGAATGGATGAAGAAGCCCTTAAAGATTGAACAACAACTGAAAAGTCAAACAAATACCATTCTTAAAGTCAAGAGCACTGACGGGAGTCTGGCTGAACGGAATGGTTGAGTGTCTTTTGCAAAGTGTTACGGTCACATTTCATTTGAGGCATGGCGCAATCTGCCTTGGACTTGTTCTGAATTCTTAAGCCCTTTGGTCGTATTCATCTGGCTTGCCATCTGAAAATACCTAGTTTCTAGGTCTGTTGGGAAGTAGGCTATCTTGAACCCTTCTTTATGCGAAAAAGGGACTCTGAAGCCAGTCAAGTCACCCTAGGGAATTCGAGATCATCCTTCTTCACTGTGACTTTCCTCTTGGTCGCCTTTCTTCTAACCTCAAATCCAGGGAATAAGTACAGAGTACCGCAGGTCCCTTTTTTCGTTGCTCGCTTGGTTTTTCATGAGGACCTATTCAAAAATGGAGAGGGTCTGTCTGGCACTTGGAGACGCGTGCATAAAGATGTCTCAATTAAGTTTAATCTTAATTATTTCATCTGGGCTGAGCTTTCCCAGTTTCCCCTTTATTGGTGGAGCTAAAATGAGACACACAGACCTCGTTGTGCTCGTTTCCAAATTTGAATGTATTGAAATTCCAGGGAGATCCAATCCGTTCCGTTCCTTTCCTCTTTCGTTCTCTTTTGAAGTGAATTCTTTGAGCTTGAACACCGCAGAAGAAAGAGATCGAAGGAGACTCCTCAGAACTTTTTTTCACTTTTTCATTTTGGCAGGGGTATAATTGCAATTTCAGTCCTAGAATTGCTCTGACATCTTGGGTGAGCATTGAACCGGCTTTTGAGATTGGTTATGAGCAGTGAATCACGAGATAGTCGAATGTAGGTCAATCTCCTGTCAAGTGGCCTGTCTATCCTTGTCTGAACCAATTTCCAGCGCTCAAACTCGACAAGGAGCCAACTCGGGGATTTTTGTTCCAATCGCCGAAAAACCCTCAGACGCCTGACCCGCTAAAAGGTGTATTTCCTTACGTACTTGATGTTGAGCGTGTCTACCCGAATGAATCGGATCCATTGCCAGACCTTTCTTTGCTTGTTCCTTAGTAATGCGTCCGGTCTTATTCCGCTCACGCATCCTTCATTTGCATGAAATTCACTTTTACGGTTGCATTTTTGCACCTCAGGCCATTTCGAGCGTCATAAACCGAAATACTTTCGGATGTATTTCAAGCTTAGTGAACCAAGACGTTGAAACGCCTTTCAAGTCTGCCAGCAAGCTCTGAGAAGATTGAAAATTTGACTGGCACCCCGTCACAAACTTAGATCTGATCTGGTGTCCAATTTTGGCGTCGCTTAGCTCATTCCTTATCCCAAGATCCATCACAAATGGGTTGAAAAGGCAGGCTTTCACGCTAGACACGCGAACACAAGTTTTATCTACTGTTCGTACTCATATAAGCTACCACTACGAGCCTCAAGTACATCATCAACTTGGTGCTCCATACTTTCCAATGGATGAAGTCTCTTCTTTTTTTGGCGCAGTTGGCTGAATTGAGGAAATGGCAATGGTACAAGATTTTACAACGGGGAGAGGGAGAGAGAGGATATGAGAATGGGAGAATATTGGAAAACCGAGAAGGATGGTTAAAATTGACTTTTCTGCCTGATTGTCAAAGAGCCTTGTCGCATGCAACACGAAAACGTAACTCCCACGTTAAGTGAGGTAAAAAAAAACCGCGTGGTAAAGATGTCCATTGGTCTAGTCCATTACCAGTCAACGACTTGACTGACCACTAAATGGCAGGGTGATTGCGCCAGTCAATCAACGGGTTTAATGACTTTCTCCGCCTGATGATGATAACGACTCTCCCTTGGGAACTACTGTACGTACCTACTACGATTCGGTAGGTAATAGAAAGGATGTGTCTTTTTCTCTCCGTTTCTCACTCATTGTCTTACTTTCGTTTGGAAGTAACCCACGTCTTAAAACCTACCTACCGCAAAGGCAATAATGGGCAAGTTTCTCAAAATGTTTGGAGTCTCATGGGACGCAGGGAGCCATGAAAGGGTTTTCTTCTTCCCGACTGGCTCTTTGCCTCAGAACTTCTAATGTACATAGTACGAGATCTGCTTTATGCTCCGTGCTGTACTGGAGAACCAGATGAGGGTTGGAAAAGAGCACTTAGAGCTCGGATTTTGGTGCGTTTCGTGGGGTGGTAACATGTGGACTGAATGGCTTCTCATTTATTTAGATTTTATTTCAAATATGATAAACCTGCCGTGATTCATTTTCTCTCGCTCATTTTGGTGAGCCTTCGTGATGCTTTGATCATATTTCAGGGGGTAATATTGGCTCTGCTGAACATATCATGCTGATAACCATGAAAAGCAGATGCATAAAGTTGTTGGATATGCAAAAAAGGCTAAACAATGTTAGCTCGTTTTTTCGACTCCTGAACTGAGAGAAAATTAAAATAGAACATAGAATTTGATCGATACTGCTCTCTGAGCAAAATGTTTCGCGAACAAGAGTGGTCCATTGCCATTCATCTGATGGTGTTCTAAACTTTCCATTTCCTTGTATTGGAATTCCTTAATGCTGGTCAGGTTTAAGAAACGGAGAATGAAAGTTCTTCCAGTATCGGGTAGCGCTTAAAAGGCGAAGAGCGAAAAAACGAAATTCAAAATTGATAGGAGTTCTGATCAATCGAAACTCTCAGAGATTCGGATGAAAAGCTGGAGTTAGATCAGTCAACATGTAAAACTTTCTCACGAGAAAGAGGCTGCTTGCTTAGAAAATGAAGATTCTGTTCACCTTGAAATCTTTCCTCTTTTGCAAGATCCCAAATGGATAGATGAAAAAAGGCTGAATTTCTTGAGAAGGGGGGG
>NC_081449.1:4630882-4635948 GCF_007210705.1 Tigriopus californicus | reverse complement strand
TTATTTCATCTGGGCTGAGCTTTCCCAGTTTCCCCTTTATTGGTGGAGCTAAAATGAGACACACAGACCTCGTTGTGCTCGTTTCCAAATTTGAATGTATTGAAATTCCAGGGAGATCCAATCCGTTCCGTTCCTTTCCTCTTTCGTTCTCTTTTGAAGTGAATTCTTTGAGCTTGAACACCGCAGAAGAAAGAGATCGAAGGAGACTCCTCAGAACTTTTTTTCACTTTTTCATTTTGGCAGGGGTATAATTGCAATTTCAGTCCTAGAATTGCTCTGACATCTTGGGTGAGCATTGAACCGGCTTTTGAGATTGGTTATGAGCAGTGAATCACGAGATAGTCGAATGTAGGTCAATCTCCTGTCAAGTGGCCTGTCTATCCTTGTCTGAACCAATTTCCAGCGCTCAAACTCGACAAGGAGCCAACTCGGGGATTTTTGTTCCAATCGCCGAAAAACCCTCAGACGCCTGACCNCTATTGGAGAAGGGGGGGAGATACTAGTGCATAATGTAACTGGTGCAATACTCTTGCATTTTTTAGACGATAATTTTGAAAAGTTTCAGCTTAATTTATGATTGGCCGTGGAACAAAGGCACAATGAAGTAAGCAACCATAACCAACGATGTTCCTCTTCCCAAAGTGAACCAAGCCCAAATCACGCTCCACTTCCATTTTTTCCCTCTGCATTGCCGCCTCCAAATACGACTGAGGAACCAGAATGTCGACATATGGTGGTTCACAATGGCCTAGGTCGAGATTGAATATTAGTTTCTCATGGGTCTCATATCGGATGTGTCGTCTGGGAGGAATAATAACACAATCAAACCCCGAGTGTCCTTCTCAGTCTGATGCAAGGAACCCCAGCCGCTCTCCCACCAAACTAACCTTGGATCAATGGTGGATGAATGATGTTCCATCGACCTTGGGCAAGACCGGAACGGAACCAAACGGACGGTGGATGATGGACTCTTATGAAAAGGCAATTCCGGAATGTATTAATTATGGTTGCTTGGTTTACTGTGCACTGATACGCAGACCTACTACACTCTCTGCACCGTGAGTCGTGAGTCGTGAGTGCTGGTTGAGATATATTAAGGAAACACTTCCGAGTGGAGACACTGAGAAAGAGAGAGAGAGCGCGCTACAAAAGACACAGATCGTCTTTGATATGTGTCTGTGGTTGGAGCATTAGTGATAATTCAGCTTTTATACGTAGTTGATGAGACATTTCTTCCAATTAGGTTAGCCTTCCCGTTTGAGTATTGGCGTCTCTGTTTAACCAAGTGAATCGTTGGCC
The DNA here is from genome assembly GCF_007210705.1 of Tigriopus californicus. Taxonomy (NCBI): domain Eukaryota; kingdom Metazoa; phylum Arthropoda; class Copepoda; order Harpacticoida; family Harpacticidae; genus Tigriopus; species Tigriopus californicus. The sequence continues at coordinate 4,634,649 of NC_081449.1, read as the reverse complement.
GAGATCGAAGAGTTGGAACCATTCTAATCTCAAGGAGAGTACGTACTATGCTCGCCTTGTACTTGCACTGATTTGGTCTACCACGTGTGTAGCCAGCTGTGAAGGTAATTGAATATCCAATGAGGTGTTTCCATTCACGTTTGTCAGATACCGAAATAATTCAAAAGCTAATCAACCCATCAAGGCCACACCAGAGTGTCCTTCGAAGAGCCTTGACCAGGCCTGGAGGGTCAACAAAGCGAGGGCCATTTGCATCAGGGATCATTGGAAGGACCGTTCGTTCCCAACCTTGACCTTGGAGTGGCGAAATGGCGGTTCTTGTCCGTCGTCTACTTGGACAAAGGCCGCGTTTTCTACTCGCCATCACTAGCTAGATTCGACATGGGACTGGGATGATGAGTGACCATCCCAGGTAATGGGCCTACTACCATTTCAGAGAGAGTAGCAACTTGCGACCACACGGGAAAAGAAGTACTTTTTGAGCTTTGTAGTATAATACGGTGAGTGGACACCAAGGGCACAGACTGATCCATTATCTTTGAGGCTTTTGGGCTTTTGGGCTTCCACTCGGAAATGATCAATACCAAGGGAAGTTTTGAATTGTGTAAATGTACTGTGAGTCAAAGTTAGGGATTCTGTCTGTGAGTGGATATGGACATGACTTGTTTTCCCAAGGGAATTCGTACATTCTTGATTTTGAAAAATTCTTTGTCAAGGCGTGAATAGGAGGAAAGAGATCGGAAACCTTTCCTCTTGTTCCCAGTTCCACCCGACCAACTATTGCAGTATCAGCTCAACCATCTAGGTCTCTAAATTTTTACGCCATGACATGACCAAGAGTCGCAATAAAAGATTATATACATGTATTTTTTTAATACCCTCAAAAGATCATGAAATACAACCAATTCGTGGCTGCTTTGATCACTTACACATTTTAGCATTTTTCCATGTTATTAATCATAAAGCCTGCCGATTGCTTTGTTTTTGAAATTAAACAAGATATCGAACTTTTTTAACATCTCATGACATTGGATTGTCAAAATGCACTTTTTAAACGGCTTCCCACAAGTCTGCAAAAAATGAAGGCATATCCAACCGAGCTTGAACGCAAGTTCACCGAGGCCTAACTTTTCCAATTCCTCAGATTGGTCGGGCGGATTGAGCCCGAAAACGTCAGGAAAGGGGGACAGGCTCATCATTTGCTCGTCCTTCTTTCCTCTTCGGGTTTTTTCCCTTCGTTTTTCCCCTTGAACCCGGTCGATGCCTTCTTGGGCATATTCTTTGCTTATTTAGGCCTGACTCAAGGCCCATTGGAGCGTCCTTTAAGCATTCCTGTGTCGGAAAATAGTGAAATTGTTGAACTTGAAATTGCCTTTTTGAGCCAGAGCAATCTCGACAAACCCGCCAATAGACAAAGAGGAAGGAAGGAAGGAAGGAAGGAAGGAAGTTGACGGGGCAATTTCTCATGCCGACGCGTGTTTATTGTGTGGAAATCGCCAACTGAGATGCAAATTGGCCTTCGGAGTGATACGACCTTGTTCTTACTTTATGGTTAGGGTACGCGTACAGTCAAAATAAAACAATGGATTTGGGCCAACGAATTGTAAGCTAGAAGTTGGATTGTGTCTTACCCATGGGCCCGTATGAGAATCGTCGCTTTTCGCTCCGATCTGCATGATTTCCATTTTCTTGCGGAGGTCCGGGTGTTTCACTGGTGCTCGAGATGTCTTGGACCTTATTCATCTTGGAACGCACAAATAGGCCCCCAATGAAATATTCACTTAAATGGCCGACGCCTGCGTCAGAGAGAGTGTAATAGATGACTCCTCGTCGTTCTTCAGGGTCTTAATCGGATCAGATGGACTCACGAGTCCACATATACCTATATGTTCACACACTCATACACTCACTCACTCACCCACTCCACCACCAATGAGATTAGCTATCCTCTGCAGTAAGGGTCTCTTCTTCAATGTCCCAGCTTAGAGACACGAAATCTTTTTCCACCGTGAGGAGCATGAACATTTATCGATGGCAAACGTTCAAAATTGGTATTAAAGCTGGTTCCATTGATCCCAAAGCTAGTCAGTCCTCTTCTCTATGAATTGAAGGTAATTGATGAAAATGGGCAAACAACATGAAATGATTGGCCGTGAGAGAGGCGGAAGAAAAGTTGGCTCTTCTTCCCATCCGGCACAGATTGGGCCCTCACTTCATTACCCAAGTATTGTTGTGTATCAGAAAGTTTAGATGGGACCAATGGTCATCCGTCGGGCCATTTGAATGCCTTTTCGACCTCGAATTGTCAACCTGTCACTGTCCACGTGCGTTTGCCCTCCCCCAAAAGCACTCCGTCAGTCTCCTGGCTTCTTGATTGGTTCAATGTATCACTCGAGACAGAGAGACAGTCCAATGGGCGTTGAGATCCTCATCAATACGAGAGTTGGTCCTTTGAAGACATCCGGGGGTCCTCGACATTCAAGGTCACCAATCTGAATTCGAATGAGGACCACACAAGTTCACCACCCGCTTTGATCCATTGTATCTAGGCAGAATTATGATGCCTCAAACACACTGAACAGACATAGTAATCCCCTGTTCCCGTGTTCCAAGAGCGATTGGTGCCACCAACCTTGTTCTCTGGGCTCGGAACTCTCTTTGCCCCTCGGATCTGATCCCGTGGTAGTCGGTTGGTCGTATTGGTGTTTAAACCGAAAATGTGGGCTCGTCGAGCCCGAGAACTTCGGAGAGGCTAGAAGAGGCTCATAGTGCGCACTAGGCTCGTACGTACAATGGAATAAGTGTACCGGAGGAATAGGCCTCCCTTTGGGGGGAAGGGAGGGGGAAGATGAGACTACGATGAGTTTTCCCCCGGACGACGAAATGGAACGGAAGAGGGGGAAAAAATTGAGCGTCGCCCTCGTTCTCACACCACGTGCGCTTCGAACGAAGATTCTAGGAGTCTCATGCTAAAATGGAGGCCTTGAACCATTGCGGAGGGATACAGAGAGAGACGCACAGACATACGTAGAGAGTAGGGGACGCAAAGCAAAACAAATTTCCTAAGAGTGTTTTGTAATTTGTACAAAGGGGTTTTGCAGGGGTAAGTTATAGTTGAGATGTAATGGGCGGAAACAATCCACATTCAAGCTATCATATTGCTTGCAGCCATTTTAGATAGTATAACAACATAAATTTGCGTTATGAGCAAAAAATCGAAAGCAATAATCCTCGTGTCCAAGGACAACTGCCAAGCTTTAGCAGGTCAAATGTTTTTTTTTTCAAAATGACATGAAATATTTTCCAAGAACTGGATTTATGTATTTATTCACCACTCTGTTCAAAATCCCCCGGGTTCATCAAGTTCAAGTTGTGAATGATATCCCTAATAAGGTCATGTTTTCAAAGCGCTAGTAGTTTCCACCTTTAAAGGTATGACTCCGGAACCAACAATTTTTTTTCTTTTCACTACCGAAGAGATTTTCCTTTCCCAAATGGCTGTATTCCTCGAATGCTCAAATTAAAAATTGTTCCTTAGACTTGAGAAAAAGCTCTGCTTAAAAAAAATCAAATGTAATCGTCTTCTTCACTCATTTTGATGTTACAAATCGCGGAAAAAAGTTATTTGCCCAAGAATGGTAGAATAAGTGAATATATATATTCAACCATGGAGGTCGCAATTTAACTGGAGGTCTATCAAATTGTCGCCTAATACCCTGGTAGGCTTTGATCTCATTAGGAAACGGGGTCAATACGATGAGTTAGGC
>NC_081449.1:4517536-4629630 GCF_007210705.1 Tigriopus californicus | reverse complement strand
ATAGATGCCAAGGTCGGACCTCCCGCTTTGCAAGGTCTTCGTGGTTGATTTGCATATTCAAATTCATGTGGTTCGGATTGTCTGTAACTGAGATTTGTCATCATAAATTGGTGTGTACCGATGACCGCCAGGGGTCGCTTCCGTCGCACTTAAAGGCGATATTCTATGCATTGTCATGCAAAGATGACATTGTCATCAGTTGCAAGTTAAAGAACACAACGTTTTAATGCTTAAAGATTGGCCACCCTGGTTGTAGCTTTTGAAGGAAAGGATCACTTTTCAATGTCAAAGGTTCTCTTTTGGGACATTCTCTTTCAAATTTCTTTTTCAAGCCAGCCACATGACGATTATGGCCTTGTCAGAACAGAATTAAACATTAATCCTCTTGGAGAGTTGAATCATAGTTCATAACTGTTCCCGGAGGAATTCTTTGAAAGGACCATTTACATGAATTTCAAGACAAAATCTCCTCACTACCGCGCCAGATGGGCTTCTATAAAAAAACACTAAAAAACTGTACGCAGCTCCATCGACCTCAAATGGTCCAACTCAAAGAACAAAATTGTACCTCTTTGCGAAAAAGCCATAATTCGAGAGAGTCAAAAAGTTTGGTCTTTTTCTTGCTTAATGGCTTTCCTTTCGAAAACAAGGCCATCCCTCGCTTAGTACTTTGAATGGACCAAATCAGATAAAAGACTTTTCAAAGATCTTTGTCTACAAAACCAAATGTGCTCAAGTTCTCAACTGTTAAGTAACTTTAAAGCTAAATCAAATGAAAGCTAAAAATTCACGCTGCCCTCTGAAAAGAAAATACCTGAAAGGTTGATTTTCAGCTCCTACATAAGCGACATCGAGCATCATTGAAACAACGTACAAAGTGATTTTTAGAGAGATTAGGAAAACGATTCAAAGAAAGAGAAATATCTGTATGATGAGGGATGGCAATCACAATTTCCAAGGTTCAAGCCATAATAACGCATTTTTCGGAAGACAAGGGAAAAATGGGGGAGCCACACTCAAGGGCGAGAGCCATGTAAGTGGAATGTCTGCCACTGACGGGTCTATTCCAAAGCCTGAACCCTCTCATTGCTTGCTTGTTCCCTCAAAGACAAAGGCGGAGTTGAAGATTGGATCGGAGAGGAGGTGTACTCACCATACACTGCCAACAAGACAAACTGAACCTCTGGGGAGGGAAATGATGCCCTTATCTTTTGTACAGGACATTTCACAGTTGCTGCTCCTCAAATAGATACTACACCTAGCTCATTAACGACTCGAGCAGGAGCAAAAAGGCTTGACAGGTAGAAAGACGCAGCTTCCATAAATATGCGTATCAATTCCCGTATAATTCTGAATGGTGCTTGTGAAAATATCACAAATGTCAAGCAAGACCTTTTGCAGCCTTGCCAGCCTACCTACTGCATGTCAGAACATAAACTTATTTCTAGGTTAGTTTGTCCGCACCTAGAAGAGGACAATTTCTTGAGTAGAAGGTTTAATTGCCTCTATCTACCACTCTTGGAGCTGAAAGAACTTGCGAATATCATATTTCAAGGCTTGAAAGGTACTGTGTATGCGTTTCATTTAGTAAGGATACTTGGTTCTATCTTTGGGGGCGAGCTTTGTGTGTCGACGTTCATTTTGAAAGCGAGGAAGTTGGCTATTTTTGTTTTCCCTTTCTCCATAATTAATGACCCAACTTTAATTCTGTTAGTGGGTCATGACATCTTTTTGTGGCTATTTCTTGCTCGATTGCCTCTTGTCCTCGAAAGAGCGTCTTAAATTTCGAAAACAACTAATCTCTATTTTCGTTTCATAACGAAGAGCTTGCAAAGTCAACCATAAGTACAGACACTTACACCAAACTTAGTTGAAGTGCTTTGTTAGCAATGAAAAATATGCTTCGTACAGATTAGAGGAACAAGGCCAAGAGTTGCCTGAATGCTAATATGAAGCTTAGTTCAAGACAAGTTTGTCATTTGAAATACAATTTGAATGGTTTTTGATATTTTTTTTCTTTGCAATAGATGAAATTCAATGGGGTTGAGATGACCAGACTTGTGTCAATTACTTTTAAAATGTGAGTAATTACGATTGCAATCGTTCCAAATGTAATGAATCACAATTAAACTTTCTCATTTGTCAAATTTAGTGTATTATTTTCCACCTACCCTCAATCACAATTCGATTACATTCGGTCTTGAATGTCCAGCAATTTTGACAATAATTTCGGCTATGTATGACAACTCTCTGACCCACATTAGCAAGAAGATAAATTCAAGATAGGAGGAGAGGGAAAAGGTACTAGTATATAAATAAAAAGCCTGTAAGCCCAAAGGGGACCAAAAACTTTCGATTACTCTTCAATAGGTTCTAAATTTTGGATTATTTCAGCTCATTTTACAATGTTAAATGTGTCCAGGGATAGGTAGTCTAAAATTCACCCAAAGATCAAAACATCAAACTAATAATAGTTTCAAATTGAAACGTCTCAATTACATTGGAGAAATATAATTAATGGCAATTACAATTGGTATGACTTCAAATGTAATAAATTATGAAAACAGTTCCTTGGAAATGTAATTACAATTACAATTACATCACACGACCGGAGATGGCCTCTATCTTATTTGGGACTCCAGGGCTCAATGTCACAATTTGTGATTGATTGACAACAACTGGAAGAAAGGTAAATGAGATTTGGCCGACATTTCAAATTTGACGGGCATTGTCATCCTTAAGACAAAAAAACCTTAAAATCACAGGTCTATCCTCACGTCCAAAATTGTTACTGAAATTTGTCCATGCACTAGCACACTGATTATTTATCACATGTCAAAAACTATTAGCGTCATAAACAAGACGAGAAATAGAATTTGTCACTCAAGCAAAATGTCCAAAAACCTATTACCCATATATTGTCAGCTTAACTATCATAGTATTTTCAAAACATCCAACTGAACCGTGCTCCATTTATGCTGTCATGGGATTAGGGCATTTTATAGATTCAAAAACTAGTACTATTGACCAGTCCCAGATTCGAGGAGCCGGTGTAGCCGAACGGTCTGAGGGGCCATCATATATAAGTCAAGAATCCTCTCCCTAGGTGTCGTGGTTTCAAACTCCGGCGCTGAAAGTATACCTTTTGGGATTCCAATCCCAACAGCGGTAGGGAAGTCCGCAAAAAAATACAAAGCGTACTCCTTTAAATGGTATAATGCAAGCAGGAAGTGGTAAAATGTTATAAACGTTAAGCTATTTCGTTACCAAATAAAAGGTATACAAAATAACATCACTTTTCAACTGGTCATAAGCAATTCATTTCCTTATTATACCAACACAAAGACCTGAATAACATAGGAATAATTTCTAAACAGCCTTTTCTTCTTTTGGAAAAATGTTCATTTTCCGGAGAATCTGAATTATTCGTCTCAATGATCTATTTCCACGTTTATATGAGTCACGCTCTAGGGGTTAATAAGTCGCAGAGGTTGAAAAGATGAACCAACCCAAAAAGTGGAAAGATATTGCCTTCGACACAAAACTCAGGTTGGCTTCATCTTCAACAAAATGTTCGACCATACTGTACTTGTACACAGAGTTTCAAGAGCTATTTTGGTCCAATCGGAAACAAAAGTTAAGTTGACTGAGCATATACCCAACAATAGACTCTAAGTCTTGAAGGTCGGTTGACACAGTTCTCAAGTTCCCATTGGTAGCAAAAAATCCAAGACACTAATAAAGCAAGAAGCTCGATTGAACATGCAATCACGCGAGTTCATGTTGAGATCATACTCGTACTTCACATACCGTACAAGCTACAGTATACTGTAGGCGAAGCATGACAAAGACAAGGACGATGAAAAGAATGGTTTTATAGTTTATACACCCCTTCTGCGCCTTTTTTATGACAAATGGAATGGTCTGCATGATCCATGACGAATACGCTTTTGGTTCAAATATCAAAAACTACATGGTGCTTGGCTGCTTTTCAAGAAAACTAATTCTCTATGATAGAGTCCAGTGTGGCGGAACGGGCGGAACGTAAGTTACTCCCAGTGACTATGTCGAGAGATGATGGAAGACTTAGTTTATTTACGGGAAAAAAATAATTCATAAGACGAATAGGAAGAAGATGGAGAGTGGTGAGACAGGGTCGCCATATCAACATCTTTCTGATCGATTGGATTGTCTCAATGTGTTCTAAAAAAAACAAGAGTAATGAGGTGCCATGGTACAATACAGAATGGCAATCTTGAGTTAGGATTCAATTGCAAATTTCGTCACATTTCGATTGTGTACGAAGATTACCAAACATCGAGATTTTTACAGCACACGTGAAGCCTAAAGAGTCTTTAAGGTTTTTGTTAAAAATGTCGATTTTCGTTAAGCTGATTTGAATTAGCCCTGACATGGCAACTGTCAACAATGAGACAAACACATTTTAACAAAGTTGGAAATGTTGACTATCGCAGTATCAATTATCTTTTGCTTATCACCTCTGGCACCGATGACAACCACAATAGTGGGCCTGAAGAAGATGCAAGCTCTAATGATTTCCTCTTCAAGTTAGTCGAAGGACAACTTTTTGATGGAGGAGGCCTTGAGAGAGTCCACACTTAAATGAAAGATGGTACCATTCAACCACTTGATGGCGCCTCGCAAAAAGATCGAAAGACTGAGGATAGGTGGGGTAATGTAAATACCAATTGTCTTGGTAAGCCTCTTATTCCTTTCTTGGGCGTCGGGCAAGCCCTCTAGGCAAGCTCAAAACTCGAGGAGGTATTTTCTAGTGTTGGGGCGAGTCCGGACTCGAGTCCGAGTGCAATCGAGTCTTTTGCTCGATTTTGGAAAAAAATGCCGGGTTCGAGTCTTTAGAAAGAACACATTTTTAAAAGCCAGTAAGCTTATCTAACAACATTCTAAGCCCCGTGTAGGTGGATAACAATCAAGAAATGTGGTAAATATGTCATTGCATGTCATAAACATTTTTAACAATAACGTCAAATGCTTGAATTCTAGTGTTAGTTATTTCTAAAAGGTAGCCCTAAAAATGTTAATCAACAATACTGTAAAATTAGTACCTACCTCACACTTTGCAGTTTTTAATGTTTTGGACAACCTACACTGGTTGAGGCAAAGAAGTTAAGAAATTGACTTTTAACCAATCATACCTTGGATATGTTGAATGAATAATGACTTTCCACAACTGATCTTACTTTTGGCACAATCAATGACCGTTGTTTCTCAATAAAGCTTCGGTTTAAAACTGCTTTTGTTTTGAAATTTCGTGTTCTTGAACTTTTTTGGACTCGGAAATGCCCATCCTGGCTCATAATAGTCAAGGCCACAAATCATATAATGACATATATGATCTCATAGTCAGATTCTCAGCATGACAGAGGTCAGCTATTCATTCTCCTCCACAATATTTTTGGATGCTCACCATTTACACTTATACCACACCATACGTAGATTTCTAACGAACTATAGATGCTAAATTTGCACTTTGTTATTGTTTTGAATGACCAGGGAGTCCCAGGTCTTGGAAGACGCCCAATGGACTCCTAGCGAAAAAATGCTTTTCCTTTTGACTACTAGAAAAATTAACATGCTCTCAAGGGAAGTGGTGTCAGAGACAAAGAGGGGCTCTTATCTATCTCAACAACTTTGTTACGTTTATTCATAATTTCTCAATTACTTTCTTTATCTTTGTTGTAAAAAAACATTATTCACTCATGCCAATATTTGGGCCCAAAAGGAATGGGCATCTAGTAAGCGGTTTCTAACCACACCCACAAACTGAGAAATAATCTATCACGGACACGGCAATGCCTAAAGAAGTTTGGACGATATGAAGCCAACGCCCGGTAGCATTGTTGCCTTTGTCGATACAATCCATACTTATATATAAGGGCCCTTATTTGCAACGTCACACGGCCCAAAGAAAACGTAAAGAGGCACGGTAGATTGCTACATAAACTGCTCTTGCCTTGCCTTGAACACAATTTCTTTTCCGGACATTATGCGACCCGAGACACTAATTGAAAATAAGATTTTGATAGAATTAGTCAAAAACAGTACAAACGCAGTATAATTGAATAACAAGGAATTGGCCCAATCGTCCCTTTATTTGGTAGAGGCTGAATGACAAAGCGCCCTCTTGAGTGCAGAACGTAAAACATATTTTGTGCAGCGTAAGGGGGCTATAAAGTGACCGCAAAACCTCATCTGGTTAAAGTCAGGCTTTATTAAGCTCATAATTAGAAGACTAAGATTCGGGAAAATACGTACGATTTTCACTAAATTAAGTTTCAACCTAATCTGCCAATTTTGGATCAAATGACTTTTCACCGGTGTGTAATGTTTAGATAATTTAGAATAGAGGATTAGCAGCATATTTTTGAAAACTACACGTAGACATATAGTCGTTTCTGAATATTATTTTGACACATTTGTTTTAAAGGAAATTGTTGTACTCCTGCATATTTCTAGATTTCTGCAAGATCCTTTACTTTGACTATGTACTAATACAAATGCATGGTGTTATCAAATATGTATTTTGCGATGGTTTAAACATCATTTAGGCTACATAATTGATGTTGACTAGCTCTACTAAGCACCTAAAGGCGAATAACCCTTTTGTCTGCTGTTTTAATATTCAAATTTGGCAGCTTTAGTCATGAGTCTACATCGTTAATCAGACGATAAAACAGAAATTTGGTCCCATGAGCAAAAAGTCCGTGAAAAAATATCACTCAATTTTTGCCTTGTAAAATCCCTGAAGCATCTAAATAACTCATCAAACTAGAACTCTTTTACCTTTTAGGACTTATTTCGACATTTCTTAATTCATCTTTGTTAAGATTCTCAATCTAAAAACAAATTCAGTTTCCACTATCCAGCAGACAATGGTATCAGAATGTGGCTGTAATTCCCTTAAAATCGATTTTTACCAACGTTTCTCTCGTGTCTAGTTTTGTAAATCCCAAAAAATCCGTCTAATTTTTACTAGCGCATAATTTCAAGAAAAAAATCGCTGCTTTCCTAAATGCGTCAGTCCTTTTTGTTTAACGCTAAAATAAATGAAAACACATAATAATAAAGCCAGATCATACCCACATTGATTTTTATTCTTATTTTTACAGCGTTGTCCCAAATTTGCCCTTGTGAGTAGTTTCTTAATAAGAAACTAGCCCTTTGAACGGGATGACGGCAAGTTTAAATCGTCTAATCAAAATCAACGGTTCTCAATTCTTGCCAAAATTTGCCCTCGTTATTGCTCTATGTATTGGCGAAATTTCAAGAAAAGAATTTAATTCCCTACTAGGGCACGTTAAGGATCAAGAGACACCAATACAGATGCTTTGTTTCTCTATGCATTCAAGATACTGTAAGCGTTATCAACTAAAGGAGCTCTATTGAGTTGAGAACAATCCGTGATCAGTCATATTGTTGCCAATAAGATCCAAGTTATGATAGAACCCTCTCGACCCACTTAAGCAAACTAGATCTTCAGCATTTTGCGCAAGTACCCATCAAACGAGATTCGTTGAGACCATGGTGGGGGAACTTTATCTAGGCCGAATAAATGTTCAATAGAGGCAGAAATATAAGTGTTGCAATCTCAAAGCATCCAAGCAAAGACAAGATTAAGGTGGGTTCATACTCGTACATTCCTATTGAACGGGACACAGTTTTGACCGACAATATACTTTCATTCTAAAAAATAAGATGAAAATTGCCAATAAACATTGGTCTTCGTTCCTTTGGGTTTAAAATGCTAAATATGGGTGTATGTTACATGCAAATAGGCATGCACGATAGTTTACATTGATTAGACCGCCCACAAGGTATCAATTTCCACTAGAGCATATGGTTAAGCGAGAGCTGAAAATTCAATAGGGCATGTCAGGTGAATGAAATTCAAGAAAAAATCAGTCAACTCGCACTTTATTCCCATTGAATTTGCAGTAATCGAGTGATTTTGAGTGAGCTGTGTTATATTACCCAACAAAATGAGGCTGTTTGGTATAATTTGGTGACCGCACTATCAAATTGGCTCAATACCACTATGATATTTGCCTAGCCAAGCAGGTAAAAATGTAATAATTGTCAAAATTCAATGCACCATGCGTTTTTCTCACTATTTTAATGAGAAATTCACGCCCCTGACGTATGTCTGCACTTGATAATTCATGGTCCCACCTACCATCTCTTTCCTAGGGCCTGGAGTCGATTTCTAAGAGCAAAAAGTAGGTTTCCTAGGGTATAAAAACTGGTGATCTCCGAGAGAACTTTGAATTTTTTTACCCATGCGGAGCTCACAGTACCCATGACGGACACCAGCCATTCAAACTTGAAGTGTCCCTACTGGCTTTTGATTACTTGGAGGGGGACAAGTCAAAGCTGTTGTATTGACAAGTCCTGTGATTGTTGTGGAACTTTAGTCTTTCATTATTGTTCAGATGCTGATCCACTGAAATCAAGGCATACTGCTATTAGAATATTTGTGTCCAGTTTAACAAATTGCTTAAGATACCTCAGTATTCCATAACAATATAGAGCATCTTTGAAGTTTATTTGCATCCTTATTTGAATCCTGGGCTTGTTTTTTTGCATGTTTATTTGCATACTGAGGTCCTTTTTTTGCATAATTTTGAGAACCATAAATGACATTTCAAATAGTAAGCATTTTGTTCTAGTGTGGGCCCACTTGCATTTAGTGAACCAAATTTGATTGTCATAAATCTAGTTCGAATATCAAATGTCAGTTGAAACAGATACTAATCAAGACAACTTTTAGACCCTAACTAGACCAACAGACGGAGAACCAATCTGATACCGAACGTGATATTACCTGTTGGAAAAATTGGACAATGTTATGGCCTGCTTCTCTGGTCGGGCGAGGTTTACCCTCATCTAAATTTGTAGCAGAGTGAAAAGATTATCAAGTTATATTTTTGTGTCGATTTCGAAGAAAGTGAAGGTAGGCATTCATTTAATATTAAAAAAAAAAGAACTTATTTTATACAGCCGCAATTCAAAATGTGCGTTCACGGAACCTTCCAACTTGGAAATTGTGTCTTTCGTCTGACTGAAAAGATCGATTCTCAGGGGCTATAATAGAAACAAATGACAGGTTCGAAACCCATATTTATTTAGATAAAAATTATCTAATATTCGATGATTTGGACTCAAAAGAGAACTGTGCAAAAGTTCAAGAGCACCAATGATACCAAGGCACTATTGGCGATTTTACAATGCTTGATAATCACTGTTACTGGAATCAAAATAGAACAGTGGATGAAGCAACAAGCGTGACGGTCGTCCTGGTCAATAGACCAGGTCTTCCGTTTGGTCGACAAGAATCTTGAATCGGATGATAAAGAATGCATAATTCAAGGTGGCCGAGTTATCATCCGTCCGTCCGCTCGTCTACAGGGTAGAAAGAAATTAGGGCCCACTCTTTGTGCCCTCTGAAAATACTTCTCCGGCACTCAAAGAGTTGCTCTATCATATGAAGTCTTCTTTAAATAGAACTATGAAAAACCTAGCACCCTACCGTGAATGATCCAATTTCAGTCTGAAGGAGATTAGTAGCCCTCTGAAGTTTGGCCATCTCAAGACTGACTCTTGTAATCCCAGATCTTCATCCTTGGTCTGATCTGTCGTAAGGGATTTGCCGATATTGCATGAAGTTCTCCTCTCTACAATGGTTCGAGGATAGACACCGAGAGGCTCACCCACTTCCCCTCAGTCTTTTGCCGGCCTTCAGCATTCCCTTAGCTTTGGATCTGACCATAAGACTGGGCTCACTTGCATTTCTGAACATTGTTTTGTCAGCAAACTATCAGAGGTTTGCCAAACGCCTTCATTTGTAATGTGGCACTATATGTCAACAGTTCCGCTTAATGAAACAATGAAGCTTGGGGTTCAACATCAAAAAATCTTTGAGAGGGGAGAAATATTGTCATAAATAGCCAAGGTAGTCCATATTTTCTCTCCACCTGGTAAATGTCCAGGAAAGTCCAACCCTTACTTGCAACCCATACCTATGATCCAATTGGGTGGAACCATCCATCTGAGGAATGATCGAACTAACTTAATCAATCAATGGCATTCATTCCCTTCCGTTCAACAGAGAAAACCTAACCTATTTTGAGAGATGCTCGAAGGTGCTGAAGAGAATCAAATTTGGAAGTCGGACAGATCGTTGTTGTGGTTGCCCGGGTCTCTAGAATGACGATTGGTCGACCTCATGGGACTCGCCAAGAAGCGAACGAGCATTGGATGGATTGGAGTCAAAAAATCGTTATTGCGAGGATCGCTGGCTCACATAGATAACTTCATATGTTATGGTTTTCTATGCTGGCTCATGTGATTTTCAAAATATGCAACAGTGGAGATTGCAAATAGTTTTTTCCATTGCGGGATTTAGCATAAGAGGGGTGAAGGATGTTGTGGGTGATGATCCACTTTGAGTTTGAGGCCGCGATCTGAGGGCCAATTCTGTTGGTTTTTGATATGAAAACTGATTGTTGGACCCATTATAAAAAGTTGCCACGTCATTTACCTCATAAGTTCGAGGCGCGTGACCAAATTTGGACGAGTTCTCAAAAAGTATATTTTTAACATTACATTAGTTATCCTTTATTTGCTCCTTGTGACGAGTTTAATGAAGAAAACTTAACAATTAGGACGTGGCACGATAACTGCTATTATCTTTATTTCGGGAAGCACTATTATTATCAATAAATTTCCTGATAGGGAGAAAATATATTAAAATCAACTCGTACTTTTTTTTAATTTCTCCCAAAAGAAAAAAACTCTTTGATCTACCGTAAATGTAATTTTCAAATATGAGTTCACCGGCAAATACTGAAATGGGGATTATTTCTTGAAATACGTACTTTATGCCTCTGATTTAGAATCCTTAATGATTGAGAATTGAACTCACAGCATCTTTGGAAAGGCTTTTTGCCTTCCTTTTTGCGCTGCATTTCCAACTTCAATGTCTCAATAGATCGCAAAAATGTGAATATTTTTTTGTGTTATGTCCAAAGTCAAAACATGCATAGAAAAGTGCAAAAAATCATTCTGCTTAATTTGCAAATACACCTGTTTTCGCACATATAGCGCATAATGTATATTTCAGCCGTCTCTAATAATAACCTCATCTGATATTTGGAAAACGGATAATTTTAAATCGTTTTTATTCGGGAGCCCTTTGAGCGTCCTAAAATCTAATGGTGATCAAAAAATGTAAACAAAACATTGCGCAACTTGTGTCACAAAAAAATGTCGGGTAAATCCTAAAATCCCTTTGATACCTTCAGCATATTTGAAATCACTTGACGAGAGTTGCAAAGCAAGACTTCACCTAAAAAACTTTTTCTACAGACACTGCAGTCTTTTTAAGGCATTCAATTTCAATATTTTCCGACATTTATCCCACACACAAAAAAGACAGATGAAATGCTTTGATCTTAGTAACCTTAATCTAGACACATACATACAAATAAGGCCACGGTAACGTTGGAATTTAAAGTCTATTTCGTATATTAATTCGTGTCATAGATTAACATATTAACTCCTTCCGTTTTAGTTCGTTTGGATGATAACTTGTTTTTTCTCTGGCTTCTTTCTTGAGCATCATTTTTACATACAAGGTTTGTTTCAGACTAGTTCCAATAGAATTCAAAAGAAAGGAGGAATAAATATGATTAGTAAGTGGTCACGATAATCATGATCATACGGATGATGACAATAATGATGACCATGAGAAGAGCGGTGGAAATTGTGTATGTTTCAGAGGCGACACTTCATTGCCATAACCGGATCCAAACGAAGGGGGTAAGAATAACGTTGATGATTAGTAGGAAAATCTTGGTTTAGACGTCATCGTCATCCTTTGTTGAGATAGATACTCGATCAAGAAAGTAATACTACTGAGCAACGAGGAAATCCATTTTTCTTATTATTGTTCCCCCCTCTCATTTCAATGTTGGAACTCAAGCGATCAAATTGGTAAAAAGTGGAACTTGGAACCGAAAACGAGTCGCAAAAAATGTCTTGGTCACTTTGTCCGTCCGAGGATGAGCACAAACGGGGCATAGAACTAATACTGACGCACATCAGCTGGGCTGATCTCAAAATGAAAGGCGTTCACTTCACAAAAGCCCACATCTTCATCCAACTATCATGAAGCCAAACCATTTTGGAGATTGCCTACCCGGCCAAATGTGCTTTGACTCTCGAACTAGTCTAGATTTGAAGATTTGGCTCATTGGTTGGTTAGTCTATTTTCTCATTCTTTTCCGATGATTTGCCCATGAATTGCGATAGCAAATCAATGGGAAGCGGGAAAATGATGGTAGAATTCTTCTCAGCCGAAATGGAATTAAGAGTCTGCAAAACAATAAAAGTTCGGAGTGTTAAGAGCATACGGATCACGCAACCTCGACGCTACATTTCTTGAGGAAAACAGTCGGCTATTCTGGGCGATTTTATTAGTTGGTTCACTCACTTGAAGATATCGCAGTTGAAGAGCTGCAGATGATTCGGCAATCACCTCAGATGCCTCCTTGAGAGCCCTGGATGCCTTTTGCTCTCCCTCGGCTGCAATCACCTACGAATAATGGACGAGCATCAATAAATATTGAGCAAATGCGATGAATCTTTCCATCACATCTGTGTTTGCTTGGCCTGATTGACTGAACAAACACATGGTTGAATGAATAGATGGATAGATTGACCATCGAGAACGTGTTCTAACCTTTGCTCTGGCCTCTCGCGCAGCTTCGGCCTCTGCGGCCATGGCCCTTTGCAATTGAACTGGTAAACGTGCATCTTTTCTGAAGAGATGAACAGAAACATGGGTTTAGTCACGAGGTGAAGACAATACACTACATATCTAATATGGAATCATAGCTTTACACCAAAACGGGCACGCCAACTCGAACAGTGATGCAATTATCTCTAGGATTAGCTGGCGAAGGAAAAATATTCATGTGCACAGCAATCCCGGGGCCATTTATTTGGTGTCAAGCTTTTGTTATCATGAAATGGAAAAGAAGGAAATGTATGATACTTGAAACGATACTTGGAAATTTCTACAATGAGTTACTAGCCTAAGAACTGAGGGATCAAAAGTGTAAACCTGCTGCAGGTCGGTACGAAATCTGCATATGTTGCAGGAACATACTTTCAAAAAATCATAATCGCTTCTCAGGAGATTGATGCGGCATCGGTTGGGGGAAGTTACTCTTCCTTGGTCGAATTACATGCATGGGATAGTTTCAATCTATAAAGTCGTTGTTGTTTCCAGGTCTCTTTTGACCGTTTTAGTCTCGACTAAAGCTTGACAAGGTACAAATGTTAGCTCCTAATCAAATCCGGCCTCCTGTGGTTTGACTGGTTTTCCGGTCATCCTATATATTCCCGGCCCTCACGAGGAAAGTCGGTCCGTTTAAGCGGTCGTTATCTATGTAGAATAATACAGCACTACATATCTAGATGATATAGTACGTGGAAAAGTGGAAGAGTTCCAACACATCAAGAGGATCAGAAGAAGCAAGGCCGGGAGCGCTTTAGCGCTCGGTAGTTCATTAATGCTAGACTCACATCTCGACCCTTTCCACTTTAATTCCCCAAGCTGCTGTGGCCTCGTCCAAGTTAGTCTGAAAATCAAGAACAAGGTTAGTGGATGGCATCCCCGGGGCACTTACATTTCCACCCTCTCCACTTTGATTCCCCAAGCGGTCGTCGCCTCATCAAGCACTACCTGCATGGACCCGGAGATGCTCTCACGGTCGCTGAGGATCTCGTGGAGGTTCTTGGTACCCAGGATATTCCGCAAGGTGGTTTGGGCCAAAAGCCGCGTGGAGTGATGCGCGTTCTCCACATTGGCCACGGACACCGTGGCATTTGACACTCGGTAATAGACGACCGCATCCACGGAGACCGTCACAGAGTCTTTGGTCAGAACCTAAGGCAAGATATTTAATCCATGATGACATTGCATACTGTGATCCTTATGCACATTTTTTACACGTCCATGGGAGCATGCATATCTGAGGAACGGAAGAAGAATGAAGATGTTGCTCGTGCATTGGCTTACCTCCTGAGGTGGCACCCCTAGAGTGATGGTACGCAAGTCAACCTTCTGATATGACTCGATGCAAGGAAGGACGAAGAATATGCCTGGAAACGAGATGAACGAAGATAAAACACATCTGCACTAGAGTTCAACCACATTTTGGCAAGTCGGCTTTGTTTTGGCCTGAACAACATTTGCATTTGACATCTGGTCTCTTAGACGGTTGGCTAGTGTGCCACTGGGTGTCTTTCTTCCAAGACGTGATCCATATCAAAGGCTCGTTGCTGTGCCAACATCATCAACTCGAATTTACCTCCCTAGACCAACTTTAGACAAGGTTCCGTGCCAATTTTCCCCGAAATTGTATTCAAGTGGACCTTGTTCTTTTCAATACGGAAGAAAGTCAGTCGAGCCTTACCCGGTCCTCTGGATCCGCCGGACAATAATCGACCGAGTCTGAATATAACCGCTCTCTCGTACTCTTGCACAACCTAAGGAAGACAAGTATTGATTTGAGTTTCTGAGCTGAAGGTCTTTATCTGCGAGTAAGTTACCTTGAAGCATACACACAATGAAAATGGCAGTGTGACAATGACCAAACCCCAGGAGATTGCTGTGAGGAGCCATCCACAGAGCCCGATCCCACTGTCTGATTCATCGGCTGGAACAGAACCAAGAGAGAACCCGAGATTAGTCAGGGTGCCAAGAGAGCGAGCGACCGATATGCTTGTCTGTCAAGGCGATATTCCTCCATGCGATAATGAGAGAACTTTAGCCTGAACACCTACGCGAGTTTCATCCATGTGTCTCTTGAGAGTTTGACTGACTTTTGCAAGTGGAACATGCGAGGACTAAAGAGGATGGGGCTCTTGTTGAGTTGAGATTCATTAACATATTATTAATGGATGTCTGTCACAGAACTTTCCTCTTTCATCAATTGTTCTTGTCAGCAGTCTCTATTGTTCCAAAGAATCCCATCCATCATCCCGAGAACAGTTTTAGTGTTGCTTGTACTTGAATTTGCTCTCAGCTCCTAGCTCCCTCGCTCTCATTCTAGAATGACTAGGAGACTCCGAAAAAAATAAGTGATTCGATAAATATTATTTTTGGGTATTTTACCACTTTAGGGTATTATTAAATGATCAGGTGCGTTCTGTCCACATTTCACAAAAATCATATTTTTTTTTGCTTCAAACAATCCTAAATTTGACTTTTTATTGTCAACATGTTTCACCAATAAACATGGATATCCTAACCTTACGTAATTGTGCAAAGAATGTTGTAGTTTGATGCTTGGAGGAGCCAAAGTTTTGTGCAACTTTTTCTGCCTTGATTACAATACCACATTATTAATCCTGATTATAGAATCCTTGAATAACTTTGAAATGGTTAGTCTACCAAGAACATCTTGGAACTTCAGTTATCCTATTCTTGACTATGTTTGGTTGGTAAGATGTTTGCAAAACAAATGTAAATGTAAATTAGGAAAGGCAATTCCTTTTCAGAACTTAAACTACTTCATAACCAGATCTCTCTCAATCAAAGTTATGTCCAAGTGATAAAATGAAGGACAAACATCTAGAGATGTGGACTACGAACGGAAGCATAAACTTCCTATCTCCTAAACTGTTTACTTTATGCCAAATAAATAATCCATACTAACACAAGATCCTGTTGAATAGATTAACTTGGCCAAATTTGAGACCAAAACTATGCTTAGGAAACTCAGAAGATAGATATGTCCAAAGTTAAGTAATAACACTCCATAAAATTCAAACTTTTGGCCTGTCGTGGTCAAATACATAAACTTTTGGCAAGATAACTTTGAAACGAACCACTTTACAAATAAATAATATAAAAATGACTTGCCTTTAATTGAAGAGATCTACGTTCTTTAACGTTTTCTTTTTTTCCAAAAGTAACTCAGAATTACTATGACCAATAGCAGGCCGATTTGGCGGGAAGCTCGTTCTCAGTCCATATTTCTAGAAGTTCGTGAATGAAGTGTGCCTCTACGAATAGCATTCCCAATGGCGGTTAGGAGGTCTTAATACCGAAATGGTTGATAACATTTGAAATTTTAACCATTGCTAGGAGGAGTGGGAGACATATTTTTTAGGGAAATGAAAGTACTACCTTTGGGAATACAATTTAGCTTATGAGAGCAAATTTGAGATTTTCTAATTTCTAGTGATTTTGTAGATTTTTGGTTAATACTTTGTTCTGTCTCATTGAAAAATGCAAAAAGATCCAATTATTTAAGCCCTTATTGTATTGCGATTTGCCATTTACTCTCAATATAATTTCACTCCAAAAAAAGGAGAAATGTAGAGTATTTCAATCATTTTATGGTAGTTAAGGTAGCTGAATTGTTTAAGCCATCGTAAATTAGGTTACGTTGAAATGCCATTTTGTGTCAACTGAAAAATCTACCTGTTGTTTAAAAGATTCATTAAAAGGTTTGAAAAAAGACTGTTTTCGATACATTTCAATTGAATGGTTCCATTACTTTTAATTTGATCTGTTTTCAAATATTTAATTGAATATATTGTCATGAAAAATAAAAATTGGAAATAAATCTTTTGTTTTTATTTTTTCACTCCAAAAGCTTGATTTTTTTCGGATTCTCGAGTCATGACTTCTCGTCATGTATGAATAAAGCTAAAACCCGCTCAAAACGAAGCAAGTATTTTTGATAGCTCAAAGCGAAACTTGGCAAAACACCGTTGACGGAAAAGCTCTCTTTTGGGCAAGAATGAGGGTTCTCTAATCATAAAAAGCGACTGATCATCATCTCGGACGAAGAGAAACGAGGACGACCAATTGATTCGAGCGACTTAACTGGCCTGCATAAACGTTCCCATGGATGTAGAACCCCAAGAATGTGCCAAGAAAAAAAGTTGCCGAATGGGTCCATCAAACCGAGGTCCCTTTCCAAAGTTTAGTCATTGGCCCACTCGAAGGACCACATTTCGATGAAGCCGTTTAAGGTCACTTAACAAACGAAAAGTCGATCGAACATCTTCAACATGAACACGGATTTGAGCGAGACAGCATACGAATTTATTCTATCTTTTCTAGGTAGTCCTCGCCTGCGCTCTTCTACGGAATGAATAGAGCTTGATTTCCATATATATCTCATTTCAGAGCCTGGAGGCACCACACAATAAAGATTCCCTTTTCTCCGCTCCGCCTCAGGTTTATCCAAGCCAGACCACCAAAGAAAGGACTTAGCTAAGAATAGAGGACCTTCCTCGTGTTCCTCATTCTCCACCGGTCTTGTGCTCTTTGGTGCTCTCGTCTCCACTCTTGGTCTTTATTTGGCACCAAGGAGTGAGTGAGTGAGTGAGTGCTTGAGTGAGATGTCCTTGTTCAAACACAAATCAGCAACGGACAGCAACTCCAAATATTGGGTGCGTGCTCCCTGGAAGGTTTGTTGGGCCGAAGTCTTGGACTTTGAAGGTGGCCAATTTGAGACCTTGAAATTTGCCCACTGCTTCCAAGCCACCCTGGTTTTCCAATTGAAGCCGGGCAAATGCATCATCATCAATTCTGAAGGCCAAAGTTTGGAAAGCGAGATCGGAAGATGTTTCGAGAGCGCGAGGGAGAACGATTCGAGTTGTGAAGGTTTCCCCCGTCCCATTCTGACCTTGTGTCTTTTGCCTCATTTAACTGAGGATTGATTTCCATCTCTCCTCTATCTTTTTCCCATCTCTCTTTGGGGAGCCTTTCTCTGTTCCAGCTTCAGCTTACCCATCTTCCTCCAGCACTTTTTTTTTGGCCAATGTTTCATCACTCACTCGTCCCTATCTATCCACGAATCACTTGGATACCATATCAGGCTCCGAAGAGATTAACTTTGATTGAGACAGCAGCCATTTCTAAACTTTGATGGCACGTTGCGTGCTCCAAATGATCATTGGAGGCTCAAGTAATTGTCCTCGAGGCCCATTAGGCCGTCTTTGATTCCATTGAGCACGCAGACAAAGGGAAGAAGTTCCAAGCCTATTAGCCGATCACAACCATTGCACGTTTGTACTTAGACTGCTGGTCCATTTCTCGCGTCATCTGCCTTCTCCTAATGTTGTGGTCCCACCAAAGGATGGGGTTCCACCAGCGATCGCCAGTGTTGCGAGTGTTCCAAATTCCAAAGCTTGATCATGAAAGATCATGCCCATTTTTGTTGCCCAAGAATTGGCCCTGAGGTCCACTGGATGCTACCTTGAATGTGATTGAAGGCACGAAGTCCTTGGCAAGGCCACGTGTCCATCTCCAAAGTGGAAGTGGTGGGAAATCACTTGGAAAAGGCCGTTACGTAAAATGTGGCGCAGCTTCAGGACCGTCCTTGGCCTCTTCTTGGCCTTCTAGTGTACATAGAGTACGGCCCTACAGACGCTTCCATACCAGAGGAGGAAGGAGGGCGCCCAAAAGTGACGGGAACCAAGGGGGGTCTTTTCGTTCTCCCTTTCTGCCAATGGATCTCATGGGTGGAAACTAATCTGTTGGAATAACAATTGGACCAGAGAGCCTTTTTCGGGATATGCCAAGGCCTAATGGCGGGATTTCCGAATACTTTTCTGGGATGGAAGAGCACCATCGGGTCCAATTGGATCGATGACTGAATGATAGTGTTCACCGTTCAAAGGAGGGACTAAATTTTGATTCACCGTTTGGAACTGGAACCTTATTGGACCCTTCCTCTTGGCCAATGCAGTTTTCTCGCCCGGTAATTGGAATTTATGAGAGGCCCTCGTCAGGCGAGGGACTCAAGTTTTGAATCCAAGTTATACGTATGTCCAATTCAAATTCTGTTGTTGGGGAAACTTTAGAATCCCAGCCTTTCTGGATCCTGAAACTGGCCTTCAAAAGAGAAAATGTGAAAATTTGGCCGCCTTGGTAACGGAAACATGCCTTTTTGGACTTTCCGACCCAACCAACTTCAATTCGAACCCAACCCATCTTCACGTGGCTTCAATTCAGGACCAAATTCAAAAGCTGTGAATTTCATGGATTACTAAACCCTTTTTGGACGGAAGGATGGACAAGCCCAAGCCCAAAGGGAACAAAATAGAAGCAAAAAGCCCGCCAAACAGTCTCTACATCAGAAGTAAGTTCATCCCCTAAAACCAGAGGCACAAAAAAGACTGGAGCGAAAAAGGATGGGAGAAATGCCACTGAAGAGAGAAACAAAGATATTTCCTGCTCATCCTCTGGATCTGGAGAGGGTCTTTAGTCGGGACTTGCTTCGAGGGACGGAAACAAAAACCATGGCTCAATCGGGCACAAAAACGGGAGTACACCAGGAAACTCATTTTTTTACTTGGAATGCATTCAGAGCTCGATTCTTTCGTTCTCTGACGGAAGATCTTCCAACATCTCAGAGAAACGAGTCGAGTCGTTCTCTTGTGTCGGCTGACATTTACTCAATATTTACTGTGTCAACATTCATTATCAGAAATTGGGAGACGAAGATGCCTTCTACATTTGTAATAACCAAATTTCGCCCTTGGCAATCTTTTCCCTTCTCTACACATGAATTGTTAATCATGTTTATGAAAGGATGAAACAAGAGCATTTTTTGTGAATTCTTTCAAGTGGCTGACTTCCACGTGATAAAGTATAATAACACATTATGAATCAGTTGGATTGTCGTATTTTCGTCTTCGAAGCATACCAAAGAAACGATAATATCTTTATCTACGTACATCACCTAGATCAATTATACTGTCAATTAATTGACTAGGGATGGGGCCTATTTTAAGTTATACTTAAGGTGAGCCTCAAATATTTTGCCAATTCACTTACTAATAACAATTTTTCAGAATCTGCAGCAAAACTCACTTTCAGTCATTGATCTTTATATTGATGATAAATTACACCTACCGCCGATTCCAGCCAATTTTCGAGAATTCGCTTGCCCTTCTAATTCGACCATTAAATAAACAAACAAAACCTTGCAGAAAAACAACTACATTATTCTATGAACAGTTCTGTTGGGAGTTTTGCCCCAGGATTTCCCCCTGTACAATTTGCAGGAGAAAAAAGACAAGCGAATGAAGAACCTGTCAACAAGCGCATTTTGGGTGGAAATGAGCCTCATCTATTCATCTATTCTTTTATTTGCAAAATCCGTGGAACCCAGCGGTAATGCCGGAAATGGATATGGGTAGTCCTGCTGACAAAAGTGGGACTCTGAGGAAGATGATCTCAGCTCATTCCATTGCTATCTACTTGTGACAGTCACTCATCGCAACTTAGAAGCAAACCCATTGGAGGACGAAAAGAGGGGGATTGAGGATCCCAGATCAAGATGGAACACAAAGGAACCAACCACATGATGTGGTAGAACATCTGGTTATTATTTGCCTTTTGTTCCTGGTCCTTCTTTCACGAAAGAGCCAGTCAGTCCACTGCTGCCTGCTGCTATACGTACATAGGTTATAGGCTATTCTTGAGAAAGGAGGCGTTGTTCCACCCAAGAAACGTGAATACTTTAATGAATGTGATATGGACCTGGTTCTTCTCTGGTTGGGTCTGTACCTTGTTCACTCTCTTTTGAATTGCTTTTCCCATATCTTTGTCTCCGTTGTCGCCAGTTTGTATTGCCAAGAAGTTAGCCAGAAGACACATTGAACGACAACTCTCGAGGTCTCCTCGGAGATGGGTTCCGCCAGGCTCTCGTTCCCAAGTTGCTCTTGTTTATGTGACAATAAATGCTATAAAAAAGGCCGGAATTTCCATTCCATCAGAGCACAAGAATGGAGAAAGGCACACTGGATTAGACGGACGGGCTTTTATGATTTCAAAGGCATCTCCAAATTTTGGCTCGCTTTCACAACAAGCTAATGGCCTGACGTCTGTCTGATTATGATGACGATGTTGATGAGAAATGGAGCCAAGGTGTAGAAAGATAATGAGATGATGTCCTTGGTTGGACTTCAACGGCCTTTTTTTACACGCTCCCGTCCCTGCCTCTTGGGTACCAAATGGTCTTGTTGACGAGCTACGACATTTGTGGCTCACAATCTTTGTTCAAGGTTCGTTAAGTCTACAAGAAATGTTATTTTCCATCCTCCAAGCCAAGGAACACGGGGTCCACCTCGGCTGATCCAATCCTCCGTCTCCCCACTTCTCTCATCGAATCTGCCCCTTAAGCCATGAACATGGATCCCTGATTTAAGCTTGAGCTGAAGAGGTATTCCTCCTCATTCTCGAGATCTTCACCATCTTTGAAGAGGGTTATGGTTTTGATTAGCTCATCAAGGGTATAGATCGAGACTATGCAGTACCACTCTCAAACTCGACCTTTTTGTCCGACAATTCAGGAAAAGGGGAGCTTTTAGGGCAAAAAAACGAGAATCGTGTCATGTTTTGTCAATGAGCATGACAAACGGCTCCGGACATTTCATGAATATTTTAGACATAGACTTCTCTTTCGAAGCTGATAGAAAAAAAACCTGTCCTCTGGGCTTGAGGGAAAACCCATTGGCCATTCGTATCTTACCTAGAAGCAAGAGACGGAGAAATATAAGAGATGAGAAGAAATCTTCAGGGGAGCCTTTTAAGGACTCTGCATCGTTATTTAGGAGCGAGGTTTGACTTTTGATCGCGAATATTGGGACGTTCCAGTAAAGGTCCAGACGATCTGTCACACCATTGGAATGACAATTGGACCATTTGTGTTTCGATCATGCACCACTCCTCGAAACTTTTAGAGTAGCCCGTATAATTGAGGTTGTAGTCGGGATGATTGAGAGTGACTGACTGACTTGAGCAAATACAACGGGAAAAGACAAGACTAGTATCACATATTTAACACGGTTATTAGGCTCGATACGTTTTTTCCACCTGTTACCCAATATATTAGTTTTGTTTGAAAGAAATATTTTTTGGGTGGGCATATACATGAATGTACACAATGAACGGTATGTACGACTAAGGCCATGAGTAGATGGAAGGAAGTGATTCCTTTTCACGTTTTTAGAAAAGGCTCCGACGAATTCTTTCATTTATCAAAGGTCTGAAGTTCCAAATGAAAACTCTTTGGCATGAAATTAGATTCAGAGTTATTCTCTGGAATCCTTTGACAACCCTTAGGGCTTGAATCCCAATGGATTAGGGATAAGCTGACATGTAAAAATAACCTTCTCAAGGTCTCTGAATTTTTGCATGGGTGAGAACAAAGTAAGCCTCATAGCTTACTCGTACAATTTGTAGAAGAATGGGAGTACCCAAAAGGCTCGCACCTCATTAATTTGAGTGTAGCACAAACAAGGCACAAGGGTGTTTGTGTGAGAATAATCCTGGCGGGACAGACCTCGGCAAGCACTCCAATCCTAACTATTGCCCGACTATTTATGTCTGATCGTAAACAAAAGCTCTTTTCTCACATAAAAAGAGATGGGATTATGCATGGAGATCTAACCCTGATTTATTTTCGTTATCTGCAGCAAATTGTTCTCGGACATCCCGTGGAGGATGGGTGAAGAAATATTCTTGTTCATTTGTTCCACATTCCGTCCAGATCTGCACTTCAGACCATAAATAACGCGTTCCCTCTGGAGGGAGGAGAAGTGTCGGAAAAGATTTGCAAGAACGACCTTTTTTTCCTCAGGGTTAATTATCCTTGCACATACCGGCGGTTAGTTGGTTGACAATGTACCTAGAGGAAAGGGACCTCACTCCGCTATTGGCCTTGGCCTTGTGGTCTTGACTGGCCTTGTCATCCTTTGCGGCCAGAATAACCTAATACCCACTAACAGACGGATAAGGAAAGACGAACAAGGAAATGCTAGCCAAAAAAGTTTGATCTTGATCCATCGGAGCCTTCTTTCTTTCTTCCTTCTCCCTCTTCCCTTGGCCTACCGTTTGCACTAGATTGGCGTCTAGCTGGTGTCCAACTTTGGTCTTTTCTTCTCACTCGGTCCCTCGGTCCCTCAGTCCCTCTGTCTCTCTGTCTTTCTATCTCTCCCTCTTATCCACACTTGCTCACATCTGGCACTCATCAGTCTCCCCAGTGGTGACCAAGTCCACAGTCATTTCAGGACATGGAGCTACTTTCTCCTCCCTCCTCATTTACGGTCTCTTCAGTGCATATATCACCACTGTACATACTCTATATTGGACAGTGGTGTCTCGTATCTCCTCATCGTTTCCTTGTGTTGTCTTGGGTTTTGGCCGAGGCCTGACCTTTGGAACAAAGTGAACTGTTCGATCGTTGCGATGGTCCAACAACATCAACACGGAACACTGCCAAGCCTGGACTAATTGTCGTGGTTACAGTCCCAGGATACTTCACGACGTTGTGCTCAAGAGGCTGATGGTGTTAGGGGGTGCCTTCGATGTCTTTATTTTCGGAACGAAAAAGGCCTGGATCAAGTTTCATTTCGGGTGGAATTAGACACCATGTGCCAAGGTCATTCATTGGCCAGACTCAAGAGTCTGTTCCCATTGTCCATTGCAATATCAGACCACTTGATTTGGGTCCACTTGAAAGTGTAGGGATCTCACTCGAATTTCGCATATCAAGGCAATGGGGGTCTGCGGTCTCCTTGAAGTAGAAGGTGAAAAAAAGGCTTCTAAACCAAGGGGAGGAGCGGCCCTTTGAGAATGAATTTGGGTAGTCAATGGCCAAGGTTTATCCTAGCCTCAAATGGTGGGGCTTAAATTGCTGTCAAGCGAAGAAAAGCAAGACGAAAGAACCTTAGTGGTCTCTGTCTGGTACCTTTCAACAAAGGATAAACCCAGGAGGGATTTGGGCTCAATCTCCAAAACTGTGGTCGTTTTTGTGTAAGTCGGACCATCCACGCTCGCCGTCGACAGAGCACTCACTGCTTATGGGGGAATAGGAGGGGAGCTCCCCCCACAGCTCAAACATGAGCATGAAAGACTACAAAAATGCCTGCATTTCCGGCTTAACCAAATTTCAAGGTCCCTCCATTAATGTTTCATTCACGGAACAAGGAGGGGAGAGACCATGTGGATCAGTCACGTGAGAGCTCATTCAAGTCCTCCCCTCACTTTCGTGGTGCTGTAGAGCTCGTTCCATCCATAGATTATGGCCAGAGAGCAGACTCTTGAAGTTCATAATAGTATCCAAAATGTGCTTGTGTGTGCGTGAGTGTGTGTGTGAGAAAGAGAGAGTGTACGGTCTAAAAGAAGTGCTTCGGAAAATGAACTCAAAAGCGTCTCCTTTCTACCGAAGCTCTTGGGAAACTGTTTGGATCACGAAGGGGAGCATCCGTTTTTTTTTGTAACATTAGTAGAGCTCGAGAGAAATGAGCGCCGCGAACGATAGCGTCCAAGATATAATAAATGTACGTGTCTCGACGAAGCCTTGAATCCACACTGTCCAAAACAGCTTTTCGCTCCACTTTCTCTAGGAACCGACCTTCGTCCTTTGGAAAGTTTCTTAGAACCCAAAGCAAGCGTTTTGCATTTGCAAATCCGGGTTCGCTGTCCATTTTTAAGCTGGCGAAGTAACTTTTCCAATTTGGAGGAAAGTTTTGCCAGTGGTCGTTTAGATGCTACGGGGAAGTGGAAAGTGGATCATGTGACCTTGGGTGTTGTCTAGAGTGCTCAGCTCACTTATGATACACTTGGGCCGACAGTCTGCCCGACTGCCCGACTGCCTGCCTGGCTAGCTGGTTTGTTGGCACAAGAAGACGCAGGCTGCTTGCCCGCCCAAGTCCGCCCCCAATCCATGGAAGATGACGAGGAGGGATTTTTAAAAGTCATCGTTCCAAAAGAGGGGATAAGAGCGTTAAGCGTGTTTACAATTCAGCCCAGAACGACCTAATCCGTCGACGAAGCATTTGCCACTAGATAGAGCGAGCTTACTAAAGTGTCCCATAGCTCGCTTCAATGCCAGAAGATGAGTCGAAATTCCTCGGTCCAATCGTTCCAATGACGTTAAGCTCGCTTCAAGGCTCTTGGGGGATGGATCTTTTGAAGGCGGATTGGAATACATTATTGAACGCTTCTCAACTAACCCAACATCATGATTTCCCAGAAACCAGCAACATAATGGGGTTTCAGGCGTGTTCTACATAGTAGTCAGGGCAGATTATAATAGCCCAGTCATTACGTTTCAGGTCGATTAAATGACTGCAATCTGGATACATGGAATGGCGCAAATCCGGGAACGAGAACCCTAGTGGGTTATAATTTCAGAGTAGAAACTAATAATGGCTTTTCCATGTCTCCAACGAGGGCCAGCCAGGACTCATGGCCGAGCACGCAAAAACCCATCTACATATCTTTGGTGGCGGTGGTGGGGAGGGGGTTCTTTTCAGTGCAGGTAAAGAAAGCCCGTTCCTTCATCGCTGTTCGATTATTTGGCTCAAGGCCATTGGAACAATTAGGAAGTGCCAATATTGGAAGGAACATACATTACAATCGGAATCGAATCGAATGTACTGAAACCTCAAGCAAGGTAATCGCTCCACCTAAAGGAATGAATGGCTGGCAGACAGACCTTCTTTCAATTGCATTGTTTTACAGCAAGCTCATCGCGCCTTTTTAATGGCTGACTGGGAATTGTTTAATCGAGGAAATGGAAAGCTCCCAAAGTGGTTTTTTTAGATTACTTTTTGTAGTGACCAAGGGTGCAATTGGATTCAAATCCCTGAGGGGGAAAATTAATCCAAGCATTCTTAAATCCACCAGGACCCTCCAAAGTGGATCAGTGTGTTCCTAAATATAGATTGCATGAGATGACGACGATTACAAGCAACTCAAACGAGGCCCTGAGGTTAAACGAAAAAACAAGGAAGTAGACTTTTTCAATAACTTGAGAGGGGGTCCGGACAAATTTGCTTTTCCTCCTCCTCTAAGAAGTGTTTAATCGATTCATTCGACAAGGGGACTGCACGAATCCCGGGACTTCTGCTTGGCCTGACTCTCTTACCAGGAATCCTTACGATTTTTGACCATCACCAAGTTGGTACATAGGCAAGAGACACAGCGATCCATCTAGATATATATGTCTCTCCCCGGATTTCTTTTGACTTATTTCCGAATTCCTTTCAGGAATCGTGCCGCCTTCAAGTCTGGCCAAGTGTCCTGCCAATATATATTTGCACTCTCCTCTGGATTTCTAGTGAGTTTGAATTGCGAAAGTCGATTCCCAATGACATCTCCATTGTACTTGAGTTCGCAAGGTTGGCTCCCAACATGATTCGTTTGCTCTGCTTCCCGTGGGTAAAGTCAATTTCCTCCTCTTTCGAGTCGAATGTCATCATTGACGAATCATGTCTTCCTCTTTTGTCTTCGCCACAAAGTCCCACTAAGTTCCCTGCCGACTCAGCCTTATCCGGCCTTTCTTCTCTGTCCAAAGACCTTGGCGAGAGAATTCGCAAGAAGGGCGAAACGAAAGCGATCAAACTTCTGAAAGAAAATCCAGCCAGACCGTTCGTTCCATTGATGAATGGTCTTTTTCCGGTTCAAACCAACGTTGCATTCCACAGCTATTGAATCAAAGTTTTGAACCCTTTTTCAGACTCAAAGCTCTCTTTAGAGCGGCTTGTTTACTATGTTGACTCGACCAATCAACGCTTTTGAGGATAACACAATTTTCGAACAAGAAAAAGCACCGTCACTTAAATGTAATAAATTAACAAACACGGCATTATACTCCAATTACTTTTGTTAATTCACTAGGCAAGGAATGTATTTACGTGATTTCGGCTTTGATTTTCTGCAAGTCGTGGTAATCGACCGAAAAACGCTTTGCCACGTGAGTCATCATTTAGCCTATGCAAAAGTTTTGCAATGCAAATATTGATAAAAGCACCAAGGTATTGATTTCCCAATAAAAATATGGCCAATGCTTGTGAACACAAAGCTATTGGGATGTCGATAGGATTCGATTAACTCCATTCAAACAAATGATATTTTTTTGCTCAGTTCCCAGAACCTAGATCACGCTTTTGGGACGATTCGCAATTACGATAAGGTTTCTACTTATAGATTCAATTCGAAGCACCAATTTTGACTTCAGTTGGGAACATGTGTGAAACCCAATCCCCAAATGGACATGCCCAACAGCAGTTGTTCTTTCGTTTTCAAGCGAGAAAATATGGCTCATTCAGGACCACCTAGCATATTCTCAAACCCAGATGGAACCATCCATCTCTCCAGCCCAAGCGATGTATTGCATGTCGGCTTCTCTCATTGTGGAGGAAGAAAGAGACTATTAATTTGCACAGAGTATTTTGCTCCATGAGCATTCTACACCCTGCTGTTGTTATGTTTTTCCACGGGATGATGCGGTTCCGGGGACTCATGGGGCCACTGACAACTGGCAAACCAGATTAAGTTCCAATAGGGATTGAGGGCAATATTGCATGTTCCAACCTAGTGAGTGAACGACGAGTGAGAGGGAGAGTTTCCGGTCATGTTTGTTTGGCTCTCTGGCTTCTTTTCCGTTTGGACGACCCCCCTCTCATCTGGTTTATTCTCCAGAGAGAGAGAGAGAGAGAGCCAGCTGCATTGTGCTATTTTGATCCATCAATTTGTGCTGACAACCAGATCTTACCCAAGATAAGGAGATGCACCGAAATCTGCCGAGATTTGAATAGAAAGGCATCCATCTACTATTATATGTGATCCTTAAGCCGGAATTGACCTAATATTCAAATCATGTCGGAAGGCCTCAGGATCGTGCGTTCTGCCTTCGATCATGCTCCACTCATAATGCCAACCTGTCATATGCAAATTTTGAGCATTAGGACAAACGCTTACTCAGCTTGCTCATGAATGTACATACGTAGAATGACTAACTGATCAGAATTGAGGCACATGTGCGCTCGTACTTGGTGTGGTATTTCTTTCGTTCCAACTAACAATGAGCCTGGTGCTTTTGGACCTATTATTGTCTGACCTTTCCGCTGATTGGAACGACTTGGATCAGCCTGGTGGTATTAATCTCAGATTAATGGACCAACAGGAACCATCCAGCTTCCTCTCCGTTCCTCAGGTGAACGCAAATCTTGGCACTTCATTTCCTTGGATTTCCCCTCCTAACGCAAATGGTAGATAAGCTAGAAAAGCCTCTGGAACATGCGCTACTTTGGGTTCCTCTTAAGTGATCCGAGTGGTTCCCTCATTCCTTTGGGATCTTGGCCCCATATTTCCAGCTTTTTCCGACTCTCTCAAATGAGCAACCTCCCAAGAAAGAGATCTCGGAGAACTCGACAATGCCGTGTACACCTCTGAAGAATTTCTTGACCACGCCAGACAGCTTTTCATTGGCCTGCTATCAGAATGACAGGGTGTTTCAGAACTTTGTGATGGATGATGGGGAGGGCGCCCACACCAAAGGAATGGTGGAGCTGAGAGGTAATAGTGTAGGAATGCGGATCAGCCGGATTCATCTCTCCACGTTCCGACATCTACTTTTGGCACTAAGGCTCCATCAAGGCCGCCCCCTGAGACATTCAACCGAAGGCCACCGAGAAATATCTGCAGTCCAGAAATGTCTTCTGGAAGTAACACTGTCTTGATTACTGGCCACTCTGGGTAACTGCCTTCGGCAAGTAGAGCCCAAATGGGTCATAGAAAAAGTCACATTGATTCTGAAATGGTCATATTTCTGCGTGACCAAAATTTGAAGGGTGGCATTTCATTTTCACTTTATCAGAGGGCGCCAGGGGACACACAGGAGCTCAATGAACTTGAAAGAAATGATGAATGGCAACCCTGTGAGCATCATTTCTTTTCCACAGTAATGTTTTCTCAGAAGTCGCTCTTAAACGACCGTCATGATGATGATGATGATGACCATTATCATGATCATTATTGCTGTCATCATTGCTATGGGAAAACGACTATACGAACGTATTAACAGAGACGATATGCCTCCATCAACTATGGAGATTATGAGACTGGCCGGAAATGTTCAGCGACTCCTATGTATGTACAGTTGCACTAGCTTATTATTTAGCGTGTGTCTAACCACGTGGCTAATGGACATTGCTATTCATTCCTTCTATTCATCCATGAACCATCGGAATATGGAGGATAAAGCCAGGGTAGAGATTAGACATTTCGGAATTGAGTCAACGCATTGCAATCTTTTTCAAACAAAATTGACCCCAGGTTACTATGACATTCATTGATTCTTAATTTTCAACTCAATTGAATAACTTGAGTGGAAAGCTTTGCCTCCTCAAAGCTCACAATACAGCTTTACTAAAAGTAAATGAGTTAGCCCTTTCTATTCATTCATTCATTCATTCATTCTGTGCTTTGTTATGAACTACGCTTTGAGAGAGCATAACTTTTTATCCAGTCGTTCTATCAAGGCGGAATTGATAGTACTCAATTGCACTGACTGATTTAGTCCAACTCACTTTGGGTTTCCTCGCTTAAAAAATGTTAATACGAGACCCTAGCAGCCCCGTGCATCTTCCAGTAGTTCATGATCCATCCAACCCTTCTCTCAACAAGGTCCATTTTCATGAATGATACAAGAACCGAAAATACAATACGAGTCAGATCAGAGGTTAAATCTCTTCCCTTCCATTCAATCCAATCCAAAAGGAGGTGGCAATTTGAAACGAATTATCATTATGAAAATTGAACCATGGGCTGGCTTCAAGGCCATCATTTGCAGGTGCAAGGTCGACGACAACGAAAAAGGAGAAGAGAGGGTAAGTGAAGAGCAAGGCCAAAATGCTGCATATGTATATATTGTTCCAGAGATTCGTCACAAACGGTTCGTTCGTGCACCGACTACCGAATGGAGCGGAGACGGAGCAAATAAATCATTTCCATAATGGACATGGATATGAGAGCGATCCATCGAAGATGCTGTAGTTCGAGAAAATTGCATTCCCAGCATACTGTGTACGTACGTACGTGCTAGTAGTATGCTACTATATCCGTACGAGTATTGGAGGTTTGGCCGTAGGCTGGCCTTCATCATGTCCATATACATCATTATTTTTGTTCATGCTTCACTGGCAATTGATGACCAAGCTCAACTCTGGAGAGATCTACGCAAAAACACACGACCTTGAGCCACTCACTCGCATTTGGTCAGCCTTTTCTATGGAGATAAGGAAATATCTGTGCAACATCGATCGCACACGATGCTTTCGATTCATTTATTGTGAGATATGGGTCAAACCTTGAGCAATGGACAAGGCCTACATACGTACAGGGACGCTTTGGTCACTCCTAGCCAGTCTGTGTTTGGTAAGTAGTCCATGGAAATTGGGAGGATGAAAATGTTTAGAGAGGGGGGTAATCTCGCCATTGAAAGCTTTTGAGATCGTCAGAGATCGATTTACGTTAATACTTTTTCCAATCAAAGGTCTCGATGAATTCGAACGAATCAATCAAGATAACTATGGTGATGGACCAAGCCCACTGCGGATTGCTCATTGGAGCAGGAACTTTCGGCTTTCCGTAGAAAACCTCAAGCCCGACTGAGTTGGTACAACGCATTTTCAGTACAATGGCGAATATCCAATAATGAAGCGCTTCCATTCCGGCTAAATTGGACTATTCGGATTGTAGACCACAAGATATGTTACATCTTGGCGGTCCTTGTTAGGAGCATACGAATATCATTTTTCTACTATTCCACATGCTTCTTTTGGGAGGATTGTAACATCACCCAAAACACCCACCCAAACATTCCAAGGTCTCAAAGGTTCTCCCTGAAGACTAATGTTGCCTTTCCTTTTTCACCATTCTTGGAAGAAGTTCCTTGAGGGACTGTGGCCTTCAAAAGTGACACTTTTCTGCCCTTTTAGTCAGAGAGGAAGAAGAATTTCTGGCGAAATTGCAATGCCTCATCTTTTTTAACAAAGACGTTCCCACAAAATCGGACAAAAAGCTGTGGCCATTGTATTGCGGGAGAACAACTGGATAGCTCATAACTCTGTCACTGCGGGTCTGGCCTTTTCAGATTTTCAGCACCACCCCACACTTTTTCTGCATGTCTCAATATGGCTTGGCGACTAGTACAATGGGAGAGCGGAGAAGGCCAAGAAAAATCGCTTTTCACTTGGGAAATGGGAGCCAAGAAAGGATTGCATCGGCCTTTGGGAAAGGAGTCTCAGCTACTAATACTTGGGCCGCTCCATGGCCCAAACAGTTCCCTAGGCTTTATCAAATGCTCGCGTACGGTTTCCACATAACTTACGTAAAGAAACGTTCCCAATTGACCCTCAACATAGATGGATCCATATCGGAACAGATCTACAGTATCACAGCTCAGTACTACCGTAGAATGGCTTTGAAAACTTTCACAAGCTTCGATGCATTGAGACTCAAAATCGACCGTGATCGCATTGGAACCAATTAAAAGGATCTTACGGCTGCCAATTTCCAACCAACGAGGCCATTTGCCTCAATGGCAAGCCTCTCCCATTCCAATAATGTCCCATCATTTTCCCCCAATTCTCCGTTTTACACAGCTTCAATGTGTACTTAAAACATTGTTCCCACGGGCTATTACAAGCTCCGTATCTGGAGGCGAGGAGCGAGCAGTTCCTGGAACTTGGTTCCAACTCAATTCTCCAAGCCTTGCACGTATGCACTACAATGACCCAAGATAAGGTCAGTTCATCTTCCATGAGACAAGAAGGACGAACAGGCCGCCGAAGTAGAATGCCAGTAAAACAGGTCAATAACCACATCCACCTCTTTGGCCTTCGAGCTTGAAGCAGGCTAATGGAAAAGTTTGCACCATAAACGCAATGGTATATTGCTAAGTCGATTGAACATATGGAACAAACTAATGGCCAATCTCTCAATTGCACGAACACGGACCGTGACTCGCAACCCTGATTCATAACATATTATTCTACAAAAACATTGAGAATCCTGACATCCTTCCCATACTAGATTTCCATTTAGTTAGTTTCCATTTTTTTGCTCCATGCTGCATTGTTTAGCAGGTCCCAATTTCTTACAGTGATAACTAGAAGCTTTGGTACAGCAAGCTATCGTGCCAGGGGGCCATAATCCCAGCAATTTTCAAAATTGGCCTTGAGACGGAAAACTGTTGGGAAGTGGAGAATTGGTTGTGGTGATCAATCACTTTCTCCGACCTCCCGCTCAAAGGCAAGGCGGCCTTCTTTCTGGAAGCCGCTCCTCCTAAGAGCCTCTCCGTGTCACATGTGTCAGAATTGTCCATTGGACTCTCTGCTCTTCAAGTTGACATCTCTCAACTTCATAGGATGGTGCCAACAAAACTGAGTGAGAGAGTGAGTGAGTGGAAGACGAATCTGAGAAGATTGAGTGACATGAGCACTGCATTTATTTATTAACACGATTGAACGTTCACATACACAGTGCTTCCGACCGAGGTCGGGATGGAGCATGACCTAGCATATTTTTTTCTTTGTCTTATATGGTCCTTTTATGTCCATTGCAAGGTTATTGCATTGAAATATACATTTGAATGCATGTTCCAAAAACTCTTTGGGCTCTGTGATATGTGCATTTCTATTCAAGGCTGTTGAGCCGTTTCGTCAAAATGGGAAGTTGAAGAGAACTAAATGGTAAACAAGAACTAATGCAAACTTGACGACGGTTGGTCCCCGGCCTTGGATGTGGAAATCCAGAAACACGATGAGTGGTGCCATACGGTTCCCAGGCTTTCATCTGAATTTTGATACGGCCAATAAAACTCGTATCCATCCATTCCCCATCTCATTGACTTGGGCTGGTATTTCCAACTCATGGAGAGAATCAATCAATAGCTCAGGAAAAAATCCCTCCCATACGAAGTGGAATAGAGAGGGAGAGTAAATGAATGAATGACGAGAGAGTGCAGGACTGGAATCACTATTCAGTAATGGAAGGAGAAGAAAAGGA
Source organism: Tigriopus californicus (assembly GCF_007210705.1). Taxonomy (NCBI): domain Eukaryota; kingdom Metazoa; phylum Arthropoda; class Copepoda; order Harpacticoida; family Harpacticidae; genus Tigriopus; species Tigriopus californicus. The sequence goes on along the minus strand of NC_081449.1, from coordinate 4,596,695 downwards.
GGGGGAAGAAATAAGGAAGGAAAGGAAGGAAGTAGTAGTTCGATTACGCCAATGTACGTACTCGCACAAGGGCAGGCAGGTCGGTGAGTCAATGCGATCAAATGAATTTGTTCCAACTAGTTGGTTACCCTGAAGGTCAGAGAAGGAGCATGAAATGCCTGGCAACCAGACATATTATCCTTTCGGGCAAGTTACACGAGTTATTTATAACAAAGAAGAATGCTCTTTTCCTATCCAAGAAATGCCAGAGGCACGAGATTGGAAGGTGGGCTAGGAAGAAGAGTATTAGGAGGAGTTCCGTTCTTCCAGATATAGCAGATAGACCTTCAGTATTGTGTCTTCATGTCTAGTTGGGACGTTAATGAGTATTTGCCTATAATTGGAGAGCCTTCAGATGGTTGCTGGCACGGAGACCTTGCACTGAAAGCGCCAACCCTAAAACATTGACAAAGACTATTGAAGGCCGTCACGGGTCGTAATTGAATTTGGTGTGGTGGGACACAATGTTTGAACCCACGTACCATCGTACTACATGCCCACATTGACGCGATGCGATTCCCCTAGACCCTGCCACATACCAATGTGATGCCATTGAATCGGCAAAGCAATCCTATGATTGCCTGGCTCGTTCCTTCCTGCACTTAGTGTACGTACAACGAATAGAGGGTACGTACATCGATGATTGCCCCCATCCATTCCGGTGGTCATCAAAGTGGGTATCGCTTTTTTTGTCCCATACCCAACATACAAGGGTATTCAGAAAAGCCGGTATGCAAGTAACTTCTAGTGTCTACTCCACACCCGATGATGAGTAAGCTTTTAGCTGTCAGGCGGAAGAAGTTTGAGGACGAGATGTTATAACCTTGGACCTTCGTTTCTCCTCCGACCATTCGAGCAAACTCAGCCCGTTGGCACGAAAGATAACCTTACTTCATTCAAGAGGAAAGAGGCTTTGTATTCAAGTCTGAACTGATAAGCAACAAACCTACTGAACCTCGGAGTTACCCTACCATGGAGCAGAAACTCAGGATAAGATTGGACCCGAGGATTGGCCTTTTGTTATAACCTGCTGAGGTTGTAACGTTACTCCCCTGTTTATTTGTTTATTTCTTTGCTTGTTGCGACACTCGAGATGTTCCTCGCTATGGGGTCTAACAATATGAATTAATGGTTGTTGGAGGCGTTTGAGCACAATCTCTCAACGAGGATCATTTCGTCCACATTGAGGCCTTCGTCTGTCCGGCCAAGTGTAATGTCATTTCCTACTTACATGTACAAGGAGGGACCTTGTCGAGAAGGTCCCTGGCTCGAGCGTGAATGTCATCGCAACATCCTTCATCATTTTGTCGTCTCTGGATGGACATCTTCTGTGTAGCACCCATGAGAAATCAGGGCATGGAAACAACGGGACTCGGCTGGGATCTTTTATGGTGGGCCTCAACAAATACACCGCACCAATGATAAACAATAACAACTTGGAGCAGCACGACCGCCAACGCTCCCCATTCTCGGGCAATTACTCTATCACACACACTGTGTCCGAAGAGTTCGGAATGTCAGAACGTCGGAACGTGGATTGAGAAGACCAATTTGGGAACGTTTTTTGAGCGAATTCGCGGCCAAGGCCAAAAGACGGGAGATCAGATGGAACCACACCAGCTCACTGTTTCGACTGGCAGCACGCACGGCTGGCAAGGGAGAATCTCCTCTGGAGCCTGATTAACCTGATTAACTGTTGGTCGAACACATATGGAATATTATTATTGCTGAACGTTTGATTGATCCAGGTTGAAATCGACGCGATTGGAAGCATGAAACATGAGTTTTTAAATGAGAGAAGAAGTCAATTCATTCACTCTGAAAGACTTTTTATGGCAGGACCAGTAGCACAAGTAAACACTCACACCTCCAGTTGAATCTTGGAACAAGAGCTGAGATAGATGAAATATCTCATTGGAGCTCTATGGCTAGTTAGCTTCTGGCTCGGCCAAGGTCTTTTTCACTCTCTCTTTTACTCTCGTTGAGTGTGTTTATATCGAATCTAGTTTTTGTTAGACTGGTGTCGTCCTCCTGAAGCTGACTCAACCGTTTTGGCCAAGAGATGCGAGAGCCTAGGGAACATCTTGGAACTGAGAAATTTCCCGCGCAAAGGCAATTTCCACGAGAAGGAAGAGGAAAGACCAGAGGTGCCACGGGAACGGATGAGTGGAACGACCGACAACGACGACGACGACGACGAAGACGACGGCGGCAACACGAGCACGGGAAATGCTGTTGTATTGGTTCACTCAAATATGAGGAAGACCGCCACCGATGTTGACGACGCCAACGACGACCCACAAGGCCACACCGAGGACGAGACTGACGTCGAGGAGCGAGGACGAGTTAAGGTTTAGTCAAGTCACTCTCACCCTCAAATCCTGGCTCTGCAACGAGGAACCCACGGACCAACGACAGCCGTTCACCTTATTCAAGCTAAGCTTCTCGTTCTGGGTGAAGATCAACAGTGAGGGGAGGGCGAGCGCGAGTCGACCGGAGAGAAAGTGAGCGGCACAGGTTCAAGCCCGAACGAAGGCCGGTCTCGTGACGTCAGCATCAGGACTGGGTGGGATGGCGCTAACAAGGGGAAGAAGGGAGCGAAGGAGAGAATGGAGAGGAAAGAAAATGTTTGGCCCCCTTCAATGGTCCAGTGCCATGGAGACACGGTTGGTTCTGCCGCCCCCTCTCACCGCAATATCTTGGGACATGGAGCACTTCTCCCTCCCCCCGACAAGGACGACGAACGAGGATTGAAGAGCAGACAAGCTGAAACGGCCCTGAGTGGGAGGCCCTAGATTGGAGTGAAATTTTGGGCATTTGCGACTTTCCTCCCTCGCCAGAGCTCGTAGAAGCCACGACGAGCTCGTTTCATGTGCCTTCTTGTGGCGGTAGTGCAAGAAATGGGCCTCGAAAGGTTAGCACCACCCCACTGGAGGAGGGAGGGTGCCATACTTATGCACTGGCCTTCTCCCCAAGTCTTGCACAGACGACTCAGAGCGAAGAGCAGATCGAGCGAGTGTGGAGGGGGATGGGATGCCTGTGGCCTTCACCGTCCGCTTTTTCTTGTGCTTCCTGAGAATGGTGAGGATCCTTTGTTAGCAAAATCAGACATGCACTTGAACCGGGGAGAAGCTTAGTTACACACCATGTCTCTGATTTCGGCTCGTCTCTCGCTTCTCTAATTTCGGGAGCCTACTCGGCCATGAATATTCAGGTCAGGATGAGCAAGGCCGCCGGATGTTCACCCTCTCATGCCATGATTAGGCCCAGTCTTGGCCTCTTGCCCGTTTAATCATCCAAAGCCCATTTTTGAATGGTTCACAATAACCACTAAATGAAAAAAAGGGGAAAAGTTATCTCATTATTTCGAAGGCGACCCAAAGGCCGCAAAAGGTCCTTGAAGAACAGTTTGGAGCTCGGAGCTGTAGAAATGGAGAAAAAGTTGGTTCGTTCTGCTTTTTTGGGGAGGGATGGGCTCGCTCGAGGTCTATTCCTTTTTCTTCTTCCTTTCCATTTGTAATTTCAAATGTGACGCCACACACCCATAACATTTTTCTTGGGAACGACTGGCGGCGTTGTAACTTTTTGTTGAAAACAGATAGGTGACATTGGGACTTCGAGGTCCACGTTCGCATGGTTAGGCTCGAGTCCATGCTGAAATGGCCATTTCTCCCTTATCCCTTATTCTTCAGTCGATGTTCCAATGTTAGCCATGACCTTGAGCTTTGAATTACAGACGCACATATATCTCTCTCTCCCTTGAGAGGAGAAGAAACAAACTCTTCGTCGATCTGTGGCGCTCTTATGTCTATGAGCGCTGGTAATTTCGACTTGCTCCAAGAAATTGTTGTTCTAGTGGCTTTTGTGGCTGACAATGAGCAGATAGAAAAAAAGGGAAAAGACCCAAGGAGAGATAAAGTGCACAAAGGTGGAGCAAATTGGAAGGAAGAGCTAGAAAGCGAGCAAGACTATCCGAGATTTCCGAGCTCTGCTGCCCTGATCCAAAATTAGATTTTCAAGAGATGGAACTTGGAAAACGACGAGAGCAAAGAAGATCCTCAGAGGAAGGAGGCCCGGGAAAAGTCCTCATCGAGCTTGAATGGACGACAGTGAAAGGGTCAACCAACGGTCCAACAGTGGTTATTGGATGGTGGGTGCAGGAATGGCAAAGGAAGTGTGCATGATCGAGAGACCTTGATCCAAATTGGCATGTTATGTTCCAAGACCAGGAGAGTGAGCAATGGTTGTGGCGAGCACAATCTCTCGCGTTTCTCCTTCTCAGGAAGGTTAAAAGCTTTTCACGATTTTTTTCCCTTCTTTCGTGATAACATCAACAACGGGCAAAAAGTGTTTTGTGTAGATGAAGATGATAAGATCATTGTCTTTATGAGAGGAAAAAAAAACCTTTTGAGAGGGGGAACAAAACGTTGGCGTGGAAGATGGCGCAAAAGTGCCCCAAAGAAGGAGAAGAAAGCCCTCTTGAATGATCTCAGATATTCTCCAGAGGAAACCCCGTAACATTCTGCAGATTATCTGGAAATGAAAAGCCTTTCGTCATTTCGTTTCAAAGGATTTCTCCATTCTTCACCTCAACTCTAGAGCTCAAAATTGTACGCTAACTTTCCACGCGAGTAAAGTCAATTCCAAGTTACTTCACTTGACCTTCAAAACACTTTTGGGGTTTGTTCTTTCACATTGGAATTGAAGTGGAGCTCTCATCCAATCTTGGGCTTTTCAAGGCAGATGGTCGGAGTCAAAGCCAAATCCGTCATAACTCACAAAGGTCGGAGAAGCACGCGGCCTTGTCAAATCAGGTTTTATTGCTCTAACGAACACCTCCGACCCCCAGGAACATTTTGGCCTTTACGACCTTTACCACGCCAATCGAGAAGACTGGTGAGAAGATGACGCGCACATGTGCGTGTGCGGGAACAAAGTTCTTCTATAGAGATTCTTCACGCACTTCAACAACAACATGAGCACAAACGGTATTTCATGCAGTTTCCGAACCCGGAACTAGAGGCAAGGGAAAAAACTCTGCCCCATTTACACTTGCCGATTTCTTTCCTGAGCGGCACAGAATGTCTGGGATCCAAGATTACCTCCTAAATCTCGAGTAATGTGTTGACTTTTATATCCAGTCACGATTTTATGGAAGTCTATAAGAGAACCAAGATCAAAAGGATAAGCCGAGGCTCCGGCCTCAAACGGCCTCGAGTTTCGCCAAGTTCACTTCACGTATTTGCCACTAATGAGAGATGTTTGGGAACCATGGTCTTGAAACTGTCTGGGGGCAGCCTGGGATGTTAACTATCTTGGCTCATAAAACCACGTTTGAATGGGATGCGCTATTACCAACAGCCAACGCCTCTTCGTCACCTAACCCAATGTTCCAAACTTGAATGCGCTCTCATTGCTATTCCAAGACGAAAGTGTCCATTTGTCCAAGCCTTAATGTAGAATAAAACCAGGGAACTGGAACGGCGTATCCTAAAAAGTGGAGACGTATTTTCCTCATGTCAAACATTCTTTCATCCTCGAAAATGAGGATTAAACGAATTGACGAGCTCCAGCAAGATCTTTTTTTGAAGGTCGTTTGATATCAAACAACCGTCATTTCTGACGTCGATCAAATTAGAAAACGAACAAACAACGATTTGTCACTTTGAAAGGAAAAAAGACCATCAGAGCCGACATCAACTTCGAAGATTAATACTAAAAAACGGTAAAGTATGTCTCTATTCTTTTGAACCAGGATCCTTTTGTCCTCACCTTGAGTTTGGAATACCTCCCCAGGATCTTGGTAAACTTTCCTTTTATATCCTCCAACATCAGCGGGTATCGTTACGTTTTTTTAACCCAAACCAGGTGGGTCTTTTTAACAAATGGTGCTGGAAAATCTAGCCTTTTTTGTTTTCGTTCCCCAAAGTTAAAGGTTTTTGTAGAGCCTAGAATTCCAACCTCAAGTCGTGTGAGTGAGAGTGAATCAAAGTTTGAATTAGCATGAAATCAGAATTGGGCTCCCAGGCTTGAGATCGTTGCAAAGTGACAAGTCCAGGTTGGAATTGACTATAAATACTTGAGTTTGTCGCGAGTTTAGATAGTGACGATGAGAATGTTTATTTAGAGACGATTCGCCTCAAAGAACAGGAAATTGACGGAGATGAAGGCTCTGTGAGCGTTTGTGTTCGAGGGTAGATCAAGATAGAAGATTTCCTAGATATGGAACGATGACTTAAGTAAGTCTCACCCACCCCTCGGTGCCAACCAACCAACCAACCACAAAGAAAGATATCTGATAAAGTTTTTTTCCGCCTTTTCCCACTTTTCGTTCGCCTCGCCCTGGGGTTTTGATGAAAGTTCTGGCTCAGTTCCCATTTTCAGAGACAGAGATGAAAGGTCCTTCAGAAGTTTATTTTCGAGAATGCAACACAGAGGACCTCTTCGAGGCTCCCCTTCCAATCTCAGAGCTATCAACCCTGTGCGCAAGTAAGGCCAGATTGCAGATGCGGATTGCGACCTTTTGCCAAGGTCACTGCCTCCAGGTATATTCGTACTTGGAATAGAACACAACTCATATTAAAACTATTCTTATTTTCAAATGAAATTACATTTCAGTGCATTGAGTTTTACTTATCAGGAGTGTACATTGGGCTCAAATACTTGAATGTTTGATATGCTGGAACAAGATCTTAAAGTCCGAGACGTTCAAAACCGGGTTGGAAGACCAATTCAAAGGCGTTTGTTGAAATGTAAACACTGGCTTTTGTTCCAGGCGATGAATGTCAAAATCAATTTGAGGGAAGTAGAGTTCAGACTCAAAAGGGGAACAAAGTCAAGTGTGATCTCACAAACAATGCCCCCCTTGTCATTTCCAGTTGTCTAAGTCTATGGAAAACTTGGTTGACTCTCAGTCGCTCTTTTTCACGGACAGACATCTTCCTCTTGGGACGAGACTGGAAATGTGGATCCTACTGTAGGTTCCACTTTTTGCCCTGCCTTTTTAGAGCGTTGTTGGAAAAAAGGAAAGTTTTATCACTTCCTTAATTGGAACGGGAGCGAATCTGCGGACCTTTAAGGAATCCCTGTTCCAGACCGCGTTTGGATGAGTGCGCAATTTCGAGGTTTTAATGGACATTCCTCATTAGCCTTTGGATCAAGATAAAAAAGTTTCCGTCCAGGTCCAACTTTTCCTAGCGACAGATGCCTGTGCTGTCATGACTTGGACTCCATCCCAGACCTGGTTCTTCAAGTGTCACTCAACGAACTAAAGCTATGGGCCTCAACGAAAGTACATACTCGTACCGAAATTTGCTAAGAACGAGCTTCATCGTATATTCATTGACAAAGTTCAGAAAGCCAAAATCATGCAATACACCCTGGAGTGGTCGAGCCCAACCACCAAACTCTAGTAGACACGAAAGGCAACCAAGTTCTGGAGACATTTAATTTATCGCTGAATAAATTACGCATACACAAGTAATCGTTGGCCTCCCCATGATGACGGCCCAACGAGAGAATCATGACAAGTTTTTGTGGGCACAGTTGGAACTGGGACAACTGTGTTCCACCAAACAAGAGACTAGCCATCTGGACTTGCAATCTTCTTGTTGATGGTTGTTTTGACTATCTTAAAAAAATGAACTTTGGTAGAATGACAATGAAAAGTCGTGCAAAAGTTCAGCCATTGGAATTAGTTACGGGTGTGTATTCCCGTGCCATTCTTTGAAGTGAAAGTTGAGAGCTCATGCGAGCAAGACCTTAAGTATTTCACATTACGCCGTTTCAATGGTTTCATGTCGAGTTGTCAGTGATTTCGGAAACCTTCAACAAGAATTCACAAGAGCTCTTCATCAAGAGACTCAAGTTTGGATGGAACTTGCTTGCCTCGATGGACAACATTAGCTGCGAAAGTTAACTGATGATATCAAGGTCGTCAAGGACACAGCCGAAGCTCCCCGGGTATAGATAGGGCAGCTAAAAGGCAAGAAGAAAAACATGGACTTCCCTTGAGTAGTCTCTCTTGATACTTGAGACTGAAGCAGGGACCTAATGTCTAATTACGCCCAAAGAAGAAAAAAACTTGACTAGGACAAGTTTCGAACTGTTTTGGAACGAGAGGGAAAACTTTCCACCGGATGAGACACCTGAATTTACCATGCCCGCCTCGACAAGGCGTGTTAGAATTCTGGAGCTAGCAGTAACTTATAATCTGGAGTTAGACTGGCGCTCACAAAGTCACAAACCAGGGTTGGCAAAGATCGCTTACCTCATTTTTTATTCACAGCATTGTCAGAACAAGCGTGCTCTTCAGGTTGGGTTTTTGTCTCCCTGGCACCTGCCCAATTTAGGACAGTAAAGTAGCAGCTGCTCAATGATGTCAACACAAATTTTGGGATAATAGTAGGGGCACTTTTCAGAACAGAAGAGGTAGTAAAAAAAACAAGATACAAATCTTAGACAAAAAAAACTTTCCTAAGGTTTCAAAAAGTCTATTGTAAAATCATACATGTCTAAAATAGGAAGAATTACTCCAAAAATAGCTTTTTTGGACAAAAAGTCTTTTTTAAGCATGTTACTGAGAAAAACTATGACAGTGTATAACAATGCAATGCTACATGAACCAATCCTTTTATGGATAAAAGAACTGAAATTCTATTTGAATCTCAAAATTTGATGGTGACGTCATCTTTCTTTCCTGCTTAAATGCCCCAATATCATTTGGCTGCAAGTTACTATTGCAGTAATACCAGCAAATGAAATGGGACAGAGGTATGGTTTAGGACCTTTCCCAAATGTGCCTGAAATATTGGTGTACAATAACTAGACTCCTTCATGGAAACCTGGCAACGCCCTAAGATAAAACCTCTTTTCTGTACTGTTGGAAGACCCTTATTCATGCATAAGAAAGGTGCCCTGCCTCATTTTATGTAGGTAGCTACTGATAGTGTTTCATTGTTTTCATTTTGAACCACTTATTAATTGTTATTTGTAAATTTCTCTATCTTTGTTGATAGATATTGGTTTATGGATGAACAAAAAAATTCAACTACAATGACATAATCTTTTACAGTTTTTACTAGGGGATGTAAAAAGATGAATATGTTTATTTATATCTCTATATGAAATATTAAATCACTTTCCGAAAAACAAAAAAAAACATTGCTTTACAACTTTAAATACTTGAAGTTGCAATTACCAAAAACTGCTTGACTTATCTATTTACCATTCAGGTGAAATTTAACATATTATGGAATTAAACTACGTTCTTGTTCTTCCTATTTGACAAAAAAGGGAGTCATAACAAGGACAAACATTGACAAGAACATAGCTTTAATAATATGGAATTTGCTTTCACATAGCCAATTTGATTATTGCGACCTGTTTGTCATTCCACATTGATTTCATTAAATTCTCAATATGATTTTAGTAAGCTTTGGAGTTACTCTTGGTCGTCAAAATTGAGATCTAAATTAGGCCAACACTCTAAAGTGATTTTTTTTTAGAGCTGGGAAGCATTGTTAGGTACAGATGGTATGCAAAGGGCAACAGTGTCAATGAGTTACTTCAAGATTGCAATTAGCTGTGGAAGATTAGCACGATGTACCTTGTTAAGGTTGAACCTAACATATTTTGGTCGAAATGATTTGCAATGGGTATGTGTCAACCCAACTTTGATCAGATGTGGCATTTTGTTACAGACTTTTGAAATCTATTGTGTTTGTTTGTTACAAAATCAAATGGAAACTCTCTACGTCATACTGATCAATTTTGTGTTTTATGAAGAGACAATTAAGTTTTCTTAAGTTTAATACATACATTTCCAACCTTGAGTGCACTGCATGAGGATGAGTAATTACTTGGTCGCGTTTGGCTTCTCTACTTCGAAAGTTGTCATTCAACAAGTGTTTTTGTGGTTTTATTACAAGAATAATACTAATGGAAATTGAGGCACCAATTTTAAAAGTAAATGGTTCAACAATTTAGGCGTTGTACCCAAAGAAAATTCTTTAACACCTTATAAAATCTACCCTGTACGAAAAACTTGGATTTGACTAGCCCGGAATTGAACCAGGGTTAGCAAGTTGGAAAGAAATTGATTAACCAAAGCATTATTGGGATTGCTAGTTTTTGCAATTGGATATATTTTAGCACATTGAAATTTTAACTAATAAACAATCATTCACATTCACAAAGTTATCAGCTTTCTCCCTTAGCATGTGAGTGAGAAAAAATTGGGAGTAAAACACCGAATAAAAAAAACACCAACCCTGGTCTAACTTAACCTAAACGAAAGTTGTCTACCACAAGGCTCGCGCTGTCAGTTTGGACAAGAAGGTAAGTTGGGGATAATTGTTGCCATTTTCGGGGATTTTGCATCAACCTTTTCTTACATTTCACGCTCAAATATAACACATTGAATAACATAAGAAGCTTTTCCTGGAAATTTAAAGTATCATAAGAAGTAAGAAGGGCGGGAAAAGTTTAGGGCGTCAACAGAGCTAGTTGCAAAGTTGCAAAATTACAAAGGCTTGGAAACTTGGGGATGAAATGCACTCTCACATTCGTTTGCTCCTTTGCGAATGGTATATCCATTCACATCACTTCAGGCAGAAGGGACTTTTTTCCAAGGTTTGGCCTTAACGTGGTTTTAAATAGAAATGCACCCTTTGTTCCTGACGACTTGGATAGGGGCAGCAAGCTTGGCTTTTGACGATATTGCACATTTTCAAATACTAATTTGAGCTAGGGCCCTCAATTGTCGGTCAATCTGCTTGACTTGGTTGATCAGGTGATTTGAATTTGAGTTTAATTCGATTCCAATATCTGAGTCTTCGTGATTCAACCGTTGAGAAATTTCAACGTGTCAATCGTCATCGAAACAACCTTTTGTGAGGCTTCTCGTGAACCCTTTTCAAATTTCCCTTTAAAAGTTAAGTTATTAAACTATTTCACTCCAAATATACCCACAGCAACCTGACTGCATTTCTTTTTGGCATCAAAGCCTTTGACGCTTTCAGAGTCGTTGATCATGAGAATTTACTTGACGGAAGTATCTAACTAACACTAATCTTTTGAAATTGTTTAGAAATTCATGTGTTTGTAAGGCGCTATCTATTTGTTTCCCGGGCCTAAACTGATTTCTACTTGAAGAGTTTCTTATTTCTACCATCAGAGGCGCTGTAGATCAGTCTCAAAAGAGAAAGCTACCGATTGACATGAGAGACATCTATTAGTAGCAAAGCTGAAATGTCGAGGTGACGTACCTGAAACGAAAAGAATGACAAGAATGTTAAAATGCTGAAGAATTATGTGAATTTTTCAGTAGAGGTTGCATGACTCATTTTTTGGCGGATGAAAACGGGTATTCATTTGTCTGCTTAATCATACCAAAAAGTGCCATTTCAAGCAAGTTACGAAAATCTGAAAATCTGGAACAAAGGCTCATGAAATGTGCTGCTATGTCCCCCCCCCCAAGTTATGATACCAAAGGAACAATGAGAAAAAGTTTGCCGCAACTTGAGAATTCCCTTTTTATCAACCTCTCACTCATCTTCAATCGTTGCACAGAGTTTCCCACTAACGATCTGCAAATATTTCAGACCGTGACATAAAGGACCCTCAATGTGAGAACTAGATTCTCCTGCATCCGACCTTAATGTTGCACAAAATAAATCCATGTTCACAAAATCTAAAAAGTTTGTCAAATGCACCCTTAGCTACAAAAATCTACTATTTGAAGGTTGTAAGGGCACAGTCTGGCTTTTAATTCGATAGAATTGGGAACTAATTAAGATCTGAAGTGGTTTTTTTTTTTATCTTTTCAGAAATCGATCCTAACCGAGCCAATAGAATTCGAATATACGACAAATTCACAAGAAAAACTGGATCGGAATCATCTCCATTCTCATTCAACACAAAGCTGTGCTCTTACCAAATATCCCTTATGTTTAGCTAGATCAGTCAAAATTGGATCCCATTCTGAGCATACCATAGACTGCCAAACATTATTGGCATCATTTCATAGGAAACTGAAGCTTTTCCCACCAGCAAACTATTTTGCCTTTCAGCCTTAAATTGAGGGTGGTGGAAAGGGTGGAAGTAAATATTTCCGCCCTTCTTCATACTTAAGTCTGGAAGTACGTACGTAGGTTCTAAAATTTGACAAACTTTCAAATAGGGAGGAGGTTGGCAAAGGCTGCTGCATTATCGAGGTCCCAATGGGAAAGGACGAATCTACCCTGTCTTCAACTTGTAAGCCTGTCGTCACCACTTCTCCGTACTGTATAGGAATATGAAGTTCCAACCACCAACCACCAATTTCCCCCGAAACTGTACTGGAACGGGATCAAGTTCCTTCAAATTTCTAAATTGATCTGGATACCCTAACCTCCTTTAGGGGGACAAATTCGTCTCAGCATCTCAAGAGAAAACAAAAAAGGGAACGTTCACGGGTCTCGAAAGGGTTCTGGAGGGGACAAATATTTTACGGTGCCACAATTTGATGCTAGTTAGTTGTGAGGTAGCAAGAGACAGGATAGATATTTCAAACAGTTTGCGGTTTAAAACATCTAATTTTCCTTAATTTCTGGAAAATTTCAATTTGTTGTAATCCTGTAGAAGACGTATTGCTCGAATATTTCTTGGAAACTTGTTTGTACATAACCCTTCTGAAGACCTTATAATTACTTAGCTGAGCAAACATTAGGAACAATTTCTGTACCTATTTTTCAGATTCTACGAACCAAGATTTTTTTTTTGGTTTGGTTTTTCACGGGCTTTTCTAACCGCTACAGGGAATGTAATCCCCAGTACTCTTAAAATGGAAGGCTATACTTCGTATATCTATTACATTTCAATATTTCTATGATATTTGGTCTATCAACGAATTTGAGTTGGCAGACCGAGCTAGTCCTTGAATGTAGGGTTGATCTGGTATGCTATCTAAAAAATTGTCCAAGTCTGACTTGAAAGATGCTACCGGATCAACAAGGCCTACGTATTCCCTACGAATATCAGANGAGAAGTGGACTTCATTGTTCGAACTAGTTTGGATTCTTGAGGACTTGAAGGTGCTCTCAATACGCACATTAAGCCTCTACGGTCACTAGAATTGCCCCTGAAACCTGAGTTGCGACAAAGCTCATGGATGCTTTTGAAGACGTACAATATCAGATACCTTTCGTACCTTCTCTGAACACTGTACAGTCCCAACTTTTTTATTGCATTACAAGTGTGTTTAACTAATTGAAGTCAAACCATATTCAAGATGTAATGCAATCCAAACATTGTGCTAATGAGGGATCGGAAAGATTGTCTCCTTGGGTTTGATTGAGGTTTAAGTTATAGGCCACATTGGGGCAAAATTACCTTTTTCACGATTTGCAAAATAATGAAAAAAAAAGCTAAAGCCGAATTTTTTTTGAAAAAAGTGAAGGCTTTTTGCTATAGAGACGTGTAAAGTACGGGCTCGTGATCCAAAACCACACCCTTGATAACAGCCGTTAATGAAATCAATTTGGCCACGCCACTGAAGAGTGTCTGTGATCGCGAATGAATATTTTGCTACATACAAACCCAATGTATGATTTACCAATTTTCAAAACATCTGTGGAGCTCTCTTATGACAGAGGGTGGTTGATCAAGTCATACACCGTCAACTGACTCGTGTTTTTCCTGTCCTTCAATGACCTGAGCATTTAGCTCATTCAGTTGGGTAACCGTGTTAGAATGTGCTCGGAACCCGTGCTGGCTAGGAGGAAGGACTTCATTGACCTCAAGAAATTCAACAAGTTTGGACTTCATGATCTTCTCAAACACCTTCGCAATATTCGAAGTGAGCGAAATCGGCCTATAGTTACTGGGAAGCGACTTATCTCCCCCTCTAAAAATTGGAACAACTTTTATTCAATTCGAAGCACATTCTGTTCATTCTGAACAGTTTTTCAACGTTTAATAAATATGATGTGAAGAAAGTGATTCCCCCTCCCATCAGTGGCAAGTAAGTCACTGTGAGATGGATTTCAAAAAAAATGGTTAGGAAACATTTACGCATTTTTCTCTCCCTTGTTTATAAACGAAGAAAGTAACGGGAACGGAAGAGCTTGAAAACCGTTCAGTTGCCGTTATTTTTTCAGCAAAGTAACGCGCTATCGGTAGTTTTTTTCTTTTGCAAAAAAACAAATTGAAAACATGTTCCTGTTTTGGTACCCAATAATTTTCTCTTCGCAATAATCTTGAAGCGCTTTCTTCTTTTAAACAAGTAATAAAATACTTTCATCTACAAAAAGTTCAATCGATGCTAAATTGCCGATGGTCTATTTTTGCTGGATCATGGAGTGTTAATTTTCTGAAAAAGTAACAATAACTGGAACGGAACGGGTTGCTGCATCTCTTCATGGATATTTTAGAATGCGTTTGAAAAGGTCATTAGAAGCGAAATGCAGCAATCAAAAGTCTCTGAAAGAGACTCGACGAAGCATGTCCTGGCGGAAAAATAAAACATCTTGAGGCTAATGAACGAACTTTACAAAGGAAATCTGGCAACACCTGCAGGAAGACAAAACTTTGCAGGGAGGAATGAATTTCATAGTGAAACCTAATTCGTTCCTCCCACCACTCTGCTACAGAATTGTGTGTCTTTGTACAAGTGAAACAATGGTTGGCAAGATGCTGTCAAAAAGATAAACTCAACTCCTTACGGGAACCATTACCATGATGGCCATACTAACTCAAATCCTCCTGTTTGTACTTGGTACCACTGTAGCCAGGTCAACTCACAATATGTACAATTGTGCTTAACAAGTTGCGTTTAATAACTAACCCGGTATGATTTGTCGATCTAGATCAGACGGATTGGCACAATATCATTCGGCTTAAGACGAAGGTGACGTACTGTGTTAATGATTAATAGCAACTTGGGTGCCACCATTGTTTTACTCTCAAAAGCCTCTGGTTTGCCAAGAAAAAGCCCGTGCGTTCCACTCAGGCAAACAAAAGGCTTACTTGGCCGCCATCCATTCTCAAGACCACGAAGAACGAGCTTCGAGTTACGTAGCTTGAGATAATCATAAAAATACTCGCGGTTCCGCACAATATATATCAGTGAACGAACGCGTACTCCATTCTGTAAGACGGCTAAAATGTATGGTCTGTATGTACGGAGAGTACGTTTACCATTGTTAATCCTTTCGATTGGAAACTTTTCTGAAACAACGCCTCAACGGGTGGTTGTCAATGTAGATTCAATTTGATCACTTTAGCCTAGTTTTATTCTGAAAAAGTTATAGTGCAATCTAAGCATTTGTCATGAAAAAGAAAAAAAGAAAATGAAGATTTTGAAAATAAATTGTGCTGAAGTTTGAAGTGATTAAGTTAGCGATCAATGTACTAAAAAGGGTTATTGAGGATGATAGACAGCACGAAAGCACGAAGATGCATCACGAATACATCAATTAGAGTACAACGTTCATTATGGGGTTAAATCAACCACTGCATATGAAAATAATGTTTGAAGTACTTTTGATTGTCATTTTCACATGTGGCTCCCTGGCATTATCATTATGATGCTGATAACGATAAAACAATACAACATGCAAGGAGTTCCAAAGTAGCGTCTTGGATTATCCCTTCCATCGTCATCATCATCAAAATAACCGAATACAGAGCTCAGTCATTAGCTTAATTGAAAAAGATCATTAACATACACGGAAAACTAGAAAATAAGATGTCCGCCTTGTTGTTGATCTTGTTGGTCTTCCTGACGTTGAAAAAGCTGGTCAAGTTTTAGATCTGGGTGTCTCCGTCAAAGCTTCTCGTGGACAATGAAAACTCATCCAACCAGAACAGACATTAACCATGTTGAAAGTCTAACTATCCTTTCTCTGGAATTGACAGCGTTCTGTTTTTCAATGTCAACGGTCTGGAAACAACCACTTAACCAAAATACATGGAATTATTTACGTGGAAACACATTCTCAAAGAACTAACGTTAAAGCAACCGTAATTACTATTATCTATCGTTATCATTTTTTTCGTTATTTTTTGGCTTGCTTTTTTAAGTGTGAAACCCATCTCATTCTGTTGGTCTCGTGGATTTGTTAAGAATGAACATTTCGGGCTCTAGTGAACGTATTGCCTTCTTCTCCTAATGAGAACGGACCCACGTTGCTTTGACCGTGGACAGGGACGCTCTGTTCAAGTAAAAAGATTCCGTTCTTCTCCGAATTAGATTGTCCCAAGGTCACCACAATTGCGTTTATCAAATCTTAGCTCGATCGAACGACTGGGTCAAAAGTTATGATCTTTTCAAGCATACTAGGTAACTCTGCGCAAAATGAATGAGGTGGCCCTCTTGTTGTAATCAATTACAGAAGAGGGCTAGGCCAGTTCATTCATTCTGTGCCCTGTTATGAACTGCATTTTGAGAAGACATAACTTTTGACCCCGTCGTTGGTTCGAGCTGAAATTTGAAATAAGCAATAGTAGCAACCTAGTACCACTCTCACTTGAAGACGAATACAATGCATCGATTCGAATAGGAGTTGTATATTCTCAACATTAGCCTCCCCGTTCAGATTACAGGCGTTCATGCTTTGACATGGCATTTTAAGCTCCATCTCAATCGACCTATTGAGCGAAACTTTCTCTCAAAGCTTACTTCATGATTGTACGCTGAATGAAAGAGCCATTTTTATTCCATTATGTATTGCATTTTGAAAGGCAAAACTTAAGACCCGACTGTTCTATTGATTTGTAATTTGAATTGCATTTTTTTCGACGGAAAAAACATGGTTCATCATGATATGAATTTGAATTTCTCGTCCTTGATCTTACTGTCCAGATTCTCGGAGTTCATTTACAACTCTATCTGAGAGAACTCTATCCATGGACATGTGGACAAGATGCTTCAAATGAAATGCATTCTGAGGCCTGTTTTTTAATGCCCGTTTGTCGGATTCAGGGGCTTGGACGTTAACCGATGTGAAAATACCCTGCCCAAAGTGGTGATCGGATGCTCATTCTAGGTAACGTCCAAACTTTAACTCAGAGGTACGAGCGCTTAAAAACTCGACAAACTTCTTTGGTCTCTTTATTGAACGACTAAACCAAGAGACTGAAAGTAAAGTTTAAAAAAAGCATTAAAAAGCGTTTCCTTGACGCATTACGAAAGGCAACAAGTAGTTATTCAAATGCATTAACGTAAAAAACTAGATGCTCCATAAATAGCATTGAGATCAAATAAAGTCGAAAGCATGAACCATCAATGTTCCAAGTATGCTCAAGCTGGCTATTGGCTAGTATTTTCAGGGGTCGAGTTCACAAGAAGGTTGGCAGTAGTTCGGTGGTTACCTGTAGTGTTTATTTAGCGTAAAAAGTAAAGCTGGCAATTTGTTTTGCTTCCAATTCATCAGAGCAACGGGTTTTCGACGATATTTTCAGCATCCTTCATAATAAATGATCAGCCCTCATAGATTGAGTATTCCTTGCATTAATGTGCAGTACTGTGTGTTCTTTGGATGTCCTTGAGATGGAAAAGTCCCCATTCGCTTGGGAAGAATTGTCCGACAGAAAATGGTCATTTACTTGATTTATTTCTCACTTCTGATACGGTAAGTGTGTCTGCCAGTATGAGGGCAAATCTTTGTTGGTTGTGGGTCCTCGGGTCCTTGGGTGGGAACGAGTCTTCTGGTGGAACACAAAAGCTCTTTCTCACCATGGAGGCGGATAATGAGGTTGACTCACAACCAAATAGCTTGGCTTTCGGCGAATTTAACTGCAATAGCAGATAGACAATAAGTCTGCGGTTATGCCATGTGGTATGATATGATATTTAAAAAAAGGTATGGAATTATGTCAAATCATGGAGCAATCATATTATTTTTTTTCATTTAATGATGAAAAAGTATTGTTGAAAAAATATCATATTAGTAGCTAGGTCTAAATCATTTTCAAGGAGACTGGTTATTGTCGGTAGATACATATGTAATGTTGGCCAACTTCTAATATAAACTTTCAAGCACCTGACAAGATATTCTTGATGTGACCACTTCGCTGCAGCAATTTTAGGTGGTGAAAGATTGTGCCATCTAAAACGCACAACAAAACCAATTTTATCAAGCACGTTTTGAAAGCGTTAACAAACAACATGGATAATTTTCATGTTTAACGTTACAAGTATAACATCAGATTCAACCTAATCTGAGTCAAAAATAAGTAAGATGTCAATCATTTGATAGCCAAGACTAAAGACCCTGGTCAGACAAGACTGTATACATCAATAAGCGTTTTCAACTTGGAGTCATCAGTTTCAGAAACTGTCGCCATCTACCGTGCAAAGAGCTGGTTTCTTTCAAAGTGACGCGTTCACATATTTCATTGATAATTGGAATCAACTTTCTTTCAGTTTGATCAACGACTGGGTAAGCTATCATATGCTTCCATTTTTTCAGGATTAGACCTGCACCCCTGATACATTGACCAAAGTAGACGATTTTCTTTAAATCATGCTCTAGGTTAAACATGGGAGTCCGCAAGGGATTGAAGATGAAACAAAGAAGAATTTTGTTGTGGTTTTCTACCGCAGCTGAATCGATAACAATTGAACAAAGCCACTCCAGCCGATTGAAGGTAGCGGCTCTATAATCAAAAACCATATCCTCACAGCCATTCAGTTGTCATTCATTCACTCTAAAACTGGTCAGCCTGACTCACTGGCAGCGCACTTTCTTGGTCTTCTTTCCTCTGTGCTCAAGGTTAGTTAGCCTAGAGAAAAATTGAAGAGCACAGTAGAAGCGTTACGTTAAGTCTCTTAGGCTCGTTTGCGTCTCTGAAGACCCTGAATAGCTTGCCTTTTTGGATTCTACCAGCCATTTTCTGAAACTCTTTAGTCTGACTTAAAGTACCACCGCGGACAGATTATCCCATTTTTTTTTTTAATCTTGGAGCATGATTTCGATTTTCAGGTCAGATTTCTAGGATGGACCCATTTTATGGCACTCGACTCATACTCGCATGACATAATGTCTTTTTTGAAAGAAATTGAAGCGGTTGCCTCACGTTAAAATACTCATTGCCGATACTTTTTGTAAGATGAATGAGTTCAAAAGCGAGAATAATATACCCTACAGCACAACAGCAACTAAAAAGGTACCTGTGGTGGGTTGGAGCCTCACAAAAATGTGCAAAAAGCCCAGCCACTCAGTCAAAAATAAGCCAAAACATTTGAGCCAAGGTAGAAGGGCGCTATTTCGTCCAAAATGAACCGATTGAAGCGCGACCGACTCATCAAGCCAACCTCAGAAGGTGATGCTTACACTATGCGATGGTAAGTGATTTAAAAGGCCTTCAATACGCCTTCCTCTCCATCAATGTCCGAAAACGAGATGAATTACTCGCTTCTGGCTTTTACAGCCTTAGAAGTAAGAGTTGCAGAAGATGGTAGCAAAAGTGCATCGCTCATTTCTTGCTCCAGCAATTTGGAGCCCCCCAAATGCATTCCCAACGAGAAGAAGAGATCTATCCTTTCCGGATTAAATGAGCTAAGACTGCGAAAAAGTCGAAATAAATAGGGGAATCACGTATTTGTGCGTGATCCATGTTTGGTAAAGTCGTCAAAGCCGTGGAATAGAGGCAATCTATACCATAAAGGAGCTGACTAGGAGCCCACATGTCTCAGATTGTAGAAGAGCTCACTTAGTGTCAATTAAAATACAACGATGAGATGGAAAGACCTCTCGGATTCATTCGAAACCTTTTGTGCACACTATAAAGTAAACGATTCCAACTAGCTTCATTGAGATTCTAGGGTGCGTTTGGAGCATTTCTAATTTCTATCCCGAGATCATCTTGGGAGCCATAAAACAACATCAGAGAGGGGCTCTCCTCTGATCTGACAGACCGCAATTCTCCAGGTTTCTTTCGTTCCTGATGAGGATGATGTGGTTTGAAGAGAGGCTCGAGGTGAGGACGTGCAGAGTCGTCCAAGGAGGAAAACCAAAACCCAGAATTGAGGAGAGGAATTAGGTCATTATCTCGAGCTCCTCTCAAAGTGTGGATCAAGGTAGAGCTGAGCTCATTGACCTAATTTTTCAACACACCTGCGACTCACCCCGACAATGGTGTCTTTGGCTCATCATCCCACGCACCCAATTTTGGAACATCTCCGTTGGACAACCACCAACCACTTGGCAAATTTGTACGATGGACTGTTTGATTGTAATTAGGTCATGGCGACATTCTGAAGTGCCTGGGATTTGTCCCAGCTCTCTGTACTTCTGCATCAAGCGTAAGGACTCCCAATGTAGTTCCCGAGGAGCTCCAGTTTGTCTTAGAGTTTGAGATTCTTTCGTGCCGAAAGTTTGGCTTAACTTCAATGGATCATGCAAAATAAAAGTCACCCGTCTCTAGCTGAGCCTATTGGTGTATGGTGTGTGTGTGTTTCTGAAGTTGTTCCTTCAAAAGATCAAGAGCGAACTGTCCTTCTCATGAACTTTTCCCTTCCAAGAGGCATCTAACAGGGTGGTGATGGAAACTCACCAGACTATGGAAGATTTCATTTGATCTTGCATCAAAAGATCTGGGATCAAACCACCCACCCAACCAGTCACGTCACCAAGTCAGGGGCCCAGTGGTTAAGCCAGAACCAGTCGACTCCAGATGAGTTTGGAGCAACTAAGATTGGCAAGGTGGATCGAGATGAATCCGTTTGGTTCCTTGCCACCACCACCACCACCACCAACCGCCCAAAGGGCCCTTTGGGGCGGATATCCTCTCGGATGAGGCACTATTAGAAATTGTCAAGCATGGTTTTTTCAAGGGACACTTCCCATTTTGGCTGAGTAATTTTTTCAGTGGTGCGCTGGAACCCGACCAGGGAGTGAAAAATTGGATCTCATCTTTGACAATGAGAGAACTTGAATGAGGCGACAAGGGGAAGATGAAGTCCTCTCTTTAGAAGAGGAGTGAATCTCGTCGAGTTCTTTCTGGTCTTTTTGCCACTCCGGACTAGACAAACAGATTGATGGCTCCTGCATGCAGCTTTCATGAAGCATTTTTTTGCTATGCTCTTCTTTTGGGAAGTGGGGGGTATTATGAAGTTTGCTGGCAGTACAAGCTACGCATTTGCGTACATTTCTACTATGGCCGACAACGAAAAATTGGAAGAAAAAAACATAGAAAGAGATCTCCGGAACGACACGACCGACGGACTTTCCTAGCACTGTTATCAACGAATTGAGCATCTTATTTATCATATAGAGTGGAAAATTGGGTCAATCAAAGACGTCATTTGCGATCACTCACTACCCAGGGGGTGGGTCGATCAGGTTGTGGGAACATGCCAAAGTCAGCCTGGTTATGAATGGAAACGAGATCATTTTTTTTTCTCGGAATGTTGTAATTACATTAGCACTACTTTGATAAAGCCGGTCCAACGGCAAAGAAACGTGTGTGCCACTTTTCCGTGTGTGCCATATTAAAGGAACTATCATGTTCCGTTTGCTGTTATTTCTTTCTTTTTCCTTGACAGCTCATTTGATTGAGAAATTGGCACTGGACAGTTATGTGTCAAGGCCTTGCATGAAAAGGCCGATAACGGCCCATTAATCAACTCATTCATTGGGGTATGTTCCCAACGAGCAAAAACAAGAACCAGATCCTCTGCACCATCTTAGCAATTGTAGCTCCTAAAGTGGATGAGTTGTGTCGAAAAATCATTGTCTTCGAATCCAGGGACAACAAAAAAGGGGATATGAACCAAAATAGGCTCACAAATGGCTTCTGAAACAACCATGTTGGTGGTCCTGGATCTCAAACCCCTCCTTCTACGAGGTTCTTCTCCTCGATTGGACAGTATTGTGTACAATGCGAAAAAAAGAAATAGAGCGTGTAAGAGCCAGGGATGACAATCTGATAACTTTCTCGACTGCAGACCCATAAATCTCCTGGAGCCTGAGCAATTTCGCTTGAACAATTTGAAATCATATCAAAGACGCAAGCCGGCTTTGAGCAGCCTTTCCATTCGCGAGTCCAAAACCTTGATCATCTCTGGAAATAGATTAAACAATAGACTTCAAGGACTCGGAAGCGCCAAAAGATTCATTGTTCCCAAAAGTGCTCCATTTGGGCTAAGAGCGAATAAATGCAAAATAGATGTTGCCTCCTGGTACTCAATTCATTCCTCAAGCCAATGTGAATGTAGTCGAAGTGTCTAGGGATCGTTTGCTCACTCCATTTCTGTCTGAAAGTAAGCTGGTGATCTACAACAGGGTGACCAACAATAAACGGAAACAAAAATGATAAATATTTTATATTGTAGTTGACAATCAAAAATGCAATGTGTGAAAAGAGAATAGGAAGATGAGGGAAAACAAAAAAAAATATCAAAATTTGGGTGTCTTTATGTTGTGTCAATAAACATTTCGAAGTCGTTATTGCTTGAAGAATCATCTTATTATATCTTCTTGTACAGATACAAAATTGGGAAAATGAAATTTTCTGAGAAAAGAGCAATTGTAGTCAGTTTCAATTATTTTTGATTAACCTGCTTTAAAACTCAGAGTTTCTCCATTGTTTTAACCATATCGGTTTGCAACATGAAATAATTTTGTCTCCATTGTTTTGTGTCACCCTGTAGATGTATGTTGGGATGGAAAGCACTTATCTTTGCTGGGACACCCGTTTCAAGGGAACTTAGGCCCCGCTCATGGCTGACATTCGCCGGTGAATGAGGAGCTTCGAATTCAGCACAAGGTTATCAATCCCAAGATCAATGGCACTCGATCACTTCACCTACAGGCTTTTTGCTCCCTCTCAGTCAATGGCAAATGAGCGAGTGCCTTCAGTGGGTCCTCAGGGTTAACCAGACCTTTGAGCTAATGTCAACTTTTTATGCTGGCTGGGACTATTGTGTCCCAGCTTTGCCTCAATGGTTGTCTAGTTATGACAGAGGTCATCATCCGTAGGCATCGCGCTAATGAGATCGTCATGTACGAGGGGTGGCTTAGATGTCTTTTCCAAGTTTTAGTTTATAACACATATTGATAGATATCCCCCAAAAGAAGCAGTTGCATAGTAAATATTAGAGGGTGAATGATTTTGTCCGCTTTGCGCTCATTTATTGGTAGGTGTTGCAGAATACAATTGAAAATATTTTTAGTAAAAAGGTGTTCCATAATAATCATGTAGCAGAACCCCTGAAAATTGAGGTGGAAGAAACCATCAACTTTACACATGGTTTTTTAACTAGAACTTTTAATGCAACTATGAAAGGGGATAAAGAAATGAAGCAAGGCATATCCTGTTCCATTAGAGAATATTTTGAGATCATCTGAAAGTTTGGAAGGAATTCTAATGCTTTCTACTCGAGATCACGAGTTTTAACTGATACATTCCTCGCAGTTGCTTGGGGCATTCAAAGACATCGAGCTTGCAATACCAAATGCAAAGCCATACTATTACTCTTGTTGTTGATGATTACGGCTGCAAGTCTTCCACCTGAGATCAGTCACACACAGACAACGCCTGTTCGTTAATGAGTGTGTCCTGAGGACAGTTGAACATATAGCTATCTAGGATTTCTCCACGGAGGAACATCGTCAAAATGTGCCTTGAGTGCACAGAACATTGGCGTACGCACAACATCGTTAAATAGCGAATGCGAATTAAGCCAAATTGGGTGATCTCAAACATGCTTCCAAATAGAGGGCCATTTCCATTGCATCAGGTTCTTGAAAGGAACGAGAGTTGTTAATCAGCGATTACGTGGAACTCGCCAACTTGAAAGCTACATATAAGGGGTATTTCCACAAACGTTAGATCGGAAATGATCGTAATTGGATGGTCCATCGGTGTAAAAAAAAACAAGCTGCTCGAAAAATAGTTGCCCAACATGAACAAGAGAAAAGATTTCCATCTGTTCTAGACAACGCCAAAATCGATGCGTTCTAGCTATTCCATGATGTATTTTTCCGTCCTTGCTTCGCTTTCCCTGAGAACCACTTTAGAGCTCAGACGAGTCCGGACTCGAGTCTGAGAGAACGGTTACTAGTATCGTCAGCTGTTTTCTAGAGACAATGTCAGGCTTATTTTTCATCAATGATTTTTTCGGTCATCTTGAATGCCCTTAAATTTGTGAATACCAGATGATTATTAATAACTAAGTACTCTATGATTCGTGTTACCATAATCAATTAATCCACACTATTCATTAGTCTGGAGTCGAGCCATTTTGTCAAATACCGCATTCGTGAGGTGTTTTTTTGCAGTATTCGATCCAAAAATCAAGATCCTTGTACCGCTCTATCACTACTTGTACGTATTCTATTCTACGTACGTACATGGAGCGGTGTGAATGGAGGAAAAATGAGTCGTTTCCAGAGGGAATTCCCTCACCTCCACCCCTCAATCATCCCAGAATGTTTGTCTCAAGCAAGCCACCCTCTTTGCTTGAGGGTAATCAAGCTATTTATTCTTTCTACCATTTTCGTATACTGTGGTGGTAGTCGTTTATGGGTCTTGTAATCACATTGGTATTGGGAGAAGAGATTGGACGGACGAGACAAAAGTCTAGTAATCATTAAGAGGATGCGAGTACTTCTTCCCCTTGCCGCCAGCACATTCATCATAAATCTGGTGAGACAAACCACAGTAATCAAGTGATGAAAGGCCAAGAAGAATGGGGTAGTCTAGTAACCCAATATAAGAATGGGTACGCTCGTTGTTTTCAGAATTGTTTTGGCTCTCTGGCTCTCTGGCTCTCCGTGGGATTTCAAACCCAACTCGTTCTATGGAACTGACATATTGAGGCTAAACTGGAATTGGAATTGGGTGCCAGGGAATGAGGAGGATCCAAATCCAATTGAACTTGTCCCCCATCCAAACCATTACTCTTCGCAAACTACACATACGCAAATCTTTATCCGAATTGGATCCATTTCACATTGCCATTGGACATGTTCCTTCCCAAAGAACATAAACAGAGCAGGAAATGAGTCATTTTCATGCCACGTACAAGCTAAGCTTTAATGGCGCCCAATTCTCGTTTCTAGTCACATTGCTGTGCGTACTCGTAGTACTCATGGGCATTCGGCTACTAAAGCTGACCTCAATTGCCTGAAACATCTTCGAGTTTACGATTTCTTAAGCTGGCGATAAACAGTTGTTGTCTGTGTGCTCTCTGTGTTCTCTATAAAAGAAACGGTCCGTTGTTGCCACATCTGAATAACTTGAAAACGCCACTTAATAACTGCGGAGCATTGGAGCGGAATCGGGACATAGGACGGTCCAAAATCGCCGCTGGATCTTACCCATGGGTCCTGTGGACACTCCGGAAACACTTCTCCGAGGTTTGGTCGGGTTCTTCATAGCTTCATGCTCTTGATGTCCCAGCATCTGTTGCTGTTGGTTGGACCTTGGAGGTGGTGGAGGTGGAGGAGGTGGGGAGGATTGGGTGCGGACCGCAGATTCGCCATCGTTGTTGTAGGCCTTTTCGTCCGTGAATCCAATTTCTTGGACCTGGACGGTCACGATGTCTTGCACTTTATTCATGACTTGAATTCTGATTTTTCTTCCTTTGGTGCCACTCGCTCAAGAAGGCAAGGCCTCTGAGGCCTCTTGGGTTAGGCCACGCACATGAGCGTGATGAACGACTGAAGGCTCAGAGTTAGAAACTTCGAACCAGAAGATCCAGTTGGATCTCTAAAGCTCCCTCCACACTGGTGGCCAATATTATTCATTTCCCATTCCCAGTTCTTCCCCCATAGCTTGAAAGTCAGGTTAAGGCCAAGATGAAGTTAATTCAATTAATGCCCAAAGTGAGGACAGCCACCGAGGCTCACAAAAAGACTTTGAGGATGAGGAAGCGAGAGAAACAAAGCTGCTCAGCAAAAGGGGAATGGAACTTCTTCTGGGGTGAAAATGAGAAGAAAAGTGGTCAAATGCATCGAAAGAGGTTAGAAAACTCCGAACACAATGGAAGCAAACACCAAAGAGGGTCAGAGACCTCAAAAAAAGAGACAGACAAACATGAATAAAACATACTACACACTTGATTACAAATAAGGTCAGACAAGGATGAGCAAAGAAGTTTTTCTTTTTGGGGGAAAGAATTCAGTCGTTACAAAAAAAGATGAAAGAGTACAAGGAGTTACTGTACTACACCTCCTTTGACCTCTTTTCCTCTTTTTCGAAATAATTATAGGACTTCAAAAAAATTATGATTTCGACATTACCATGTCAAAATTAGAAAACGAGTTGGCCCAAAAGGTGGCTCAACCCTCATGGGCAATTTTCTGAAGCATAAAAACTGGACAGCGTAAACGCTCATTTTCAAAAACAATGCTCCATTTTCTTTTCTGCAAGTTCATGATAAAGAACGCTTTCACGCCAAATTTGTTACAAACAGTACCACAACAACTACGACCACTTTGAGAGTTGCTTGAAAATGTCGTGCATATTATGAGTTACCAAACTATTCTGACATGCTTCAAAAATATTGACTAAAGTCGAGAAGAAATTAAAACAGGCCTCTTCATAACTGTATCAACTTGTACCATTCTGTTGCTCCAATTTCTGTGCCGCTTTACATTGCACAACCATGAGCCACTTCAAACAGCTTTCAATAGAGAAATCAAATAGATACGTTTTCGATCTATATGATAGTTCAGAATATTCTGCTTTCTCTAGTTGATGAAAATCAATCGTCTTTTTCGCTCGGGCACCCTCACTGGTAAGTTGTTTTGACGCTTGCCAATCACAAAGTCATCGGAAATTGGCCAACAATGTTTTCCTTGAGTGGCCTTTCCCTGTCAGTGACTCGAAGAAGCTAGAAGCCAATGCTGGATGGAGGGGTTAGGATGCAAGTACAATTTCTTGATTGAGGGGAGTTATGGCAATTTCCTGCTTGGCCATTGCTTGTATCCAAATATCAATGAAAATTGTGCCACCCATATCCATTCGGCCAACAGTTTTATTTGTATCAGGGGAAGTATTTAACTCTGAGTGGGTGTTGTTAAGTATATAGTACTACTACATTAATTTGCTTGAAAGCCAGGTGTATTTTTTGCCACTTTGAGATCACGTTTCACTCGGGATCCAATCAATCCCGGCCAGTTTTTCCTTTCAACTTTACTTCTACGTCAACACTTTTGACTGGTAACTTGTTCGTAATCAGGTCTAGAAGTTTCACTCATTTCACATCCAGTTTCCACTTTCACATCCATCCATCAATCAGCCTCCCCTAAAGGGTTTATCCAACGTGTGGAAGCTGTTCCATTTTGTCACGATCACTCGGTGGGAAAATGATCCCAAGAAACTTGTTCTGCCTGGGCTCTGACATAAATCACTGGGACGACGATGATGACAATGACGATGACACCTCACCTCTCCATTTGGAATACTGTTCCGTCTTGGTTCTCCGGTTTGCTCTTTCTCGGTCTGATCTTGGACAGTAGGTCTTTCTCTCACGCTCTTCTGATAACTCTGACAGCAGACATTCCATTCACCGGCGGGAAATTCCTACAACATGGTCGTCCTTCTCTTCGTTGGCGGCGCTTGGCCAAGCATCTTCTTCCTTCAGTGGTCCATGGACCCAGAGAGGCTCTTTTTTTTACTCTCGCTCTTCCTGTTGTCCAACAGTAATTTCTTCTCCATCCATACGCGGAGAGGCCGGCCAAGACCAGGACCAACGACCAACGACGCTCAACTCTTCTCGTGCTTGTCGTTGTGTACTACGTACTCCTCGTGGTAAGGACTATTCAAGGATTAGAGGCTGATTTGGGCGGCACGCTCGTAAAGAAACAAACGCGTCCCTCTCTTAGATTGTTCGTACTCGGAACTTGGGTCTGAGACACATTCCATTGAACCCTCAGCGTGGCCTACTAAACCATTTCTGGTTCCAAAAAAAAAACTTGGAGCCAGCGTTAGATGGGCGGGCACCAAATAGCCATTGGGTCCATTCTACACCGGTATGTGTCTAGCATTTTGAGAACGGCGGAGGAATGGGGCCGAGAAAGTCGATACAAAGCCTTGGATTTTATATATAAAAAAAGACATAGAACATAGGGAGGGTTGGAAAAAGTCTCCGGCCCGTTTTTAATGTATAGTATGCTTTAGATTTGACAGTTATGACATTGTTCATTCACTCACTATTATCGTCAAGATTCCCGGTTTTTTTAAGGAACACAGATCAGCTTTTCTCGATAAACTCAGCTAGGCAGCGAGCAAGAAGCTACAATCACACATTTCAATTTTCAATTTCCTTAGCCACAAACAAATTTTCATTTCTTTTTTTCAAATTTCAATGCTTGTCACAGAACTTCAAACTCATCTTCTTACAATAATGCTCCATCCAGCGCAACAGATGGAGGCTATATAGAAAATGATGGAATATGTTCAATCAATTTGATGATGATGCCCTGAAAGGGCCCGTTACAAAAAAACGAAACATAAAGAATTATCATAAACTAATGAGTGACCACGTTGAGATCGGGTTCTTGGGTTCAATCCCAGGTCTTCCCTCACGACACCCACCCTGTTACTCTAATGGACATTCTCCTCGAATGGTGATCATTAAACCCAGAATGGGCCACCAATCACCAGAGATATTTTTCAATAAAAAATATCCAATGAGACATACCTCTTACGATATAGAGTATAAAAATGAAAAAAAAAGAGAATGATATGTTGGACGACGAATGATGAAGATATGCTCATAAAATGTTTGTGTTAGGGGCAACCCCATTTTTCGCCAAAAAGTGTCCCAGAAAAATGTTTTTCCAGGCTAATTTACTAGTGAGTACAAATTGAACCAAAATCAAATGATATCTTATTCCAGCACTTCATATTGTACTGTACAGTATATCATGGAATGTCCTTTTAGAAAGCCCTCATAAGCATTTTCACATTTTTTTTATTTTTTACTTATTATCGATTTACGTATTACCTATTTACAGAAATCCCTCGGTTTTATGTTAGGCAATATCATCCTTAAACTTGATTAAAGGCCTTAAAGGCCGATTAAAATTATTCAAAAACACTTTTTCCATGCAATTTTAACCATCATGTTTTGTTTTTCCAATGTGCTGACATTAGAGATAGCATCTTTTAACTTTATAGCTTCCACACTTTTTATGTGATACACACATTTCTTTTCTTGAAGTGAATTGAAGGGGAATATGCCAACTGAAAATGGACGTAGACTAAAAAAATATGTAGGATCTCATTCTTGGCACAAACAAATACCTTGGTACAAACATATTTCCTTTGTTTGATATCGGATAAGGAGATATGCGATGCTACTAAGTTAGCCTGAAAAATATGGAGGAGGTTGAACCCGCACAATTTGGACAAAGCTCTGAAGATGAGAGTGTCACCTTGAAGAGCAAAATCCATAGAAACCACTGTATTCGAAGAGGATATGGTGGCCAAGGTGGCCGCAGTGTGGTACATGAATCCAACTCTATTGCGATGTTGGTGTAAAGTGAGGAGGGAAGTGAAGACAAAGGTTGGCAAGTTGGTCTTGATGTAAACATCAAACTGTTTTTTAATCTGTGCGAGGCGGACCTAAACACTTCAGGATCTAATCTTAGAGCAATGTTTTCAATTTGAAGTGATTTTTACTTTTCCCATAGAATCAGAGGCATTGATAGCTATTTATTCACCAGAATCACTTTTGTAAAATACCAAGCTCATTTTCACAAGAATAGTATGGAAATACAGACAAGATGAATGTGACTTTGAAGCAATGGGCTGATTTGGTCCGAAGAAATTTATCTTTTATTAAATAATGTTACACTGATAAATAAGATTAGTAAGAGTGGAGTTTGATTTTCTTAGCGGGAGGATAACAACGATAATAATTCTAAAGAAATCCAAAATTTTATACAAGAAAAGCAAAATATTACCAATGAAAACCGGTTTTCATGAAGGAATATGTGTTTTCCCATTAAAGAAACAATCTGAAGCAAACCTCCTTGTAAATTGGATACAATGCCAATTGTCGTCAGTACCCCTTTGTCCATACACTTGGAAATGAGTGCTCGTTGTTGTAATGACATAGTACACGCATCACTCACCCCTTCTCTTGAGCGATGGTCAAGAGTTCATGCAAAAGATCACAAAGAATGGATTTGCATTTGGCAAAGACGGTTAGGGGCAACTGCATTACCATTATGTACTATGTAGGTACAGAATGTACTTACAACGCATACTATCGCCAGTAAAGGCCAGTCCATCCACCTTCCTCGGTCTCCCCGTACTCGTCAGACTCCCAGGGGCGATCCCTCCTGGTTCCATAGGGATAACCTCCCCAAAACAAGTCCTCTATCAAAACACGAGCGAACTGCTCCAAGTTCCAACCCCCTGTGCTTTGCTCGCTTTGCTCCCCAAGCCAAACTGCTTATCCTGGCTCAATCAATGCCTCGCCATGTGTGAGGACTGAGAACTGAGCGAACATCGAGATGAGGGTGAACCGAGTGAGTGAATGAGTGAAGGGGCTTGATCGATTATCCCTCCCTGCGGGTAGAGAAGGCAGTTAACTGCCAATGGCTAACCCCAATATTGAAAACTTCTGAATTGTGGCGCAAGTGCAGCGTTCCGTGGAGATAAATGCATCTTCTATGTGATAATGAGCTGACAAGTCGACCCAATGAATGGATCGTAGCCACGTGCCATACGTTAATCCGTCCCTCGAGCATGAACAGCGGGCAACATAGCCACAATTGGCACAAGAAGCCAACAACGTTTGTGCTCATTTGAGGGCAGAGGATCACTCCCAAAACTTTTCTTTTGATGGCGGCCTCCCATTGCTATGTGGATCTTCGACTAGCTCCAAAAATTTCACTCACGTTCCAACTTTCAGGAATAATCTGGAACATCGACCCCCATCAGGTTGGGAACACGAATGGCATGCCTTTGAGCAAAAGAGGGTCATTGTTGGTCACTTTGCATCCGCCTTGGCAGAAAATTTTGGTTTGAAAAATTGTCAAGCCATGACACCTAAATCACTTGAAATGGATTGCAAACAAAAAATGTTCCTCGCCAAGAGCCCATGGAACGGGCAGTTTTGAGGCACTCTGGCCCAACGGCCATTTGTCATCCGGGCACTGGAAACTTCTTTTTTTTCTCTCTTCATGAATTGAAAATATGGTCCCGGAATGATGTGGGTCCATTTCCAGTGCTTACCAAGGAAAGAACTTGATCCATGTCAGCCTTGGGAACTAACCGATGACTAAAATGATACATCCATGGTCTAAACTCGCATCTTTTCATTTTTGATTAGACGTATGTCCTTTTCTTACTTCTGGAAAGCAACCAAAGAGCCGTTCCATCCTGATCCAATCCAGTTTGCAAGGCATACTATGCGCCGCAAAGTCAGAGCAGAGGAAAAAGGCAAAGGAGGGGAACTCGGCGACTGTTTAAGAAATCGTGACAGAAGGGTTCCAAAACGAATCCACGACCATCCAAAAAGGGGAACCAGGACCAGAAAGGCTTTTAGATATTTGTAAACCCCCTTTGTCTTTTCTCGTGCTCCGCTTTCTTTAACATTGACCACCTTGAAACGTGACTGGGGGTAAATTTGCTTCTCAATTTGGAACACAATATGAAAAAGGGGGAGAATTGTTCTTGGAAGCAGGGCTCAATCCTGGTATGTGATCAAAGCGTGGAAACAGAGAGGCCTCTTTTACGCTTGGTCTGTTGATCCAGAGACGATTTTGGGAGTGTCGCTGGTGAACAGAAAGACTAAGAAGATTGAGAAAACAATGAAATCGAGTTCCAATCAGTCACTTGGGTTCACACTCCGCCTTCCGTTCCGCTTTGTTCGCTCCGTTTCTCCCACAGATTTCCAACCAGCAACAAACACAGATAACTACATTGAATAGGGGAGGAACGGCATAGAGAGTAGACAGAGATTGAGAGAGAGAAAAAACGAGTACCAATAATCCGAGAAAAAAAATAAAGGATCGAAAAGAACGCCCAGAAACCCCAATCCTAAAGTTAGTCATTTTTTCCCAGTTCCTATTTCCATGTACAGCATTGGTGAAGGAAGGATCGAGGGGAAGGAACCACGACAATGTGGTAAAATTGGATTTCTTTGAGTCTGGAATCCTCTTTCGAAGATTTACTGGATTTCAATGATCTTTCTTTGCATTCACACCCATTTTCTCAGACTCGTCGTGGCAAGTGAGAATCTGCTTAAAATGGGACCAAACTTGAGGTCCTCCTCATTTTATGGCTCCCGTCTCGGTTTTCAGTAATGCATTTGGAGGAAACGGAGAGACATTTTTTTTTGTCTTCTTTTACCTGAGGGGAAAATAGTACTCAACTTTTAAAAGCATTACCTGAAGAGTTCTTGCTGACGTGTTTTCGTTTATGAAAGTGTCGAAATCATCGGTCCCATTTCTTTACTTATTTAATCGCTTAGTTGTAATGACATTATTCCCGATCAGGTCAGGGCAGTTCTTTTAAAATTGTTATTCCATTTTTATATTTTACTTTGTTCAACGACATTACTTTAGCATTCGGACATTTAGGCAAGCGCTGGTACCAGCAAACAAACTTGCCTGCCAATGCCAGTGATGCAAAATTGGCGTTTCAAACTGGTTTTAACGAAGCTGACCTATCCTCATATAGCAATGTGAAAGAAGGGTCAGCTTCTCAAAAACGTGTTTGAAGCCCCAAACATGCATCACTGCCTCTGGTACCAGCAAACAAAGGTACCTGCCAGAGCTTGCCTAAACGTCCCCATACTATCTCAGTTCAAGCATTATGAAATATGAGTAGAGAGGGCTAAGGTATGCATTACACGTTTGATGTCCCAAAACGGTTTATTGGCAAATGAAGTAAAATCCACTTTTTGCTCCTTTTGACTTTAAGCAAAGCCAATAAAAATATTCTCCATAATTTTGTGGCAAATTGAGACATTCTAATTGAGTAGTGGAAAATGTAGGGCAAAAATAAGCCAAATATCCTCTTTCCAGATGCCGTGGGTTCAATTAACACGTTTTTAAGGAGATGTTCCAAGTGCAATTTCTTAGCCTTTTCGTTTGCCTACAAGGCTTATCCCTGAAAATGTCAGCAATAATCAATGGACTTGTGCCTTTACTGAGCTGTTGACAATTTGCTAGTTTGATTGTCAACACACATGCCCAATGAACTTAGCTGAAGGTACAAAAACAATCAAATAATAACAATTCAATGGAATTCGGTTTTGCTTGAGTGAATCAAATACACATTATTCCGGTTATCTGCCATTTTATTTTTTGTTGCCGTGATTCGTCATCAATTTGCTTCTTCAAATTTAAAGCACTTTCTTGATTTTGAGCCAAAGCTCGTTTCAGAGCATATCTTTTTGCATGTTTTGACCAGCCTTGATGCATATTATTTGTCATACAATGGGCATATTTTTTGCACTTTTCTAAATATGAGTGTCTTTGAAAAATAATAAACAACAAGATGGATCTGAATTTTTTACATTCCTGCTTCATTACATTATCAAATTTTGAATGTATTTGCTAGAAAACCAGCTGCTGAAACCTTAGGTTTCTCGTTTCTTTAGGCTTCAACTTGCATTCCACAAATGTTGCCAAAACATGACAGAAGTGTTTAGAACACACTTTTTTCTCAATGGACTATTCCAACATTTATTTATTCTTTTATTACTAGGACAATGCTTTTTGAACTTCATGAAAGGCAGATTCAACTGTGTCCAGAGAGCAAATGTCTATCCAAGGGTAGTGGGGGGTCGCAATGGATAAATGAATATCAAATTGGTCTTTGATGATGGAGAAACCAAAGAACACCCAGACTTTCCCGGAAGTGAGCCTGATACCATTAGCATGGTTCCCCGTGGGATCATCGTGGGACTCGCAAGAAAATAGAGCGACTTCAATATAGCTAGACACGAATGCATTACACCGAAAACTGAGCTTAAATGGACCGATACACTTTCCCATGGAAAGGGCACGAGGATCACAGCCTTTCTGAAGTTAACCCCAAAGCCAATTAGTTCATGTATAATTGTCTACCACGCTCTTCCAGCCAAGCGTTTGAAATCCTCGTCTCGAAAAATTGTCGTTTCCATGGAGTAACGGTTAGGCTTAAAATAAAAGGTTCTTGGTGAAAAAAGCATTCTCAGCCTTATATGTTATCTTTTCTCGTGTAGCAACTAGGTAACAGGAAGGTCAGTCTTCCGTGAAATAAGAGAAATGAAAAATTCCTCAGCAAATAACAATCAATGTTGTATGGTCGGTCGTCAACTCTAGCCAAGTTTTCTCTTTGCTGCCTTAACTAAAGGGTTGTAATGAAAACAAATCAAGGATCTTCCCAAGGATATCGATCTTAATTTGAGCATCATGCAGGCTAGTATCAATGGTCGAGTTCTCTCCGATATCTCAATTCGAACCTGGATTTCCGTGGGTAAGGCTCAATCAAGTGTTTCAACCTGATCACTTTCGAGATCTGTTCAAGGACATACCGATCGATCTCATTAAAGGCGTCTCCCCTGCATATCTCCCCCTCCCATTTCAATATTTCTTTCATGGGGCTCCGTCGTTCATTCATTGTGAGCGAGACCTGAAAGAGCCTTTTGAAGAGGTCCTCGTCGACCTTACAGGAAGGCCGCTCGATGTTCATTGCCATTGGCCAAGTGAGGTACAAGCCTAAGTACTGTACGATGTCCATACGCTGACTAGAAGGGTTCATGCATGTGAGCCTTGGCAATGGCCGGTCTAACCTTGAATTGAGTGACTTATGCCTTTGTGAATCCGAGGTTCGTCTACGAAAGCCTTTGTATGCGAACAAGCTTGCCTTAGCAAAACTTCTCACACTCGTACACAAAAAGACCTTGGTGGACTTCTGGGATGATGATAGGATACGTTGTATCCGACATGAATGAGAAGTAATACATCCGAAGATTTCAGTTCACGTTCTTGGAATATCCAATAGTCTGGAACTCTTTGAAGGTCTTTGGTAGGTTCAATATTTCGTATCCATCGCTGTGGGCAAGAAGTCCAAAAATCTCAGGCTTTTCTCTTGAACTGGAGACGATTCTAGTACTCAAGGAGACCGTAAAAGCTCATTTGGTGGAGAGAGAAAATCCATCTCGACTTTCTTGCGTACATATATATGTATACGTATATACTCGTATATATGTATTAGTAGTGTTGTAGTGCAGCACACATCCTTTTCTACCGTCCATTTGTATAAGTCTTGAGTGTGTGCTTATTTTCTTGGTTATGTTAGTAGTGCTACTTACTCGTCAGTGGCCTTTGGAGGTAGAAACGGACGGCCTTCGTTCTTCAACCGCCAACACCAGAGCAATCTTCTGAAGAATGGAGAGTCATTAGAGACTATTAAGAATGGCATAAAAACCCGAGAAAGCTGCATGCAGCATTTCCTCAGGTACCTCATCTCTGCCCATCGAGATAACACACCGGAACTGGAATCCGATATTGTCGAGGAGGAGGAAGTCAAGAAATTCTATCAATTATCTGAAAAGATAACCCTGGCACAACGACCCATCGAGTTTTTTTCGTTGTAAATGTCCAAAATGACCGTCTACTGTAGACTTCAACAATGCTCAGCTTCAACTTCAATGACATCAGTAACCGAGTCAATGATCTTGATCTAATGGTAACTTATGGTTAGCTAACTTTTCAAGTGTTTCTGAGGATCCAAGGCCTTTCTTTCTTCTTGAACGGAAATGGTGCCTAATTGTACGTACACTGTGACCACAAAGTTTTCTCTTGCCATTCATATGATGGTGCTTGCTTTCAAATATTCAAAGTTGAGATTGGCCTCTGTTTAAGATGCAGGTGATTATTTGCATTTTTTGTAAGGAATGATAAGGCCCTGATATGGTTTTGATTGGGAGCAAAATTACACAAAAGCTGCACATAGACTTGACAAAAAAACAGACACTGACAGGTTTACAAAGGCAAGGGAATAATTCACCTTTCATGGCAAGGATACAATAATCAAAGAACGGGTTTCATTTCATAAAAAAATAAAATTACGTGGCTTCTAAGTTGCTTTTAACAAAAGCAATGCAATTGTTGCCCAAATATATCTAGAGGAATGGGAGGCAATTTAGGATGCTGATACTTTGAAAATCTAGAAATAAAAAATACTTCGACCCAAAAACAGTTTGGTTTCATATTGTTAAGGTTTTATCTTCAAGCATTGACATACGTTTGATTTTAAAAGGAAAAGTAAGGTACACAAATATTGCTGTTTCCCAGCCGTTGGCATTATTCTCAAAAAAATATATAATGACATAAGACAGCCAAAACTGTAAAATAGCATTAGATGGAATGTCCATGCAGGCACCTCGCACCAAATGTCAATAATCTTTTTTTGGGATAGTTGTCATTAGACGTTTAATAAAATAATAAAAAAAATCTTCATCACACAATTTTTTTGAGATTTACTTGAATTAAAAAAGCTTGAATTGAAAAAAAGTATTTTTTTCCTGATGAAGAGAAACTATAAAATGATTTGTAGAAAAATGTCAAAAATGCATGAAGAACTGCAAAATTTGAAGATTAAATAACCTTCCACAAAAGCCTGGTTTACGAAATTTTTTTGTTGCAATTTGCATCCTGCCAGTTTTAACAGACCACGAACTAAATTGTGGAAAAGATAGATTTTGACCCCTTCTTCTTGCCTCTTCTGTAAATAATAATTTCATCCTCAGTGAAATGTTTTGACTTTAGACATTGCGCCACTTAACATCGTCAAAAGCGCCGAGCAAAATGATAAAAATACAGATCAGACCTGGTAAATTAATTGCAATGATATATTTTGAGCAACAATTAAAGTTACAACCAATCTAGTTGAAAAGTTTGCGTTTGTCAAACACCATCAACAAAATCATAGTCTTCAGATGCACAATTCTATACCTCCTGCTTATAAGTAAATAGAAATCGCTTCCACCATTCCTTAATTGCTGTAGTAGGAATTTTCCGGCCATAGTGTAATACAAACAATTGTCAAGATCACAACCATCAGCCACACCGGCCAATGAGCGGTAAGAGGAAAATTGATTCTTTCTTGACCGTCAATTCGATTGGCGGGCATGAAAATGCACTCAAGCCGTTCCAGTTATTCTTGCTAATTCGGCCAAGGTTGCACATTGCTTGTGACTTGGTGCTGAGCATGATGTTGGGCGGGAATCATACTCGCCCAAAGGAATGGCACCAGTCGGTGATGGGACGGAAGCGACATGCATGGTAGAATGCCATTGTATGTATAATGCACCTCTTTGTGCCGAGGTCTTTCGAGCAATGGGGAATATTTCCGTTTTCATTAGGCCATTCGAAATTTGTGTCATATAGTGCCAGTACAGCTGTTCAATTCTATCTAGTGGTGAAGATAAGAGCGAGATTCTCCTTGGGAAATAGAATGGGAGCACGATATGTTTGGGGGGAAAAGACCACTCAGTCAGGTTCCAACGCCTCCTGTGGAGAACCCTATTCAAGGTTGAAAGAAGAAATTCAAAGCAATCAATCAAATGAGATAGAAAGACAGCAGGGAATGGTTACGTTTTCTCAATCCAGCGCGTATCACAATCCAATTGATCCAAAAGGCAACAACCAACTTCGCTTTGTAGATGGTGCTTTTATTTAAAGTATAGTATGTAAGAGTACTTTCTTATTTTTGTGAAGACTGGCCATCTTTCAATAGATCAACTCAAACATTATTTTTTTGAAAATTGCAGGGTATTAAATATACAGGGATGACCATATGTGTTAGGATAGGTTAAATGTAAGGTAACTTCTTTCATGTAACTCCAGCACAATTTCTTTTTAGCATGAAATGATTAGGTGTCATGTTTTATTTTCGCAAAATTCACACTTGGCTTTGATAGCAACATTCGGGCGCAATAAAGACGATTAGTAAAAGGCACCTATGTCATCCAGATAGTCCAAAGCTTAGAGAATAGACAACTCTAGGCCATTGTTACTACTGCAACTAATGGCACCGACCCTCCTTCTCACAATAAACTAGATTGTGAAGTCTATCGCGTAGAGATCTGGAGGAGAAAGTGGACAATAATGTTTAGCCTAGAAGTTCACGAAAATTTCCTTCACATCACCATTGTACCGTTTTAACCAAACGGCTTGGAGCTCGAGCTCGTTGAAAACAGTGCAAAGCGTCCCATGTCCTTTGATCCTTGGTAACACTTGATCATCCGTCATTAAGTGGTACCTAATTTGACGCCCCCTTAGGGATAAGATTGTGGGAGCATTCCTGCCGCACTGGATAATTCCCGACCAGACCATGGTATTGTTTTTTTTTTGTCTTTAAAACATGGTTTTTTTTATTGATTGCAATATTTCGAATGTTGTTTGGCTTGAATCCGGTCATTGTGCATCGTTCACGGAGAAACCCCGATTGGACCCATTCCTTTGTTTTGGGGGGTTTGCTAACGAGTTGGCGCCTTAAGAACTGGTAGGAGCATATTTTGAGAACGTCTATTACAATATATTTTTTAGAAACACTGCATTTGGAGACGTGAAGAGGCTTAAAACCTTGACCATCTCTTGGCAACTTAAAGTCTCTTATTGTGGAGTTTAAAAATGGCTCGGCGTCCTTCCATTCTCCCTATTGGTCTTCGAGGCTTGCACAGGTACATTAGTCTCAAATTATTAGTACAAGTAAGATTAAAAATTCATATGAATGTCAAGCAAGTGGGGAAAATTTGAGTGGGTTAGTCAGAAACTGCTTGAATCTGAGGTATCCAAACACATACGGTCATGCCTGTAGGTTATCACCTATCAATTATCATGCTTTGTCAACACTTCTTGTAACATGGTTGGCAACGGGGTTTTCTCCAAACATTGTGGTTATGAACATCATAAAATAAGGGATCAGTATGAATTCGAAAAATGCAACGAAAGAAACTATCGGTTCGAAATGAATTGCACAATTGGACGTTTTACTATATAATTCAACAAGTTTGGATTGACATGAACCATTATAATCAAGTTTTGGCCTGATCTCTTCGAGGGTTTTTGTTTGTTTGACAACTTTTGGGAGGGACCCTCCAAACCAGAATCGAAAACTTGGCCTTTGGTGTCCTTTTTTTGTTGCCCCTACAGCTTTGAGAGATGAGCCTTTTTCCTTTTTGGAACACGATCTAATGGTTAAAACTTTCTCCACCCCAACTCGTCTAAATATTTTTCAAACTAAATACTTTAATTGACGCATCACATTTCAGTGAGAGGTTATCAAAAAAGGGAATTATCACACTTTCCGGTTCCTTCTTCTATCATTGATTGAAATCTCGCAAGTCAGCATTGTTCAAGCTAGTTATATATTTACTAACTGAGGAATGAAATTGCTCCGAATTCTTTGAAAATGTGGAAATAAATGTACACGGGCGGTTCTCGTAAATTTCTACTCACTTTAAAACAGCTCAGCAAATTTGAAGAACAAAAGCGAGGTCTTCGCTGAAAAAGGGTTGTTATGAAATTTCAACCTTTTTTAAAAAGAAAAACGAACTACCGTTTGTGTCCATTTCCACCCTCGATGGCGGTACACCTTCAAACCAAACTTCATAGATTCTACTCCACGTGATGTCTCCTTCAAGAGGTGACACAGTGTGTGTAAAGTATATTTTGAATGCCTATAAGCAAAATGGCTTTAACACGGCTAATATCTCAGAACTTTTATTCCCAGAGTCAGGATAAAAATTGCAGACGGTTTTGTAGACTCGCTTAGTCTTGGTTTAGATGTTTATCTTTTCATTAACAAGTGGTTGATTCTTCAACAATCTAAAAGGCTAGTTTATTTTCAAGCGAGTCCACATGTGTTGGACTTGTATGTCTTACTTGTATGTCTTACTTGTAGTCTCTCGCTTTTGGCTCGGACTACACTTCGAACTAGTCTCTAGAGCTCTAGTTCGGACCAATATCAGTCAAAACTCCGTCTTTCTTCAGTTTCAACTAAAAGAAAGCCTTAAAAGCTAGCTAGAAGGGAATGTATAATGCCAAAATAAAGTGCTTCCCTTTTTGAGCAACTCCTGCCCATTTTGCCCAAAGGTCCAAACTGGCATCAGACCTCTTTTGTCGCGGAAGAAATAGAGCCTGGGCGCCTTTAGAAACGCTTACCTCCCACAAATTGCGTCTCCATGGTCTCTGTGACCAGAAGCGGGTGATGTCGGGACTCGGATTGAGCATTTTTGGGAGGATGAGGTGGTTTATTGGGCTTAGGTTTGGGTCGCCTCGCTAGGGTGGACTGATCGAAGAGATGTGAGGAGATTTCACCCACATCCCCGGCATCGAAAGGGACCACTGTGTCTGGGACGGTATTCATTGAGGATTGGACCACCCCTGCGATAGGCACATTTGCCAAGTCTAAGGTGTTGTGCATCTGAGTGTAAGGCTGATCGGTTGGAACAGGATTGGAAATGACCCGCATCGGATCCATTCAACCGGTGGTGAGCACGATGGTTCAAACTCGACCCCAACATGTAAGAGAAAACGTCTTTCCTAGAAAAAAAGGAAGGAACCATGAGAAGGAGAGAATTAGGTTGCGGACATAGATAACTTCATAGTTTTCTGTGGTTGTGGAGAATGCCGTAAGGGAGAAAATTGCCATCGCAACGAATTCGGGAATAATCACGCAACCTCTGTATTTTCCACGAAAGGAGGCTGGAATTGATGGAGTATATTTGTGAGGTCGAATGATTCTCCCTATCGACCCCATCACTACGAATTGTCACATTTCTTTCATTGGGGGCTTACCAACTGAGTGTCTTTTAGCTCAAGATAGACCTCAGAAATAGGTAGAAATAATCGCTTTAAAGGTAACAAAGACAAAAGAAACATTTCCAAAATGTAGTAGAATTTGACTCATTTATTGAAAGAAAACAATGTCATGGCAACACAATAAGTAAAAGAAAACATAAAAACGGCTTCCTAGAGTTTTTGATTGAGCCAAAATATCCGTTTCTTGAGGAAGAATTATTGTCAGTTTCTGAGCCAGGACGCAAATGGGATCCACTCAATTCAATACTTAAATTAATTTTCTCATCACGGGAGGTCGGAAGTATTTCGTCAAAACATAATGCTAACATTTGAAGCCACCTTGAAAGTTCAGTTTGAAGCAATTAGGGACAAAATTGTTGCAAAAATAGTTCCGGCAGACCAAAAACAACGAGAAAACCGACCCATATACATGTATTCGAAGTTAACATGAAAAAAGCGCCGAAAAGGGTTATTTCTCCCAAATTAAATTGAAGGTAATTTTTCAAAAAAATCGGACAAGAAAAAATCGAACTCAGGTGTTGGGTTTTATGTTAGATCAAAAGTCTAGTTAAGTAGATATTTTGGACAAAGAGTTAGAATATTGCTATCAAAAACCATACCAAATACATGCTTTTACAAGGCATATGAGCGAACATGTCCGTGCTGGTGCATCTGATTTATATTTCTCAACACTTTGCAAAAGTCACAAATGACACAAAAAAATAACAAAACTGGCGAAAGAATGATATGTGTAGTTTTAATTGACATTGTACCTAACTTCTAGCGCCTATGACTGTCTCAATACAAGTTTAAGTAGACCCAATCCCCTATGCTGTCCCCATCCAGGTAGCCAGAGGACAACTTTGTGACGGAGGATTTGAGACAGATCACATTTTTGAAAAAGATGGTTCCATTCCACGTATCGTTGTCACTCCTCAAAAAAGAGATCGAAAGACTTGATCAAACCTCTTGCAGAAAGAATAGTCCACCATAAAATATGGCTTTACCGCCAACATTTTATGACAAATAAAAACAAAGTTAACATTTTGAGTTCAGTATTTTGGCACTTGTTTTATCACCATAACATGGAAACT
The DNA here is from genome assembly GCF_007210705.1 of Tigriopus californicus. Taxonomy (NCBI): domain Eukaryota; kingdom Metazoa; phylum Arthropoda; class Copepoda; order Harpacticoida; family Harpacticidae; genus Tigriopus; species Tigriopus californicus. Next base: position 4,554,811 of record NC_081449.1, on the reverse strand, counting down.
TAACAAGCTAACAAAGCAATAACAAGCAACAACAGATATTTATTTCTTAGTTAGATTAAATGTAACGCAATGCTTCATTAAATTGATGTAAGCTGAACGAGCAACAACAATTAACACCAAAAGTATTATTTAGTTTGCTTGACGACACTATTGGCTTGTTAAATTCCGGCTTTCTCAGGAAGTTCGTAATAAGTCGAACAATGTCTCACGGAACCATGTTCCAAAGATTTTTTTTTTGTTTGGTTTTCACAGGCTTTTCTAACCGCTTCAGGGAATGTAATCCCCAGTACTATTAAAATGAAAGGTTATAATTCGTCTATCTATTACCTTTCAATGTTTATATGATGTTTGGTCTACCAACGAATTTGAGTTGGCAGACCGAGCTAGTCATTGAATGAAGGGTTCATCTGGAATGCTATCTAAAAATTGGTCCAAGTCTGACTTGAAAGATGCAACCGGATCAGCAAGGCCTACGTATTCCCTATGAATACGAAAGAGAAGCAAATTAGACAATGAAGGAGCCCGAGAAAGAAGAGAAGTGGACTTCATTGTTCGAACTAGTTTGGATTCTTGAGGACTTGAAGGTGCTCTCAATAGACCGGTCACTAGAATTGCCCCTGAAACCTGAGTTGCGACAAAGCTCATGGATGCTTTTGAAGACATACAATATCAGATACCTTTCGTACCTTCTCTGAACACTGTACAGTCCCAACTTTTTTAGTCTCTCCCAATACGAGAGCTCTCTCATGTTCCAAGAGAAACATCTTTGGACTTGTTCGACCTTTTGCAAACCTGCTGAACACATTGGATCCCAAATGGGTGAAGCATATTCAAGATGTGGTTGAACAATCGACTTGTACAGAGTAAGCATCGTGATGCTGTCTCTGGACTTAAATGTGCGATATATCCAACCACACATTTGAAAAGCTTTACCCACCTTCAACTGGATATGCTCATCGAACTTCCTTTTATTTTGGAGGACTACACCTAAATCTATCATTGATGAGACCTGCTCAATATCTTTACCGCCATTATCTACGAGTGGAGTATTCAAAGGAGTTGACCCAAAGGTCATTGAGCGGAATTTCATTCCTTTCAGGGCCATATTACTCTTGGTAACTCAAGAATAGATTACTTCTAGGTCCTTTGCAAGGCTATTGGTTTGTTTCTCGTATTTGATCTGGGTTGTACATTCATCCATCCGCCTGCAAAACTTCAAAGGAAAATTGCCAAAATTGCCTACTCTTTTGCACGAACTGCTGGAAATAACATTTTGGCACAGCAATAGTCGTAATATCCACATGTTACACTGAGCTTATTATCAATCTTGGCCATATTCTTGTACTTCCAGCTGAAGAGGGGGCTTTTTGGCAATTTTCCTTCAAGTTGCGGAGGTGAATCGTCGAATGATACGACCCGGCAAAAGGAAGGAAAGATAGAGGTTCCGTGATTGAATATGTTCCTCGAACTTTCCATCATTCGCAACAACTATTCCCAGATCTTTGACCGAGGCGACCATCTCTATTGGTTTTTTACAATTATCTAATTAGGTCGGTTGTTCGATGCTCTTGGGATCAAACGTCATGGCTTTAAACTTTTCACCGTTCAGCTTCATGTTTTTTCCAGCCACACAATCATAAACCTGATCTAAATCGAATCGTCCATAGATGTAGCCTTAGACAAAATGACTCTAGTTTTTGAGGTCGTCTGTTCCACTCTAGCAATCTCTGAATGTGTTGCGCAAGGCGGGGCACAGTCTAAAATTCCGAAGTTTAGGAAGCAATTGTTTGAAAGGAGTTGCAAATTAGCAAAAAGGCTCCAGAGCACTTTGAATCCAGTAGTTGTGGCTAGCCCTCAAAGAAAGTTGGATTTAATCCAGGGTAGAATTAAGGCCTCCATTGAGACAGATCAGTTGAAAAAGAAAAATCGTTTTGTAGGTCTTGAGTGTTACCACAATTTTTACCAAAAAACTAACTTGTATCATCAACGCACGACAAGATGGACGATATAAGGGGTAATGTTTGTAGAGGAGATATGAACAGGATAAATAGTCGAGGCCCAAGGATGGAACCCTGAGGAACTCCAGAAGCCCCCAATACTCCTTCTACCTTGACTTTCTGAGTTCGATTCGTCAGAAGTTCAACGCTTTCTTTCCTTCCCCACTTCCCTTCAATCAATTTCGACGTTCTCTCTCAAGCCTCAAATTGAGGCAGTTATCTCTACTAGAGTTTAGATGCAATACATAAAAAATAAAACCATTTGCGTTTGGTAAACCCTTTCGAGTTTTGTTACAATGTCTTTGTCTCGTTGCTGACCACTCTCAGATTAGAGTAAATATAAATCAGGAACACTTCATCTAATCTTTGATGATCGTGTTCACAAAGAAATTCCAGCTCTTGATTGATCTTAAAATTCAACATTGAAACTGTTGCATTTTCATTCATATTCCTGAAATTAATGAAACAATCAATCTTTAATCTGTTTTTCTTCAAAACATCAACACGAACTTTAAAGTCAAAATTAGATCATTCCTTTCAAAATAAGTAATACGCAAGTATTCGTAACCCTTAGCTCTAAGGACGTATCATATGGAAAATCAACCCAGTATCACGTTTGTGAAGTGAAGGAACTGTGGGAAAACACCAAATTTGGCGCCCCGACTTTAGATTTGGTCGTCGTAAATGTTGCGGAGGAAAACAAAGACCATTAAAAACGCAGATTGTGACCTAACTAAATTTTCAGTCATCACAAGAGCTACTGTACAAATTTCAAGCAAATGTCATTTTTTGTGCAGTTTTGACAACGCATTACTATCATGTTTCAATATCCAAAAACTGTTTGCGCGAACAAGCCGGTAGTGTGAAATAACCTTTACACTCTTAGAACATGAATCACAAGGGAAGCAAAGCCTAGAGAGTGCAACTTGAGAAAGCCAGACAGACCTGCTTTTTGAGCAAATGGGTGACAGTTGAATTGGTGATAGGGTATGGCTTCCAATTGTAGAGGCGCTGCCCTCAATCAGCTGCAAGAGCACAGTTCCATGGTGACCTATTCAGTTGCAGTAATAAACACAACACAGCCGTTTTTACCCTGCTTTGTTTTATGCTCAATGATTGAATCACGTCACCTACTCTTTTTCGCAATGGTTTCTATCAATTCATATAACGTGTCACAGGAACCAGGAGGCCCTGACGACAATCTATTTCGCTTAATCTATTAAACCTCGTCTTCAAAAGTCCCCAACCTAAAACCGACTTCTTGGACAAATGGGCGTCCTTCTCTGAACTTGGCAAACTAGCTTGGTCGGTCCCATCTGTGTGTCCTTAGGATTCTTCAGAGCCTGAAGTGAAACTTGCCGTGACTTTGAAATTCGTTTTGTCTCGGAACTTTTGCTTGTTGACAATGACAATGGGCTCAGTGGATCAAGACAATGTAGAGTAGAATCTAAATTCCTTGTCAACAACAAAGCATCTTTTGAGATTTGGGACGGTTACGAGACTCTTGAAAAAAATAGAACATGTCCAACGCATCTGAGTTTTGATTTAGATCATGTTAAGATATCTCATTGTCTCCTATGCAGAAATCCCACGTTCTCTCAAACTGACTTCAATTAAGCGGTCATCTTCAGTGACTGTTCTGTCCTTCATCATCTTTTTGTGGAATGCCAAGGCCTAAAATTTGCGTTTAAAATTGTCAGATATGATCTCGTACGTGAGATGCTTACCTAAATTGCCTGAAATTGAAATGATTTTGTGACCAGTTTTTTCCAAAGGAGTGGCACATATTAGATGATTGATTCGGAGCCAAATTGAAACTGTAGTAGAACATGCTAGCTAGTGACTCCTTTTTTATATTCAAAATGGTATGCATATTTTTGAATGTTAGGCGTAGGCGCTTCCGCAACAGGTGAGTGTTTTATCCGAATTTCGTTCTTACAAGCCTCAATAAGATGTTCGAGGGCAGAAAGGTGGGCCCGTTTTATAGCAATATTTATAGTTGACAATCGAATCGTATTGAGACAAATATATTTATAGTACAACATGGCCCGAAAAAGCCCATAATTCATTGGGAGCTCCCCAACACAGCCGCGAACCTGTGGTGGGAATTGTGAAAGGGGATTTCCAGCATTTGAAGATTGTTGTGTGCACCGCATTTCCAATGAAATTGGGCCAAGTTTTGGACCCTCAGAAGAGACAGAAGGATCGGGTGAATGAGTTTCACATTGGACATGCACTACAATGGAGTGAATGGACGTCCTGAAGATTATTGATTGGAACATGCAAGATTGCTCGACCAACGCGAACAGAGAGGTGCTAGTTAAGCTTGGGTGTTCCCGGAAAACTCATGGAACTCTCAACTACGCACATAACTTTTGAAAATGGGCTCCCACTTATCCCCTTAACTCGAACCCGGCTGGCTTAGTGATGGAAAGTTTAACCTTGAATCCCAATGAGTTGCACTTCGAATATTTTAAATCACTTTTCCGAACAAAGTTTCGTCCCACGAGGAAGGAAAACGAAAGAAGAAGGCGGAAGAGCCCCAACTTTTCCATGTTCCAAATTCACTCACAATTATGTTCCATTCGGTAAAGGAAGGAGGAAAAGTTGAGGTAATGTGCAAAAATTCCAGAGTTTTTGAGCACATCCACACGCGTAGATTGTGTCGATGACAAGACAGAACAAGTGGAGAACAACGGCTCCTTTTGTGTGCCCAAGAAGACTGTCAGCCATTATCTGTTTCCAACTTTTTGATGAGATAATTTGCTTGAAGTGGAGCTAATTCTCTAACAAGCACGTCAGGCCTGAGGAAGACATTTTGTGTTTCCATAGCAGATATATCTTTATTCCGATTCAACGTGTTTCCAAGTGCAATTTGTCGCATTTGAAGTGTGAATTTTACTTCGTCATATTCAATCCGTGCGAGTACCCACTAAAAACCAACGGATAAAAATCATTTTAAGAGCAATTATTTCAATGACATCAACATGAGCATAATAATTAACCGCAGTTTCAAAAGGATATTTTCTTTTTTCATGTTTAGGGTGCTCCTATATTCAATCATAATCACAGGACCCCGTCTCATCAAAAAGTGTTTTAAAGCATTTTAGGTTTGCAAAGCATTTCATGTGTTCTGCCCTCAATATGATTTCTCCCGGAGCGTGCGATAATCATAGCCTTTCGGACTTTCTCTTTGTTCACATCATGAATTCTTGAAATAGAACGCTTTCGTCTTGGTGCACTTCTTAACTATTCTTAACCACCACAAACAGCAATTAGGGTCAAAAATCGCTCTAGGTTTAATCATGCCCTCACATTGGTTGCTGACCGTAAGAGCAGTGAGAATAGTGTCAAGATTGTTCCAATTTGGGAGGACCAGAGATTGGACCAATCTGAGGATCCGTGTTGTGGTGAACGCACCATGGTGGGTGGTCATGTACACACCAAACAGTGAGAAATTTCTTATTTCTTGCTGACCCATATTTGCAAGGCGGATGTACGGTACAGCCTCCCCCCCCCCGTCGACACTTGGTCCTCTAGTTCACCTCAGTGAAATTTAAGAGTTGGTCCACGTGGCTCTGTACTGACGCCGGAAGTCCTATTTGTTTGAGAGGCCAGAAACTTCGGGACCTCGAGTGCAGGTGGAGTGCGCCAATTTTAACTCTCAGAATGCACGTTTTCGTCAGGGTGATTCACAAAAGGGTCAGTGAATTACTTTAATGTTGGAAATAACTGGGGAGAACAAATATGCCTGAGAACTCTTTTCATGGGGTGGGCATATGTGATCCTACTCGTTTGGGCGCCGATAGAGATTCCATGGTTTGCCTGCTTTTACCCACTTTCAACGAGAAAGAGCATAAATTCTTGAAAGGTTAGGACCTTTTCGAATGAAAGAGAAAAATCGCATTCAATGTGCTGAAGGTGCTATCGTCATAACGGATCCAAAAGAATCTGAGACCCTCGAAATGATAGACCAGCTTGCATTTAGGATAGGTGGCAAATTTTCTGCCCTTATGTAGACGCATACATTTTGACGGAGGAGAGTCCCAAGTTCCAGAAGAGGGATCTCGCAACTGGGTTCCATAAACTTATGAGCGGGTGTTGATCTAGCTGCCGAAAAAACTCTGATCCATGAGAATATTGCAAAAGTTTTTTGGCCAAGGTCGAGCACCTCTCTGAATACGAAATTCCATTCTTTTCCACACGTTCTCAGATCCACCCGGTGCCATCAAAATTGTAGCACGCGCATAACGATGACAAAGCGGTGTATTCGGTCAATAATTGTATGTGTTCTTTTTCATTCTTATCCGGGTCGATCTCTAGGGCTCAAAGATCCAATTTGATCCCACTTAAGTGTGGCCACCATCTCCTGACCAGTCTGAACTTGGCCTTGAATATGAATGAGCATCTGCAATGGCTCAGAAAACACTTCGACGACAAAGCAAAAAAGTGCAGCTCTAGCCCTAACCGTTCGTAAACTGGGTTCAGAACTCAACCTTACACTGAAGGTAGGATACAATTGATTGGGACATGTGTCCAGTATGAGAAATGAGACCCTTGATTCATGGATTTTTTTTAGCTCTTTTAAGCCGGGCCCTGGCCGATAAGTTGGTTGACAAGTGATTAGGGTGTTGGTGCCAAGTGTTGTTATTCAATATTCATGACCGATGGAACAACGACCTTGATGATCCGGATCAACCTCTGCAGTGACCTCCAAAGCCATAACCACCATCATCGTCTCATTGGCAAGGCAAGGCCGTAAAATGGCCGAAAACAACCAACACCTAGGCTAGTGGGTTACATCATCGATGAATTCCCTGTCAACCCTCGAGATTTGGGATTTGGGAGGTAATCCATTATCAGGTAGAGGCCTTATCACTCGTGTATTAGCTTTTCATGCAAGATTAATCTTCTTCTGGGCCTTCAGGCCGGAAGAAAAACACACCAAGGAAAAAAAGAAGATAGACGCTTCCGTCGACCTTTTTCCGATGTTTATTGCTTACCTTGCGCTTGTCGCCTTATTTGAAGGCCCAAAGCCTCATTACATGTAGCAAGTTGTCATGGAAGAGTACCGTGGATAACGGATTTGCGCTTGAATGCTAATTAGGACTTACACATAAATCCACCTTCTTTGCAAAAGCAAAGTTGTTGGAAAGCAAGTCATTCCTTGAAGGAAATTCCTTCCATCTTTGACTTGAAATTGAATTTAGACGAAAATCCCCATTTTTGAGTGTCCTCGACCGTAATAATTTTCTTGAGGCTAGATTTAGTCTGAGACCACCAAGGGAAGTTGGTTCTCAATTGGAATTTGAATCTGGCGATACGGGACATTTAGGACATTTTGTCTTCGTGGGATGGCGTTGTAGAGTGATCCTAGTTATTTATTATGATTTTTATCATAGTGCAGTTATTTGAAGCTCAAAGCAGCCCCGACTTGCCCAAGCCTATCAAGACTGACACTTGCCACAACTGACTCCTTCGGGATGAAGGTGCCCTACCAATAGAGTAACTTGGTAGCGAGAACAGATAGTCGCAAGATTGATTGATCTGTGCTGACAATAAAGCTAGGCACAATGAGGACTTCCCTAAGGGCAAAGACTGCAAGGTCAGGGGAAGGATACATTCTCTTTTTTCCTCACTTTGGTTCCGGGTTGGTTTCATGGCCAGGGCATTGTGCGTCATGTCCGCCGAATGAACGTGTGTTAAAACCGATGGCGAGTTCGGATGATAGGCCAGTGAAACGATCCTAGAGCGTAAACTGTGATCGATATCGCTCGTCAGAGTCATAAGTATTCAGAACAAACCCTACTCTGTCTCACTATGTCATCATCATCATCCTCATCTCGCAAAGAATTCCCCTCCTTTTCCTCCTCCTCAATAATCAGGATTCCTTCTCCCACGCCAGTTCCACCCTCAACTCAACCTATGCCACCCCTTGGAACACTTTGCCCATTTCCCCAAAAAGAGGAAAAGACACTGATGGCTAACAAGCACTAACCAGTCCACCAGCCAGCCAATCCGTCTGTAATATTGCCATTCTCGTGCGTGTGGACTTCCACTTTCTGGGCTTGGCAAGCCAGAGTGTTTTGGTTCCAAAAAAGATCCATTTTCGATGTGCACTCCTCTCGGCGCTACTTGAAGACAAGAGAAGAAGGCTTATCTTAAACTGTTCTCTCTCTCTCTCTCTCTCTCTCTCTCTCTCTCTCTCTCTCTCTCTCTCTCTCTCTCTCTCTCTCTTTCGCTTCCGCTTCCTCGAGCCGTATTTCGCTACATGTAGCACCCTATACGTGTCGAGACAAAGCCGAAACCAGACCTCCCAAGGGTGATGGGTTCCCGACCAGTTCGAGTAGGTGGAACTTGGCCAAGCCGGTCTTGAAGGCCGAAAATATATGTGAATGGGATTTTGTCCCAACCACAGGCACAGCAGCATTGTGAACCATGTTCATGTTCCATCGTTCGCTCCTAGGTTCGAGCGTGAGTGGTCGTGGTTAGTCTGGGATTTTCTCAACTCACCTTCTAGAGCGGGAGGGATTCAAGTGTCTCTTTGGCAAATTCAGAACCGAGGAGGAGGTATTAACAACCGATTTGCCACTTCCTGTCGGGTTCTTTTCCCTTTCGGTCCCACATCCACCACTCAGGTTTTTGTGCCTGGTCTAGCCAGTCTCAATTTTAAACAGGCCAACTCTTGGAGCGAAGTTCTCTTTCACACCAAATACTCGCAACATATTCTTGAGCGCTCTTTACCCTCAGACCATGCTAACTATTGTGGCTTCTTGGCCTTTGGATCGTATTCTTCGACTATAATCTAACCTCAGCTTGGAAAAATGTCTGCTTGAGGGGAGAAGAAGGCCAAGCCAAGAAATTGGGGTTGTTTTCTCGCCCTCAGGAAGTAACAATGGAGGACTGGCTGACTGGCTGGCTGCTTGGCCATGAAGTCAGCTCAAAGGGGCTCGCCAGATATGAAGAGAAATGGACAGAGCGTAATTGTTGGCATCCAAGACGGTGACCAAAAAGTGTAACGCTTGGCCCATAAAAATCTCTTGGAGAAGATGGACGTTCTTCCTTACGTTTCTCATGTTCTTTCGACCCTTTTGTTAAGGGTAATTATGACTGGTAAAAAGTTGACCCCGTCAGGGTGATAAGTTTCTCCGAACCTCATTCACCCAGAACAAGGGTGAAAGAAATCTGGGCCTAGCTTACGTACATTACCGGTATACTATTGACTGAGCCATGTTTGAAGTGAGTGCTCCAAGAGTTCTCCAGGAAATTAAGGTCCCAAGCTTGAAAACCAATTTTGGCACATCTTCCCCCTTCCAAGAAGATTTAAGACCTCTAAAACGATTGCTACCCCTCCCAAGTCATCAATTGAACGCATCGCATTTGATTTAATGTAAACCATTTGAAATCATTCAAATCTCCCCCTTTTCAAACGATTTGGGGGTAGTTAAATTCATGCTTGATTTGAACCATTTCAATTTTATATCCGGGTTGGGATTGGTATTTGATGCCTGCCCGTGCTCATCCATCGTTTTGGGTATTTTGCATTTTACTCCGATGTCACAGAGGGGCGGCAAAACCAAAGCTTCACTGAAAGGAGTATGGGTCCTCGTTCAATACTTTTGTACTCGTTCATTTTCATGGGAACCTCTCCATGACTGGGAAAATCAATGACTTCGTTCCCAGAGTGCTTGCCTATTACGTACAATTTCTCCTCGGAACAACGAGTTCCTCTTCGTAACTCATGAGCAAGATATAATACATGCAGTGGTACATAATATATCACCAATGTGTCCTGAAAAAAGGCCCAGAGGAAGCCCATCATGTCGCTACTATTTCTCCCTTGTCCATAGAAATATTCTTCACGTCCCAAGGTTGTTCCACAGGTCCGTCCGCCTAGATGGGAATCTCTTAGATGGATATTACGGTGGATTCCCAGGCCAAGGGTTTCAAATCCAAAGATGGTTATCTTACTTTTTGAGGGTCATTGCCTCGAAGAGTAATACAAAGTCAGCCACCGTCTGCATTTGGATCAGTGCAACCCTGTGTGAGAAAACTGCATGTCCAGCATTTTTCTCGGTGGCTAGTTTAAGGCCCAAGGGCAGTTTTGAGCCAAATGGCAAAAGGAATGCTTGGAGGTTACTGTAGAGACACTTTCAAATGCTTTATTGGTTATTCATGGGTTCACCGACCATGCTGTCTCCTATGACCAATTCATCATGATCAATTACTTGATGATCACGACCCCTGGCTTCAGTACAGTAGGGTGCACTGACCTTTGGTGGCCTAAAGCCCTGCCTGCTTGAGAAGAATAACTTGGAACAATATTGCGACATTTCTAGAATTTGTCAGCTGGGTTGTAGATTTCATATGTTTGAAAGCTGAAGAGGCCATCACACACTTGGATAGCACATCCGTTTAGCGGAAGGATCAAGCTATAATCCTTTTTTTGGGAGATATCCAAGTATGGCATCAGCATTATCATCATGTGAATATGTGCGTGTGAGAGCACATCCAACTCAATCCCTTCGTAAAAAGCGGTGGGAGGGATGATTTTATGTGCCAAGTGATAGCCGAACCTCCATTCAACACAATTGAGGGGAGAATTTTCAGCCTCGGAAAGTTGTCTCCAGATTATGATTTTCTTCCGCCACAGACTTAAGACGACTTGGTTCACCTCATCCAGACATATTCAGTGGCCCAGCATTGGATGGGAACAGGGTATCAATCAAGAAGATCAAGCTGTAAAAGTTGGTACATCTATGGGCGTCATTTCCCACCCTTCTGATAAGAGCAAAGATGCAAAGCAAGCACTTTCAAAACAAGTCAAAGATGATGATCATGATACGAGGGAGGAGATCCAAGGAGAAGAGCATAGTACAGAAAAGCAGGAGGAGGTTGGTTGGCTGGTGGTAAGCTGGCAAATGGCTTCGTCCACTCTTTCGATCTATTCAATGCTGATCCCTGCTAGGACCCGACAGTTGAACCAAGCGCCAGCCGAACTAGTCCACCTCGTTTACCTATTAAAGTGTCTGTGCAATACGTCTTGGCATGTTCCCAAAATCCCAGTGGAACGTGGAAGCAACCCTTTCATGAGCGTACGCAGATAACCCCCCAAAAAAGTTTGCGAGGGGAATTCGTTGAAGGTTGGAGTTTGAGGCAAAATCAACTGTCAGAAAGGAAGAAAGCGGCAAATCATAAAAATCCAAGAGGGTTGAACTCCCGTCATCTTTTCTTCTTTGAGGGCTAAACAAAGTGGTTGGAAAGGGGGCCAAGAGATTGCGACTTCCACCACCATCACCACTACCACCGTTACCACTATTGCTCCAATCTTAGTAATGCTGCTTCTTCTGCTTTGCTTCGTCGTCTTCTTTACGCAGACTAGCTCGTATTTCTGATGAAAAAACTTTTTGAATGAGACACGGAGGGAGCAAAAACATATTGTTGGTGCTCGATTGAGGGAAAAGTGAGGAGGGCAAAAAAATTACTTCCAGGGAGACAAGCGCCATCGCCTTTTCGTTTCTGGAGTAAAGGGGAGCGAGACTGTCATCTGCGAGGCTGTCTCGCCATGCCATCTCTCTCCCAATTCCTGGGAGTTGTGCAGTCCGGAGACCCAAAATACTCATCCCCAACCACCCTCATTACTACCCTGGATTCGTTTCAATTTGGGCTATTCAGAATCCAAGCGAAAAGACAGCCGTTCGTAATCAACTTAGGATGAGATATGTAGATAGACGAGTACGTTCAATGGTGCGCACTGTCTATGAGGGTCCTTTTCGACCGAGTTGAAAGCTCGGGTACTCTAATGAGAAAACTATTTCCACAGATTTCAACGAGATAGTCTCGTAATACACATGTTGAGAGCCGAGCTGGATGTGTAAGGATAATGTTACGTGGATGCTTTTGAGTTGGAAGATTGGGCGTTTTGGGGATGGTCCACAAGTTGGAGATTGATACCGTGGAGATTGGGATATTTCTTAAGTTTCAGAGAACAACACACGAAAGGAGGCAAGTGGTTGCAAATTGAAGAAAGTTACCATTAGAACACCTATCTTATTTACTTGACACTCAAGGACCCATGATTTGGCTGGCACAAATAGCTAATTATGTGTAGGGTTATTTGATTATCCTTTCCAACTTTCTGCGTCAAAATATTGCCTCGGTGTCAACCTCCAAACCAATCAATTGCAAGTAATTCATTTCCCTTTCTATTCATCGTTGTTCCCATTTCGATCAAATGTACAATGCAATTCCAATTAATTTTCATTGAGGCAAAGACACTTCATTACAAACTTTTATTCGTATTCTGACATTTTTTGGATTAAAAACTGTTTCTGACTCAATGTAATCTAAATCAATATGGATTTAAATGTATCAAACACAGACAAGTTTAACCATTTCGTTGAGCCCAGTCCAAACGTGTCCCAGATTACCAATCTTTTTAAGCTTTAGACAACTTTTCTCAACAAAGCGCATTGATAATGCCAAAAGCAAAATGAACCCGTGGAGTAACCAACCAAATTTGATAAGGACATTGAAATTGGATGTGCTTCCTATGCGAAGCTCACACCCTAGCATAACCGACCTCAAAAGTCAAGTACGTTATTTAACAAATTGAATCACACCAAGACGAAGTTTAAAAGTGCAATTTCAGATGTTCTTTCTCTCTTCAGTATAGAGACGGAGTAGAAGCGCCGAGGCTTTTATTGGGCGAACATTGGTGATTACCAATCAAAACCAGAGGAACATTCATATGAATTTTAAAATTTGTGCTTTTTTTTGATTAGGTTTGGTTTTCGCCCGGGCGTTTTCTAACCGCAACAACGAATGTTAACCCTCACTTCTATGAAATGAAAGATAGTAATTTGTCTATTTGTTAACTCTCCAAAACTTAACATGATATTTCCTGTGTTTCCGTCTTCCATGGAAATATCGTGGTGAAACTCTAATTCTGTCCCAAAAAAGTAAGGCCAGAGCAATGAGTTTCATGACCGCCGAGTTTGAACCGGAAAACTCGCACATCTTCATCACCTGTCACTTTGATTGATTTAGAACTTGAACTATTCTGAATTGTCACATCTATCATGTGGGTCCACCAAAAGTGAAGAATGAGATGGTCTATGTCATAATTACTGAAGTTTGTGTCGATTAAATCTGTATGGCTTGGACAGCGTGACTAAGAATTAGTCAATTTCTTATCGGATTGGTTGTTGTTTATGCTACTGAACCCTGGGTTTTTGTTCTTCCTTGTAGTAGGGCAAAACCAGTTATTTGAAGGGTGCGACCATAGAAGAAATGCAATGGGGACGTTTAAGCAAGCTCTGGCAGGTTCGTTTGCTTGCTGGTACCAGTGTCAGTGATGCAAGTTTCGGATTTCAAACAAGTTTTTGAGAGGCTGACCCTTCTTTCACATTGCTATATGAGGAAAGTTCAGCTTCGTTAAAACCAGTTTGAAACGCCAATTTTGCATCATTGGCATTGGCAGGCAAGTTTGTTTGCTGTTACCTGCGTTTGCCTAAATGTCCGAACATGAGAGTAAAAATCGAGTTTGTTGTGGTTTTTTACTGTAGCTGAATCGGTAAACAGTGGACAAGGCAACTCTAGCTGATGGAAAGCAGCGCCTCTACAATCAGAAACTATACCCTAGCAGCCGGTCAGCTGACATTCATTCGCTGTGAAAACTAGTCCGCCAGGCTAGCTCTCATCGCACTCTCTAGGAGTGGCTTCCTCTATGGTGCGACTACAGACCAATTATGCGGTTATGATAGGGCTTCAAGTGAATTTGTCATCAAATGGGTTCTGACAGGCGCAATTCGTCAGTGAACAACCTGATCATGTCAACCGCATCATTGCTTTCAACTTAGGGTATAAGAACTGTTGCTTAAATGTGAATGAACAAACATGTATGTCAGTGTAGTCCAGTCAAATATCGAGTTTCACCCAGGGTTGCCTCACTTAAACTTGTCGTGCCTAATTCCAACTACTTCAACTCAAACGCAAGACCTTGTCAATGCTTCTTTTACTCAACAGTTACGAGTCACGAGAAAGCAAGCAAGAAGCAAGGTGGGTGATTTCTTTCTAAAGACAATTTATTGGCTGTCACGCATTGTTCGATTGATTCGGTGACAATGACACGGCACTAACGATAGAAATCAAACTGAAATCCCTGCTTTACAGAGGCCCGCGGTCAAAATTCTACTTTAATGCCTTTGGTCAAGAGCCTGAGAACAATGGCATGATATCATGGACATTGGTTCAAGTGTCCTTGATATTTGTGTCCTATCCCTGATGTGACAGACAATCAGTGATGGCACAGGTCCTGAACAAGTAAAAAAAAGAGTGGTAGCACTGTTTGAAACAATACCCCTCGGTCCAATGGGCATAAAGTAACAACGCTGCTTTTGTATCGATGCGATCAATCTGCATGCAAATTTTCAAACTAGTATTGTCGAGTTTGATCCCCATTTGTTTTTTTCAGGGTCAGGTTTCGTTCCACTTTCTGACCTAAAAACGCAGCGGTGATCAAGCACTGCAACACTGGTTTCCTACTTATCTATCTGAACCCCGTTACTCGGAATTGCTCTTTTTATATATTTATTTTAATGAAGTTAAGCGGTGATGGGTCACGTCTAAAAGGGTTGATGGTTATGTTTGCTCAATCTGTGAATTTGTCGGCCGAAACAAGCCTGAAAATGTGAGCAAAATATTTTCTTCTTTTAGTCTTGGGAAATGTACTCAACTTTTCCCCTTTGTTTTGTGGTCAAAAGTGCATTTGATGCCTTCATTAACTTCTCCGTCTCATAAAGTGTGAATAACACCACTTGCATGCAATTTTGCCTGTAAAATAGCTGCGTTTTACGTTGGCTATCTACACAGTAAAACGTATCTTTAAATCTAGACTGTCTCTACATTTGTTAATTTTTTTTTACTATCATTTTGGAACTTTCTTGTCCTCAACACCTTCCAGGTGTCCCTCTTCATATTTTGGATACCAAGTTCTTTGTTCTATCCTCATGTAACAAAAAACGAAAATTATGCATAGCTTTAATCCTTGCCTACTTATACGAACCATGGGTATCAAAAATAGCCCCGCCAAGATTATAAACAGAAAACTTGCGTTAAGAATACTCATAAGTACATTTATTTGCTTCCATTTTTGACCGTTCTTATGAAATGCCAAATCGTAAGAAATGAGCAAATGCATCCCTTTATAAAGTGCAATTAATAGAAATGGAATTCAACCCTAGTCCGAGGAATCATTTAATCCAAAGTCCCAGTTTCCTGACCGTGTACGTTTGGCTAATCTGCCCTATTGTTATCATCTCTAAGAAATGGTGTGAGAAATGGGACTTGAGCGCATAGGCTTTCGGCAATATCATACCTCCTAGAATCCAGTTTGTATTAGGAAGATCAATGAGCGAATCTAATATTGAGCTTGGCCAAAGACCCATTTTTGAACTGAATAGGAGATTTTTCATCTTAAACCTCCATTCAAAGGATGCACTTTTCCTCCTCGCTTCTTTCATCTTCCTCCCATTCTTTTTCTTCTGAAGGAAGAAAAACCCCAAGGAGAACGACTAATTCATTCCCGGATTCCACATCTCTGATCTTGTGAAAACCCTCCCCTTTATTTTGGCCCACGATTGACCCTACTCCTCGTTATATCAATGACATCATGATTATCTTGGTTGCAAAACTGTGGGAAACCTGGGACCCGTGGTCCAATCACACAACCATGGACCGCTTATGAAGAGAAATGACCCGAGTGAGCCACCTTCTTTGGCGGATGCAAACTCCCGTCCATTTCTATATTAAAGACCTGCTTGCCAGTTAGACTGGCTAGCATGTCTGATGCTCCATCTGATCCAAATGCACTTCGACCAAGATCACTAACGCCAAACCTAGTTATTGATCCATGACCTCGTGCAAAGAGATGTGGATACGTTGCTCAATCATTACTAAGCCAAGTTTCCCCTCGCCTCAAGAGAGTAAGTTATGGATCCACCCGTATGTAAGTAATCATTATGTTTGCGATCCGCTAAATGGCATATCAATGATACAACTTCGTCCTCCAAAGAGCGTGCTTGCATCTTCCCGAGTAAAAGCGGTTGTCGTACCCATCGCTTTCCATTGATGTGGCACAGGAGAGTAAAAGAGCCTTCCTTGCATAAATTTACTAATATTTGTTGAAGGTATTTAGATACCTTGGCAAATTTTGAATTTTTACTCAGGATTCTCTTTGTTCAAGTACCCATTCAGATGTGCACTGTCTTTCAGGTCTGAGTGGCAAGTGGGACAATTATGCACCACTTTTCCATTGCATTTCTTCTCCATCCGCAAAAATGTCCATTTTTCGAGCTTCAGAGGTTTCACTACGAGGAATTCTGATCACGATTTCTGTACTATCCGCCCTCGAGACTAAGATGAATGGCAAATCACCCATAAAAACGGAATTAAGGGCTTGGGTTGTACACAACTTGGGTTCTTTTATTTCTAAGAGGATCTACGTCTAATATATCTTCGTTAGATAAACAAACCAATGGGTTGCATTTGATTACTATCCGCAGTTTTGCGGCCTTCAAGAAAACTACTTGAAAGAACTTGGAGGTTACTTAACGTAAGGGAAACCAACAAGCTTAGGAACGTCTGATGGCGAAACCAATCTTCTAGAGCCCGTCTGTTTTACGTACAGTAATTCCGAATGTTAAAGAAAGATACATTTCCGAGCTTTATGCCTTATCTACGGAACGGGCTTTGGGGTTCTTCAAGTGGCAGATCTCACTTGCCAAGCAGTCCAGATTTCCTGGACAAGGGCTTTTTTCAGCGACTGATTTAATCTAGAGGAAAGATCAAGTAAAGATCGAGGAACAGGCCACAAATTGAGTAACTAATCCGTGGTGGGAGATGGAACGAAAACCATACTTCAAAAGACATTTAGTTGTTTGGCACTTTTTCAACATGGGTCTTTGAAAATAAGATTAAGCGTTCAATGGTCTGGCAACCAAAGGTGAGCAACGGGTTGATGAACGAATATATTCTTTCATGAAACACCCAATCCTAACGATTGTCAACCACATCCATGAACATATGAACATTAGAAAATCCACGATATTGTAGTTTGCTACACCTCTGTGAGAATAAATCTTGAACTCACTACCATTACCATTTGTCCGTCAATTTTGCTTCGGGTGCCGGCGAAGCATCCAACCCGTGTCGGCCAACCCCTGTGCTGCATTGGTTGCTTCAACAATGAAGCGTCTGTTTCTCCTCTACTAACTGTCTCAAAAGTCATCGATTGCTTCTGTATCATTTCAACGACAATCCCCAAATGGTCCAAGTTTGGGCGCTGCTTTGACAATGCTGTTTGATGTTGCTGTTTTCTCGTTTTTGCTCGGGCTGAGTCAAACTCATGAGGAACGTAATTGGCGAACAGGAAATTAAGAATTTTGGAACACTGAAGCGAAGGCAAGGGTGATTGAGCACCCGCGTTTTCTTTGGTGGATGTCACAATGGGTAATCCCAAGTTGGAGAGTGGCACCTCCTCGCCGCCTGAAGATGAAGGGAACGAACAAATGGGACATCCACCCACCCATCCACCCATTCACCCCT
The DNA here is from genome assembly GCF_007210705.1 of Tigriopus californicus. Taxonomy (NCBI): domain Eukaryota; kingdom Metazoa; phylum Arthropoda; class Copepoda; order Harpacticoida; family Harpacticidae; genus Tigriopus; species Tigriopus californicus. The sequence continues at coordinate 4,537,208 of NC_081449.1, read as the reverse complement.
CGCCTGGCCCACCCTCTCATCCCCCGTTTGGAATCCATCCTCCCTCTCCCCCGTTGATGGAAAAGACCTGAAGTCCCGAAAAAGGGCATCTGTTCATAATGAAAGGCACCCTCAACCCACAAGCCACTTCACACAAGGAGGGTGGTGCATTTAATATTATTCATCCGCTAGCATCAGTCATCTAGTCCATTCAATGATGCTTCTCAAGTTGTCAGTTGGAGAGGGTAGTAGAATTTTGCTCTTCGTATCCGGATCTTCCCCACTATCTTGAACTTGCCTAACTAATGGCTCAATGTTGTTCCGAACGTTCCTGGTTTGTAATTTCTGTTCCCTCCATCCACCCACATTGGCAGGGTGTGAAAGTATATTCTAGGTCTGTAATTGATGGTCTGAGGCTTACATGGGAGAGCATTTATAAGTTCCTCCCGGCTAGTAGTATAGCACTGGCTAGCTCTCCAGACTCATTTCCCATTTGAGGAGGAAGTTCAAGGCCCATTTAGTCGAGACCGATATTAGGCTCGGTTGTTTGTCCACAGGAAATATGTGGCCAGCCTTGAAAGGGCATTTAACCTGTTTTGGCCCGTGACAGGAGGAATATATCTGTGAGAGAGCCAACAAAGGATTCCACTTCATTTCCCACGGGCATCCATCCATCCGACTCACCACTACCAACTAATATGGCCCCGACCAACCACCAACCACCCACGACTAACTACAACACATTCGAAGGACAAAGAGACGACGTGTCTTGAGCTGGCGACGGGTCTAGTACCTAGTTCCATCTCTCTTTAAGTGAGGATCATGAGCAGGACAATTAGGACAAGTCTGCGACGCTCACCTTGGCACCTATTGGAACATAAAAAAAAAGGTCATACGCCCTCTCTCCACGGTGCTCATGAACTCGGTCTGAGGGTCGAATCTCGTGTCATTTGGCCTTTATCCAAAATATCGTCTCAATTATCTCCTTGCTCTCTGGCTTTGATTGGGTTCCATGAAAGGGAGTCTTCCAACCTTCGACTCTAATAACTGTGCCAGCAGGAATGTCCTGACTTCTGCCTTCTAGATCCTGCCTTCTCGCACGAATAGCTTGATAGTTAGTATCGGGAGAAACAACGACCAAGTCCATTATTTTTGCTGCTGGAACCAACACCTTCGTCTCCCATTTTCTCCCTCTTTCTCTCTCTCTTGTGTCTCATGTGAGCCAGGGACGAGTTTCGTGACAAATGATCCTTACTCTTCAAAGAATATTTAGCGTCATTGGTGTGATTACCTCTCCTCAGGCACCTTCTCTGTCCTTCAAAAGTCGCTTTGCCATTGTTCAGATAAGCCAGCCGAGATTGAAGGACAATGTGCATGAAATGAATTCTCAGACTGGAGAATGGCATTAGCCGGTTCTTCTTGATGTGTTTCGTGGAAGCTGGAAAGCTAGAAAAATTGAAGACTCCTTTGTGTCTGTTTCTGTCTCTCTGTCTCTTGCCCTCAAGGCACCTCTTTGGAAAGAGGAATTGTGTTGAAAAAGAATACAAAATGACAATATTAATTTAGCTTGTGCTTGTTGCAAAATAAGCCTTTCTCGGAAATGACCTGCTAAGTTTCCAGTATGCTGAAGGCAAGATCTAGTTCAAGCAACTACACCTGAAAGCTACGTACGTAATGGGTGAAACAAATTCATAAGTCGCACTTTGTTGGAGATCAAGTAGTACGTTGTTTAGAACCTGAAAAGAAATCCCCTAAAGCAAAAGCAACCATTAAAATGTGTCCTTGCTCTTCATCCAGACTTATAAAAAGCCATGGACGTGCTTTGTCTCTTACACGCTGATATCTAATGCTCATTTGTTCTGTCATAGTCGACACTACTGCTCTGTCAGGGTTATAGGAACCTTTTTCATTTAGTTTGCTCGGGGTCACTTATTTCGTAACCAATGGATTGATGAAAAAAAAAAGGTTGAAAATACTATAACTACGATATTGGCCAATAAAGCCAGCAAAATAGTTGAGCTTGTCAAATACTTCACCGAATAGAGATGGCCAACAAAAACTTGCCTGTGATTTTATGGACAAACATATTTTTGTAAATACTCCCTGTTTTTGTCTTGATCTGATACAAATTGGGTGTAGTATTTATTTAAGTAGAACTCGATGACTTGATTTGATGATAATGAAGAGGTTTCAGACAACCCTCGAGGGATTGTGTTTGGAGTAAATAGACGCTTTCATTGACCTTCAAATGCTCTCAAACAGCTCCCACGATCTTCCTGCCGTCACTTTAACGTTCTTTTCAATACTGCAGGTCACCTTCAAAGTACCTTCAGTGAATAATGCGCTCACACCATTATGTACGTCCTTCATTGAGAGCACAACTCTGTGGAAGCTTCTTGACACTCCCAACCATGTCGACTAACAAGCCAGTGATCAATGATTCTCCTAAATGTTTGCTATATTTCACCACTGTTATCCAAGCAGACCAGACCTCTGCCACCAATTTGTGACCCATTTTGGGGGCGAGGATCCACTAGGTTGTTGGTTCACTGGAAATGGCGGGGCAAGCAGGCAATGATGATAATAATGATGATATTGATTGCTCTATTACTATTGATGACAAGAGTGCATACTGGGAAGCAACTTCAAGTGCAGAGAGAATTAGGCCCAATTCGCAGTGCACAATATGTGGGTACGTTTGTCGCGCATCAAGGCTTTTGAGGACATGTGCACGTACGTGTACGATAAACAGCAAAAGGCTGAAGTCGACCGTCCTCCCAAAGGAGCGTTGCATGCAGCAAGAATAATGGGACAAACTTGTCTGTTTGCGTTTTTGTGATGTTTCCCTTTAAAGACGCATGCTCTTGAGAAGCCGACATTCATCTTTGCTATGTCTCCCATATTGCCAAAATACCACATGCACTGCGTGGAATTTACTTCATCTTAAGGGATGTTTCCTTCTGTATTACGGTCGAGCAAATTTGAGCGAACTTTGGAGTAAGCCTAAATGTCAAATGATTCAATGACCTCTCAAAAGTGCAGAGGTTACCTAAACGGAGTGGTTGTCTTGTTGCACTAAAATGGTTGGGTATAAATTCTTGTCAGTGTTTAGATTCTAAAAACGAGGACAAGGAGAGATAGGAGAATGAGGGAGAAGAAAGAGGAAGGAGAAGCTGAGTAGGGCAACTCAATTACAAGTAAAGGTATGGCTTTCAATTACAGGGGCCCACATGTGCACGGTATCATGTTGTTCTGGACTAGCCTGTTATATCGTTGTCGAGCTAACAGTTTGTGCTCATATGGACCTCACTCCATTGGATGAACTGGAAACCACTTGAACTGATGGGAAGGATTGGAGCTTTTTAGGGGCCCGAAGCCCGAAATCATCGCATCTTGTTCCTCTCTATTGTCCTTTATCTTCTAAGTCCCTTTCCAATTGGAGAGCCTTTTTTACCTCGCTCTGGTGCCATCATATTTTCGTAGAAACGGTGCAATAAGGGGAACAAGTGGATTGAAATCGCCTTTGCTAATGGATGTGGTAATGTTTGCCAACACGTTCCACTTCCATTTGGAACACGTCAATTCAAGGGGGGAGTGACAAACAAGTACTCACAATCCTAGGTAAATAGTTCTTACCATTTCCAGAGTACTTTGTACATTAGGGAGACGTTGAAAACATCTTCAACAAGTCTTGCTCTGAAACCTGATACTCCACTGTACACAAGGCAGACAATGGACGTATTGCGATTAAAGAAAAGAATTGATATGGGGGTCTAAATTGTGAGCAAAATTTGGACAAGTGTTTGTTTTCCATTCCAGCTCGCGAACGTATCTAGTTCCACCTTCAAACCCAAGAAAACGTAGGCTTGGAACCCAACACAACAAGAGTTAATGCCAAAAGAAAAGAGCAGCCTTGGAGTTTGGGCACAGAAATTGGGAAACGAGACACTAGAGCTCGACTTTATTAACGAGGGGCCATGGAACACCAACCATCTGATCAATTTTCATAGCCTACACTTGGAAAATTGTTGCACGTCTGTCTCGAAAATTGTCTCATTCCGGTCTCAAGGGAAACCCTACATCGAAATGTCTATCTCCAACCGAAAACGCTCCAACGTTCCTGAAGAAAGTTCAACTGATGATCCGCAATAAAAAGTCCCCCCCCCATCGCCATGGATTGCCATTTGTTATCTGTGTCAATCCCCTAGCGTGTCCCCTCTCGTCTATTTGTAACATACTTGTCGAGCTCTTCAACTCGTGTCTTTCATAACAAGCCAAGAAACTCATTTCTCAAACTGCTCTTTATGACGACAGCTCTATCTACCGAGTGTCGTGTCCAAAAGACGTTAATGAGATTACTGGTGACGACTAGTTTTTGCATTCCCTTGGGACTCGGGTCGGTGGGTGCGTGGATCGATGCATGTGCAAGTGCATCAAGTGGAGCATGGAGTCTTTCAGGATCCACTTTGTACATCAAGTATACGAATGAGCTTAGTAAGGTATACCGCACGTACAGTATATCCTCGGAAATGTTGAAGTATGTAGAAGAGGGGTCTTGTTTGAGTTAGTGTGGCACCAAAGTCAATCCTCAGAACACAGAAACATGAATGTGGGCCTTTCGTGAAGGCCGCCTAACTTGTTCCATGTCCGTTGCAAAAGTAAATACTTGAGTTGGTGTAGGCTTAAGCCATCAATTGTAATTCCATGTGTACCAGAACCACTGGTTGACTTGATCTGTGGTTCTCTCCCCCCTTGTTTCTACAATCCCATTCGCTTCCTTCATATTCGTAGCCTTCTCTCGTCCCTATTCTGCCAGGTCAATGAGCAATATCTCCTGCCCTTTTTTTGTTCGTTTCCTCATTCCTGTGCCTCTTCGATTAATTCATTGATTTCCTTAGTCGAATGACATTTCTATGTTACACTAGCCACGATTTCCTGCTGGAGCTTCATTTTCATACTCGTTTGAACTAGTTTGTTCATCAAATCAAGTCCTTCATGATCGGGGAGTTGGTCCAAAAATCCGTTGGAACATGCCATGAGGCCTCAATAGCGAGCAAGCAGTCATGTTCTGCAACCCACGAACAAGTTCAATTGACTCCTTATGTACAATAATGCAAGTCGTCTGGCATGAGCAGTGTTCAGATCGACGCTTCAGGGGTGTGATAATCATGCAATGGTGGTGTGAACATTGGTAACGGGGCTCACTTTGAAGCTCGAACATTGATGGGAGCAGTCAAAAGAGTTTAGTGTTTAGCGTGTGCTTACGTGAAACCACCTCCTGTAGTAAGACATTGTTGGTGTTGCTGGCACTCCCAAGCGTTCCACAATCTCAGTAGCACGCCAATTCAGGTCCATGTGCTACTGTTGTATATGTGTGGTGTGTTTAAGGGATGGGCTTCATTGTGGCCTTTTCACGGCCTTCTTTGTCAGAGGAGGGGAGAGTGAAGCAGAACGGACCAACAAAGGACCAGATTGAGCGGAAAGAATGAAGGCCAAAATAGAAAAGGCTCAAACTCATTTGAACGCCTCTTTGCCCACCCAGAGCATCAACGACCACCAACCGGCGGCCTCACCACGTGGTGATGGTGGTGTCAGTGGTGGTGAACGCACGTAGTGGTAGTGTGTTTATCCTGTACAGACACACGGTGAACGTAAAACATACACAGCCTTTCTCTCTTTTGTCACTTACCAGAAATGAAATTTATGGGGAAATGGAACATCATTTGTCACTTTTCACCCCAGCATCCTCAAGGCATGGAACCAGGACACCTTGAAACAATCCCCATCAACTTCAAAACATCTCTTAAATCTGACAAAGATCCTGGATGTACTTGTTCATTTCTTTTCACGCTCGTTTGCTTGCAATATGAAAACTTATTTTGTTTTAAGAAGGACGTATTACAGTACTCTTTGGGTAAAGAGGATGCTTGTTGAAAAAGGGCGCTGATCCAATTCAGAAAGTTGTTTTTTAAATCGATGCTTCAAATATTTCATCAATTATATACTCCTGCTTTGAACAAAGCTAACTCCATAGACACTTGAGTTCATTACTAAGAGTGAAACCGGGGTAACGCTGTGGCCTTCATTGGCGAAAATGACTTTCAAAACTAAATTAGATTGCAGACTTGCCAATTGCAAGCAAAGCTTTAAGTTTCCAATCTTACCTCTACTTCTCGTTGGTTTGAAAGATTTCTAGTTCTGTACCGCACTCTTTCATCTTTCTGAAGACCGTTTCAATCGCTTTCAATTTCTCCTGGAACAGTAATGAGAAGTCGGTCGGCCAAAGCCGCACTCATTCACTCGCCAAGTCAGACAGTCAGTCAGTTGATACGTAGTGTTGTGCCAGTATCTGATTCGAAAAGCCCACTAAAAACACTTCACAAGCCATTGGGATTGTCTCACCACAAACAAGTCACTTTCGATTTGGAATCCACATCCACTTTGGAACAAGGGCACTGGAGCTAAGCTGGACACTCACTTCAACCTTTGGGTTATCTCTGTCTGTCTGAGGCAGGCAAATCCCCTTATTTTTCTTCCCGTCTTCCTCAGCTCCGGTGTTCCACCCCGATCTTTCTGTTTTTGTTATTCTTGTTCCGTTTTTGTCCCACTCACTCTGGACCGGTTCCCAAGCTTCCGTTCCCCGTTCCCCTCGAAAAGAAGGTCGTTCCTCGTTCGTTCGAGCTGGTTTTTGCGCTCTCCGACAGTTGCTTCATACGTTGGTTCCATCCGAGTAACAGCGTCCCATTGATCCATGTGTCTTCCTTCCTCGTTCCCTCCATGAGAGTCCGAGTTCACGAGAACCATTCGTGTCTTTGCAATGTCATTCGAGCAAGGGAAGTCACTCAAGAACTCAATGAACTTCTTATTGTCAGTGTAGCGTGGGTCGTACCCTCAACTCTTACATTACAATGGTTCCTTACTGTTCCAGCCACACTTAATTTGAGAGCCTTGATTTAAGGTAAAGTGGAGATTTCTTTGGACCTGCGTCTTTCGTTGTCCGGCAATGCTTCCTTCCTTTGAGAGGTCATTTCCAGCACAATGTTATGTCTTTGAAATGCATGCCAAGTTGGAGGGAAGAGGGTCGTAAAGTGCTTCCCCAAAGGATTTGAAGCCTGTCCTGTACAGTTTCCCCCCTGGATAGAGGTGTATCCTGGCTTGATTATTACCAATGTTCAAAAGTGATATTCGAGTACCAAATAACCGCAATTAGGACACTCACTAGGGGAGTTTGCCTTGTTAAACTAGGGTCGTTACCTCGTCGTTAATTGATCAGGGCCTTTAGATAATGGGGCCAAAAAATACTTTTTAATCGATCTCACTCGAGTACCAACCAAGAGCGAAGAATGCCACCTACACTACATGTCCCCACCAGTTGACCTAATTACACACACGCACTCACATTCAGTACAATTAACTAGAAAAAAATGAGGCTATGAGGTCAGAATTACCGGAGGAAGACTGTTTAATATCTATTATTTATGCACGCTATAAAAGAGAGACAAGGGAAAAGGGGACGATTTCTAAAAACCATGTTACGTTCTCACTGTGCCTTGCTTTTTGGGAGATGGTTCCAATGCCATTGGCCGCGGGGAGAAGCAATGGAAGAGATTGCCAATATTTGCACGAGATTGACGAGTGTCCGAAAATAGGGATCCCATTTTCGCCGTTAGCTCTTCTTCTTCACCTCTCCCCCATCGGATTTTCATCATCATGAGGAGGAAGAGGAAGATGATGATTATTAGTTATAGTGGAAGCGGAGAAGTCGGCTTTCTGGTTCAAGATATGGGAACGTTCGGATCCTGAGGTGGAACCCGAGAAACCATTAGAAAAGCGTGTCTCAGCCAAATACGGCCAAAATATCAATAAAAGTCAGTTTCGTCGGAGGTTTGGTCCCTCCTCTAGTCATGACGTGGAACCGGTGCCCGATTTCCCATTTGGAAAATTGGACCAAACAGGATGATCTGAGGGACCATGATTTGCTTCTCCTTGCGACGCTGAAATCGCGTGACAAAGAACTTCATTCTTTCACTGTTTTGCACTTTGGACTCAAGTGACCTTTCCGCCAAATAAAGTGTTGCTTCGCGGGATCATTCCTGGATTCAAGGACATGGATCAGCCCTTGTAATAAGGGGACAAACGTGTTGCAAACAACAATATTTATTGACCAAACAAAAATTCAGAGGTTTCGAGACCTAGACTTTTAGATGTCGAAGCACCAACCCGACCTCTTTTCAACCTTGAAATAAATATGGAACCCCATACCATCCAATAGTGAAGTTGGCCGCATCTCCCTCAAACGAGATCACATACAAGGCGGCTACGGNTACGTGTTGCAAACAACAATATTTATTGACCAAACATAAATTCAGAGGTTTCGAGACCTAGTCTTTTAGATGTCGAAGCACCAACCCGACCTATTTTCAACCTTGAAATAAATATGGAACCCCATACCATCCAATAGTGAAGTTGGCCGCATCTCCCTCAAACGAGATCACATACAAGGCGGCTACGGCCACGGTTTGCTTAACCCAATACTCCGAGGTTTTACTTGTAATCAGCAGACATTCTTCTTTGACAGTATGCGTCCCTTTAGGGGCTTGTGGAAATACATCACTTCCATCAATAACAATTGACCAATCAACATGAAATGTTCTTAGTTCCAGGTCTGAACCCTCGGTGCAAAGGGTAGTTTCCTCTTTGGGGGAATACGTGTACGAAATCTGAAATAAACGCCGAAACAGCAAACAACATTGATTTTGTTACCTTTGCTGAAAAGCTATTCAAGTCAATCCTGATTAAAACTTTTTCTTGATTGAAGCCATCTTCATCTTAATAGTTGGAGATATCAATTAATTCTAAAGTGAAAACTCGGTCACCAAAAGGCAACCTCAAAAGCTTCACAAAACCCGTAAAATGTTGGGAGCATAAGGTTAGACTCCGCCGATTAGTGGATATGCAATAGATTTCCAGATGATTGGATATTGTACCAAATATGGTTAACTTTTGAGTTGCTATAGAAATTTGAGGTTGAATAGAAATGCTATTTGAGGCAATAACGAAGTCAGGCCTAACAGATCCCAGATTGAGTACTGATACATTTGAGAATTATGTCAATAACTTGAGGCACTTACATTAAAAGAATGTTTTTTCTGATCAAAAACATTGATTGAAGCCAGAGATTCTTGTTCCACAATAGTATCCGTACCACTTTCGCACCCTTCACTTTTTTTAAGGGGACAAACCCGAAAAAATTCGAAGGTCATTAGGGTCGATGAACCGGTTTGTTGCAAAGTCAGAATAGCCTTAGGAGAGGAAGGAATTGAGTTGAAAGTCTCGGCTCCCATTCCTAGAACCACCTGCAGTCTACTAGCAGTGGTCTTGGTCTGGACTTCAAAATCATAATACTGTTTTTTCCTTTGATCCCAGAAATTGGCTCGAGGTGATCCAGCAGAACCCATGAACCATGTGGAACGTTTTTGAACGCAGGTTCGATCCCCATAGTTGGGTCTATACACCACCGTTACGTAATTCTCATCTGATGGACAAGTACCAACCGGGTTGATATATCTAACCACCCCTTTAAGATGCAATGGACCCGTTAAAGTCCGGATCCAATTGGTATTGTGCACAAAGGCTAAATAATAATCCAACTTGGCCGAGTCGGTCAATGAGCTCTCCAGTTCGGTCGCTGCAATGGTGGAAGACTTGTCGGAAGAAAGTTTCAAGTCCACCGAAACCTTTCTTTTATTTCCATTCCATGCCCCAACGGTGATTCGAAGTTGATGAGGAGGAGGTTTGAAACCCTTGACATCCTTGTGCTTATACTCCTCTTTGGTTTGTTCGCCATAATTGGAGATGAAAGTGGAAGCAGAATATTTCCCTTCTCCATTGTATCGCACATAAAGCTGGGAGGATTGATAACTTTGCTTACAAGTCAAGGACAAAAGAAACCCTTGGAGTGGCAGAACCTACCATGCTGTTAGGCCAGAAGTTGTACTTGAGTGGCCAGAAATCGAACATTCTCGACGGTGGTTGATCCAAGCTAATCAAGATACCGCACTCGTCACTCGGTGAACATTCATCGTTGATTTGGATGTAATCCAATGGTTCCTCGCCTGCCACATTGTACCATGGGATGCTGGTCAAGGAGTTCTTTATGTTTGAAAAAGTGGCCGCCAAGGTGCAGTTGCCATCTTCGGTGGATTCTTGATGGGGATCACAGAGCAATTTGCATTCGTTTTCTTGGCAAATGGGGAAAAAAGGACCCAAGCATTGACTGGTGTTATAACATGGCACATCAGCATCCACATATAAGTTGACACCCGCCACGCCAGATCTAACGAGGGGTTGGAAAATGCAGATTGTGGTGCCTTTTTTCGTATGCATTAAGTTTTAAAAAGGCAATCATCAATACTGCTTCTTATAGTTTGTTATGTGGGCTATTTCTAATCTGTCCTATTTTTCATAGAATGCAGTTGCGGTCCTTACATTTTTTGAAATGATACTTACTGAATTTTTGGCAGATGGACATGCTTAAGCAATTCACACTTATGTTGCTCCAGTGAATCTTTTTGCTGGCCCCAATGATATCCTCGACATTCTTCATCAGCGAGACAAGATTGAGTGCATAGAAATTGGGATTTAAGATGTTCGGTTCTAATTACGGTCTCACTTGTTCGGTTACCATTGGTTAGCTTCTGAAACCTGGTTTGAACCAAAGCTCCTTGGGAAATGGAACAAAGGCTCAACAAAACCAACCATGTCTTCAAAGTAAGCCTGCTCATTTTAACTGGCCCTACTCAAGTGTGAAAAGTCGGGGATCTTTGCATACAACTGAGTTGCAAAGATCGGCCAAAGTTGTTGGTTACAATTGAAAAGTTTGTTCGTAAACAAGATTGGCTGATAATGTTTGGCAGCTGGATAACTTGGTGTAAACTATCTATGAGAAGTACCCAGAAATTGACCGACATCTTGAAGCTTCGAGAGAGCATGTCAATTCATAATTCATGAATAGAATGAAAATCGTTGTCAAGATGATTTAGAGAGTCGGTCATTTCTAAGAACCAGGAGGCTTGCTTCCTGCGGAGAAGGACCACATGCTATGCCAAAATGGCTAGTGGTAACCGCTTCCGTGTTACCATCATTGCATTGCATTAGATATTCGGCAAGAAATGATGGATGGGACAAAATAACTTTTTATAAAGATTGGTGAAAGTCAGATCAAATGAATTTCCCAAACGATTACTAATTCCAGCTTTGCCACTCTTGTGTGGAACACATTTTGGGTTTGAAAATGGAAATCCTCCATTTGGTCGACTACAAAAGTACAACTCTCGTTCCAGGTATTTCCCTCTCACCCCCGTGAAGGTGGAACACCATGAGCAAGAGCCTGCAGTGGTGAAGGTAAGAGGTGGTAGGAACTTAAGGAGTTTCAGCTTCCCCTCCTTTGCATGGTTGCACCTTCAGTGGAGCTTGGTCTTGTTCCTCTGGGCTTGACTTTGCCTGTTTTGCCTGGCTCGCTAATGGGATCCAGGTGAGCCCAGTACCAATGTTGTGTCAACACAACAAGGTAAAGCTTGGGAGAGTTACTCTACACCTGGGACAAAACTCGAGAATAAATCCAAATTGAATTGGAAATCTTTTCCGATTGTTGGGACCAATTTCTTGGGATGGGAAGTGGAACATGGCCTCCAGCTGTAGTCTTTGGGTTTTTTAAGGTTGTATAGTGAGTTGGAACAAACCCTTTGGACCAGAGTGAGGGTTATCTAAATGATCCAAAGCCACCGGCCCATGTCGAAACGGAACAACATCATGCAAGCGGATTCAGACGGAAAGAAAAACGCGAGTTCCACTCATTTCCAGCCTGTTTAGTTCCATTGGGACCAATACAGGCTACTCTACAAAAGACCATCAGTCAGTGAAGCTCAAGTGTAAAATAGCGGCCGAGTTCGTGCCTGGGCGCAATAGCGATACAACGGCCTGGCAGTAAATCGTCCCTCCTTGAGCTCAAAAAGGTTCTATGAAGTCCCAATCATCATTATTCAGTGCTAGGAATCGGATCCGTGTTCCGAGCACGACCTTGCTCCCCACAATACATGTTTTACAGGAGCAAGGCTGTCAGTGGTTTGAGCACGACGGATTCAAGTGGATCATTGTAGGGAAGATTGGAAAAGTGGTGAGGACCCTACCAATACGACCATGGGAGATTCAGACTCTGAAAACGAGGGCATCCTCACGAATATTCAAAGGCTGGTGATCAGGCCCCCTGGGCACACGGGGAAGGCCAAGAAAGGCCACATCTGCTTTGATGGCGGTTTTGAGACCATGAATTTGGGTCGAGTGGATTTCATAACCAATCAGGAATACGACATCTTCATGCGTCCAGACACGGCCAACCCCAGAACTAGGTAAGTAGATAGTGGCCTTTGCTCGAGGAGTAGGCAATGAAGGCAAAGTTTCGAGGCAAAAAACTAGCCCGCCAGTAGTAATGGCCCGATGAAAGAAGAAAGTTTGCTGGGCCACCCCATGCCTACAATCACGCAATTCGTGACTCGGTCAATAGGCAGGTTGAAAAATTATTTTCTTTCTTTCATTGCCATGTGTTCCAGGTTCTGGTTCCACTTTACTGTGGAAAATACCCAAGGCGACCAACGGGTGTTGTTTAACATCGTGAACCTTAGCAAAGCTCGATCGCTGTTCAGAGATGGTCTGACGCCCGTGATCAAGTCCACTTCCCGACCCCAATGGCAACGCATGCCTCCCCAACACGTGTTCTATTACAAAAGTCCGCTCCACAGTGACCATTTTGTGTTGACCTTTGCATTCTCGTTCGATCTGGAAGACGAACGGTACAGTTTCGCACTGGCCCAACCTTACTCGTTCTCGAGGTACAATTTGTATGTGGAGAAGATCCTGAAGTCTGGCTTTGCGTTTTTCAAGGTCGAGACGGTGGCAAAGTCCATTCAAGGCCGTAAGGTCGAGATGATAACGATTACAGATCCAAGAAATTTGGAAAGAGCCAGTGAAGGCCGGCGGCCTTTGTTAGATAATCGGGAGGAACAAGACGACGGGACGACGGACTCGAGGAACAAGTACCAGGATCACGTAAATGAGGGTCATAAAAATGAGGAAGGGCAGGACAATGGGGAGCGAGATAATGAGAATCAGAATGATAATCACCTGGCCGACCAAAGAAGTGAGGCCGGAGGAACCAGTACAGAACGATCAAGATCCCCAACGAACACCACGACGGATTTCATGTCCTCTCAAATCCCCATTGTATTTCTAATGGGTCGAGTTCACGCTAGTGAGACGCCCACCTCGTTCATTTTGCAAGGATTGATCGATTTTCTAGTGTCTCAGCACGAAATCGCCCAAGAGCTCAGGGCCAATGTCATCTTCAAGATCGTGCCCATTATGAACCCGGACGGGGTTTACATGGGTAACACCCGTGGCAACCTTCTGGGCCAAGACTTGAATCGACATTGGCCCAACCCATGTCCTCATGCACATCCCTCATTGGTCGCCGTCAGGAACATCATCCATAGCTTGGACCAAGACCCAGATGTAAAGCTGGACATCATCTTGGATCTGCACTCCCACTCGTCACTCTTGGGTCTATTCGTTTACGGCAATTCGTACGACGACGTCTATCGCTTCGAACGGCATATCGTGTTCCCCAAGATCTTGTCTCAAAATTGTCCGGATTTTAGTCACGACAACACCATCTACAATGTGAACCCAGCCAAAGAAGGCACAGCCCGGCGATATTTTGGCACCCATTTGAGTCCAGAGGTCAACACCTACACTTTGGAGGTGTCCATATTTGGTTACGAGGAGGATGAAACCCAGGCCATCATCCCTTACACTGATGACCTCTATTGTCGGGTGGGGAGAAATATTGCTCGCGCCTTTTGGGACTTCTACAAGATCCTCGGCTATATCCCCATTGAGCTTGATGATGACGAGATGATGCTCAATTCGGGCGACCGTCCCAAGACCTCAAATGCAGCAGGCATCTCAGGGGCATCCAATGGAGGTGGTGGGGGCCCAGGAAATGTCCGCAGCTTTAATCTTCTTCGTCTGCGCGAAATTGCCAATCAACGCAATATGACCGCACGAACTTTTGAGGATCATAAAGATAATAACGACTTCTCGGACGACGACGATGAGGACGCCTGCGTCGGGGCCAACAAGACCACCTCAAGGAATCCTACCAGCCGACGCCGCGAGTTGCGAAGAGGCCTTTTGGAGAAGAGACAGTCCTCGAGTTCCATTCAGAGTGTGGGATTAGGCGATCCAGTGGAGGCCAGAATCAGGCTAGAGAGTGGCTGCATAGATTCACATGGAGAAGATGGCGACGTTTCAGACAATATCGAGGACACCCACGAGGAAGAGGGGACCTTGGCTCCACGGATATTACCTGCCCCCAGGGTCCGATTCACCAGCGACCTTGCTATTGTTCCCACAGCCTCGATGGCTAAGCCAGAATCTCCCTTTGTCTCGCCATCGAGAAAGTACCAGTCATCCTCGCAAAATGGGCAATTAATCCCGACTTTCGCACCGGAACTCGAAATTTCCATAACTGCCAAAGAGCCCCATAGGAGAGGTGGCATGTCTGGTTTGATGAACAGAGGCCAAAAGCTGAGCGATCCCGGTTCGACCAACGTGGACGAGATCATGGTCTCGGGTTTGGGAGCCGATTCCCCGGCCAGCGTCAATTGGGTCAAATATCACGAGGCTCGTCCCAATGTGAGGAAAATCGGGGGCGGTGCTCTCATCAGCTCAGGTGTGCCGCACACCACCCGCACTCGACCTTTGAGGCCAACCTTACCCGTAAGCGCCATCGAAGAAACCAGTCAGAAGTTGTCCGTGATCGATTTCAATGACATGAACCGAAAGCAGACCAAGAAAAAGAAGAAACGGGCCAAATCCGAGCTCGTTGTCAAACCAAATAAAGGAACTGCGAAATTCATAATCAAATAGTTGTGACAACCGCTCATTGTTCCATCTTTCAAACTGTGATCCTTCCTCTGACCCCCTTCTCTTTTGACATTTGCACTTGGACAAACAGGAATACAATTTTCTTTCACATTTTACTGATATCTATAGTTACTTAAACAGGTATAGGTTCACTTGCACGGCTTACTGTCCCATTCATGATACAGTTTTGTAAAGGGCAGAAAAATACTCAGGAGATTGTAGCCGAAAATGGCGGTATTTCAGGCTTAGGAGGGATGCTTGGCCATCTAATCTTTCGACAAGTGGAGGTAGATGGCAAAATAGCAACTCTGGCGATCAGAACGAAAATCAAGTGAAGGTTGTAGTGTTTGTAGCATTGGAGATCTCTTGGTACATGGGTTTCCTTCCATCACCGACCTCGTCAACCTGACATGGCCGAGATGGCATCGGCCAGTTTTTTTCTCGTGTCATTCACTCGATCTTCTTGTTTCTCAATATCTTGCTGGCTGATTTTGACTGTTCCTATTAAGGGTTGATCGGGAATGCAGAATGCGCTGGCATCACTCTCCTTCATTTGCTGAAAAAGTATTTGTATTTGTTATTTACTGAGTGCTTTCAACATTACATCAAGGTATGCTAGAGCTAAGAACAGAGGGAACATTCATTTAAATAACGTGGATGTCAATTGTTAACAACAAAAGCCGTTTACAAAAAGTACATAAAAAAGTAATCGAACCCAAAAAAAAATGGTTTTTAACGGTTTAACGGATTTGATGTAGTCATAATTAGAAAATACTTTACAAGTATTCACAAGCCTTCATTTTGGTCTTATGCTTATTCAGTAACAGATTATGAAAAAAAAGACAAAAAAAGAGCCCCAAGGTAATCGGTCTGTAGAACTTCATACACTACTGATAGAATCTTTATAATTTCTTTGGATTTTACAATGAAAAATCAAATTTGCTTTGTACCTAAGCTAAATTGAATGTAGTGCTTCCGAGTGTTCGGCTCAACTTTAGTTGTAATCGTTGCGCTACTATTTCAACATCAAAAGTGACTGTGCTCTAATCAAAAGTAAAATCAACGACAGAATGAAATAGCAGGCAGGCATTTTAGCACAATTTCATACCTACCTTGCTGTCTTTTTGTCCATTGATAGCTCCGCCTCCCATATGAAGCGAAGTGGATATTGAGGCCAAAACAATATCGTCTGTGACTCCGGGACCAATGGGCAAGAAATTCTTCGGTAATTTGAACGGTTCGAACTCTTCGTCAGGATACGAGGGCACCAATCCGGACAGCCGCTTTTCCCAAAAGACTTGGCCGGGCTTTTCAGGAAATGAAGATTTGGCATCAGGCCGCGCCTTGGCCGGCGCCATTTTGGACTCTCTGGACTCTTCCTTGGACTCGGGCTGCAATTGAGGAATTTGAAACATATCAATACGATTTGTCCTAAACTTAAGCATGCCCTACTTGAAAAGTCATTTATTTTCTCGAAATTATTTTCATTGTATTATGATGCGGTACAAAATTATTTCACGCTTTCTGTTTGTCTTCAAAAGTGTCTTTCGCTCGCTCTTAGTGTCAGTGGTTATTTGGAGATAAGGTTACCTTTTGCAATTCAGCTAGCATGCTTCTAATTATTCCATTGAATTAAATGTTCCTATTTTTGGCAGATTGTACAGTAAATCATGAAATTAGTGCACAAAAAGTAGATAGAGAAACATGCTACTTTTTCAAGCAACTCTTTTTTTAAGACTCTGGTCGGAATAAAAAAACATGGGATTAGGGAGTGAGGTTTCTGAGGTTCACATCTATAATTAAGCGATATCAGTTCTTGGGTTGCAAATGAATCAGCATGTGATACATGTGGATTCGTGAAATGCCACTTGGTTCTATTTGTAAGAATATCTTTTCACATCGGGGCACCTCGAACAAAAATCATCATTTATCTATCTAGTAATCTCACCCCATTGGCTTCGTGATTTTTCCAAACCGTGACAGGCTGTTTGAAAATGGAAGCCGTTTGACGAATGGGCGGAACCAATGCGGCTTCACGGGCCAGATTAGCCGCCGAATTCGAGTTAGCCGCGGCCGCCGCCGCCGCTAAGCCCGCAGAGGTGGACACAGGTTTCGAGCTTTTCCGCCCCGCCGATCCTGACACGGACGGGCCGGGTTTGACCGTAGCCCGCACTAGCAACGGGTTGAACTTGCCGCTTTGATAGTCAAAGGCCGTCATATCGGCCTGATCGCCGATGGCCTTGACCAATTCGGGCTTGGATCGAACGACGTGGCCGCGAGGCGAGTAGTATAAGACGTCCACGGCGGGTTTAGTGCCGTTCTGAAACGTGGGGGCGGCTGCGGCCGGCGATCCGTTGTGGAAGTTGTTGGCGAAGCGCGGGATCTCCTCCCGAATCCAGCCTTTGGGCAATCCCGCCGCCTCGGCTCGGCGGTAGCCCGCAGCGGCAGCCGCACTCAGCATGGAGGAGGTGAAGTCCATGGAGCGAGTAAGAGGATTGTTTTGATTCGTCTTTATTTCGTCGGATTTTCTGTGTTCAATCACCTTTCCGTCTTTTCAGAGTTGATCATCAGTGTTTCCAGATATGTGCGAGAAAAAAGTGCCAGATTGTGGATGGGAAAGCGCAAGATTTGGAATGAAGCATCAATCTCATTTGAAATTTGAATTCACGTTTAGCTGAGTAAGTTAGATTCCCGTGCATTGGCGAGCCCTGGTTGGCATTTGATGTTTTTTAGATACTTAACTCGAGCATTAAGGCATCTGGGTTCTCTAATTTATCTCCAAATATGTTTTAGGATAATACTTCATCGCTCTTGGAAAACTAATTACAAAGGACAAGTGATCCCTTCCAAAACAATTATAAGTAAGCGACTTTCTCACATTTCTTTGTAACTTGGAAAGGGCTCGTTACATTCGATTGCGTATGTTTAGTGCGTTTGTCGAAAGGCGAAGAATTGTTAGGGAAAAGCGGATAGCGGATATCTAAGCTAAAAGAGCCAATTCCAGCCGACAGCGTAATATATGGAGGCACTAACCAAATGCCTTCCCGACAAGGCGTGCCAATGTTTTTTGACAAGCCACAGCCAGATTTGGGTCCGGCCTGGACCAGACAATTTTGTCCATACGAATTGTTTTGATTTCTAGGTCATTGAACAGTATTTTAGTTCATATTAGAGTTGTTGTTACTTTGAAATGCGTATGATGCTCACCGATAACTTTGAAATCCTAGTAGGCCACAGTATTTTTTTTGTCTTGTCATTTCAGATACCTTTGACTAAGCCTATGTATGTCGATTTAGCAGCCCTGTCTGGCATCACAAATTTCTGCCGAATGTCCATCAGCCGAATTTGAGCCCCCAAGAAGTGTCAGGGTGACCAAAGTAAGCTATCATTGTATCAAATTACATATTTTTCAAAGGCCTGTAGTTTATACATTTTTGATTTAAGAACGAAACGTAAGTTTGATATTAGGTTAGGAACTAGAAAGGATTTCAAAAAACGATCGTATAGAGTTGTATCTAATCATTGAAGGCATCTGTACTCGCTGTCTTCCCATCTTTCTTGCGTGCGCTGGATTTGAACACTTGAACGAATCCACTTAAATCCGGTACAAATCTCATTCCGCAACGAAACCGAAATGATGAGAATTAACATGGCTCATGTCTATTTGAAATTTGAAAATTGGGAGGCAAAAGGCATATTTAAAAAGTCAAAATAGATACATTTAGGTTGGGGATTTCTAATCCGGACAAAGTAAAGGTATCATATGACTTGGTTCCCCAGAGGTCACGAGTTCAAACCCTGCCTTCAGAGAAAACCATTTGTGAGTTAAAATAAAGATTAGGTAAAAACTTGCATCAATTAGGGTTTAAAAGTTATTGCTTGTCTAGCGACTTTTGTCGGCAATAGTGCTTACTTTTGGATATTTTTGTCCATATTTGACCACTTTTGTCCATATATGTCCACTTTTGGACCCTTTTGGACCCTTTTGGACACTTTTGTCCACTTTGGGACACTTTTGGACACTTTTGGACACTTTTGTCCACTTTTGTCCACTTTTGGACACTTTTGTCCACTTTTGTCCACTTTTGGACACTTTTGGACACTTTTGGACACTTTTGTCCACTTTTGTCCACTTTTGGACACTTGGTGTACAAGTGGTGGTGTGGTTGATGTACGATATTTTTGTGGATTTTTCAAAGGTTCCTTTTAAAATTTGTTCACTCCAAATTCATTGAAAACAGAGTTGTAGTTGCCATAGCAGTCATAAATGAACGAGCCAAATTTCCTTATCCAGAGGGTTTCAGCGTTTGGGCCTACCTTGTATTTTCATATTCACATCTAAAAATGAGATATTTTCCTGGACTCAAGCAGGGACGGTAACCCGTTAGCTCAGCTAATCAGCTGACTCAACTAATGATTTTTGAACATTTGCAAGCCTCACACTAGGAGACACCATGGAAAAACTGTATTAGAATTTCTCGAACTTAAAAAAATTCCGTTTAAGCCCTGTGCCTAAAGTCATGGATGGAAATTGGGACAGTTGAGGATTTGGGGCAACACACTCAAGCCAAAGGTAATTTCGCTCGTCCAACGGAATTTGCATGAGGATATATAAACAATAAAACAGTGCAATCATAACAAGATCTGAAACCACAAACACATATTATTGATATCCACACAATTTCCTGCCTTGAGCTTCTTTCTTTAATAT
>NC_081449.1:4515506-4517500 GCF_007210705.1 Tigriopus californicus | reverse complement strand
ATGAGGGAGAAATGCAAAATTAAATGCCACTTTGGAGCGTGAAAAAAAGAATAAGGAAGGAATAGTTTTTTGGCTTTTTGGGTCCTTGTTTTGGGATTACACTTATGTCCAAAAAATGAACGAATTCCTGTAGTTTCGTTATTACTGCCCTGTCGATAATCCACCCAATAGCCAAGACTAAACTCAAATAAGGCAATGGTAACCATAATAATCTAAAACTCATGCAATGTATTGTAAACATACAAATAACAAAATTAAGGTACATTCGTGACAGCGAATAACTCCGCATCCCGGAGGCTTCGCAGGATCCAAGAGGAGTGAATAATCTAAATGCACTGCAATCCGTACTCCATCATGTACAGCCCCAAAGAAATTGATGCCAACACGGGCAAAGCCATATTGAGCCATCCAAATCCAGGAAGCTTCCTGGAAGAGCCTTGATCGTTGGCCATGGCCAGTTTCTCCATGCCAGTCACCAGTGAGTCCCCGGTCAACGAAGATTGGTTTTCAAAGGTTTCAAAGTCTTCAGCCGTGGGCAAAGCGATGCGATTGAATCCCTTGTCCTCCTCCTTGAACTCCTGATTGTCGCCTCCACAATCTTGGCAATCAAAAGATCGGTCAAAGTACCTCTCCACCGATTCCATGTTGGAGTCGATGGTGCTGGAGATGAGTCGGGCGAGGCTTTCATCATGCTCGTCTTGAGCGTTGGTGGAAGTTATAGATGGCACCAGATCATAGAGATCTTGCGGGATCATGGACAGTATATCCTGAGTTTCTTGATCGGTCTTGAAATCGATATCTTGGCCTTGAGCCAAAGTCTGGGATTCGGGAAATTGGAGTTCCATAGAAGGCTGTGGATGATGATCCATGATTGTGGAAACGGGTGACATGATGTCGGTCTCTTCAGCCGATCCACTGTTTTGGCGGAGTCTCTTGGGAATGGGAGACCAATCGTCCATGGACGATCCTGAGGGAGAATACACGCCTGAGGAGGGCGAATGAATCCCCGATGAAACGGAATAGATCGAGGCATCTCCACTGTTGGTAGTTCGTCGGCGATGATCTCTGCGAGCTCTGACGGACTTCCGAGGTCCTTCGGAGGAGAGGGGATCGAGGATGGCGCAAAAGTTGCATTCCCCCACGACATGGTCGATGTAGTCGAAACGGAATTTGGTTTTGCTGAACCTCTCGTCATGAGGTCGATAGAGAGCGATCTTCAGAATGTCTTGGTTGCGACTGATGTGTTTGAGCACGGACGGGCTTTGGGGAGGCACTCGGAAGGTGATTGTGTTCTGATGCACTTGGAAGTTCTCCTGGTCCAAACGGATCTGTTGGAACTCTGAGTAGATCTTATCTGCTAAAATGACCACTTCATTTCGCTCAATCACGAACACGGCTCTAATGGGCACGGTATCGCTTTTGGTTTTCAAGGTTGGAGCCTTGAATTCAGAGGACAAAAGCACTTTGAAGCCACCTTTGGTGCAGGAAGACTTGGGATCACTCATATCATGGAGTTCCAAGGCTCCCACATCGTTGTGTCGACTGTTATTGATGTCTTGAGACAAAATTGGTGGTGTGACTACAATCCAATTCTCGTCCATGAACTCGGCTTCGATGCGACATCGATGAAGCTCGATTTTGGCGCATGTATTGGCTTTCTTATTGATGAACTGGTTCATGATATCTTGCGGATCTTTGGCACCATGACTGGCGTATTTCGCTCCTTCGGATTTCAAACGATCTTCGATCACATCCACGATTCTTACCCCATCTAACTCGCCTCGCTTCCGATTTTGAAGTGGGATGATCGTGGTCAGGAGTAAGCCGTCGCCCCCCAAGGGCAATTCGTTGCCATTTTGCAGGGAACAAATGGGTTTCTCGTCGTAGGTGGAACCATTCCAGGCCAGTAAAAAGGCTTCACTGTTTCTNTACAATCCAATTCTCGTCCATGAACTCGGCTTCGATGCGACATCGATGAAGCTCGATTTTGGCGC
>NC_081449.1:4515278-4515471 GCF_007210705.1 Tigriopus californicus | reverse complement strand
TGGACTGAGGTGGTTTGCCCAAAAAGCAAAGGAAAAAAACATTTAGCCTAATAATTTCTATTACTTCTGTCCGCACTCCGAAAGAACACGATGACTCTGGTTCGGAAAGATAGTTTTTTTGGTTGAATTAAGTTTTGAACTATTATGGCAATTTTGGGGCAAAAGACCTTTCCGCTGCTCTTGGCCCAAGGAT
>NC_081449.1:4514851-4515245 GCF_007210705.1 Tigriopus californicus | reverse complement strand
GCTGAGGTGGTTTGCCCAAAAAGCAAAGGAAAAAACCATTTAGCCTAATAATTTCTATTACTTCTGTCCGCACTCCGAAAGAACACGATGACTCTGGTTCGGAAAGATAATTTGGGGGCAAAAGACCTTTCCGCGAACCTTGACCGAATGATAACCTAAAACAGGGATTTTGGGGAGAAATTGAAGGGTTTTCCTCACGTTAAGGCAAAATTTAGGAGAAGGACATTCCAAATGATTTTTTTTAGACATTATTTTTGCCTAAAAACCACTTCTGACGAGTTCCTTTATTTTGTCAATCTGTTCCTAAGAATGCATGTGTTGGTTGGTGTTGATAAGTAATTGGAGGTGTATTTTATTTTTTTCTATGAACTATACCGTAACTTATCTGTACACT
>NC_081449.1:4502493-4514815 GCF_007210705.1 Tigriopus californicus | reverse complement strand
ATGATCGTGGTCAGGAGTAAGCCGTCGCCTCCCAAGGGCAATTCGTTGCCATTTTGCAGGGAACAAATGGGTTTCTCGTCGTAGGTGGAACCATTCCAGGCCAGTAAAAAGGCTTCACTGTTTCTGATCCGGACCAAGACCTGCCAATCTCGTTCAGTGAGCTCGGATTTCCACAGGGACTTCTTGGTGTTATTCATGATAGTGACATGGAGCAGATTGGGTTGGAGAAATTGCTGACTCCTGGATGAGGGATGGGGACTCAATTTTAAGATCCCGTTTTGGCACACTCTCTTGGGTAGGGTGATTGTTCCATCGATATAACCCCCATGAGTAGCAGTTTTCTACGGGAGAAGAGGGAGAAGAACATTACAAATCTGTATGAAACGTCAAAGTGGAACAAGTGATGAACTAGATTTTAGTTGGTAGAAGAGACTTCACATGAGGCTCACGTTTTTACGATCCTGCTTACAAAATAAGATTTACAGATTAATGCCGTTTTTTAATTAGAATTAGATAGGCTGGGCTGAGGTGGTTTGCCCAAAAAGCAAAGGAAAAAACCATTTAGCCTAATAATTTCTATTACTTCTGTCCGCACTCCGAAAGAACACGATGACTCTGGTTCGGAAAGATAATTTGGGGGCAAAAGACCTTTCCGCGAACCTTGACCGAATGATAACCTAAAACAGGGATTTTGGGGAGAAATTGAAGGGTTTTCCTCACGTTAAGGCAAAATTTAGGAGAAGGACATTCCAAATGATTTTTTTTAGACATTATTTTTGCCTAAAAACCACTTCTGACGAGTTCCTTTATTTTGTCAATCTGTTCCTAAGAATGCATGTGTTGGTTGGTGTTGATAAGTAATTGGAGGTGTATTTTATTTTTTTCTATGAACTATACCGTAACTTATCTGTACACTATTGTCTTAGATTCTAACACAATGATGGCATTGATTTCGAGAACCATTATTTCACTTGTTCTGGACCATGAAATAAGGATACTTCAAAACATAGCATTACTTAATTTAGAAGTCATTGAGATGAGTTTACTATAAAATTCTATTTTTCCTTGATTTTAATACAAGGCGATATCTCTTCTTTCAATCCAAGAGCAAGAAGTTCGTAAAAGACAATTATTAAACAATTGTTTTCTTGAAACCTACCAAAACATTTTAAGAAGTGAACAAATTACTACTTCCTTTTACCCTCTTATGACATATTTTTAAGTTTTCGAAACTCCTATTGGCTGACTTTCACAGCATAAAAACGAACTATTTTGACGAAAATCTTGAATTATTTTTCCACCTCCTGGCCTTATGATCATTTTGAGCTCTTACCAGTTCTTTAGCATGTCGAAACACATGATCCATGGTAAGGTCGAACGAGAGAACACCATCATTGTTAATGTCTTCATTGTTAACGGTATTTTGCGGCGATAGCAAGGCAACATCTTCCTTGATTGAGCCTGCATTTCCGAGGATTTGCTCAAGTTCCTCAAAATCGGGATTGAAATCCATGATTGGCACTGAACAACTCTAGAGCTCTGTGTGTAGCGTATGTAGTATTCACCTCTATCCTTTCTTTTCGAATGACGCTCTTTTCATTCACTTGAAGCAGAAACGAGGGCGACGGTGAAGGATCGCGAGGTTATTCCCGGACTATCAACCAATGAACCACCGCAAGATTGACGTCAGACTTACTCTGCTAATTCAGGTGGCATCACTAACAGGCCTTGGCTTTGTGGGCCTGCTTGATACTCTGAGAATAGTCTAGTATCAGGTTGGCGTTCGAACCGTTCCACCCAGGTGAATTGGTTGACGGGATTTCCCCGAAAACCCGAGGATCGTTATGTAATCTTTCAGAAGCTTCACTTGCATTGGTGTTCGAGGTTGTCCAGAGTGGATTCAAGTCCAAATCTTGCGTCTCTTTCTGTGATGTTCAATCCACAGCTGAGCTGAACTTGGTTCAAGAACACCGGCAACGGACTCGACATCATGTTCGGCAATGATGACGATTTCCCGGATTTTGACTTGGATAGTTTGGAATGGAATCCATCTCATCCCTCAAACGGGGTGGTGGCTTCATCGCACGCCTCTACCTATGTTCCCAATAAGCCTAAATGTACGAATCATTCACCAAATGAGGTCTTCAGATCAGTGGATCTTCCCCAGAAGCGACCTTCCCCGTCGGACGATTCGAAACCAGAGCTTCAATGGAAAAGATCTCGCCGAAAGATCCCTGGACCGGCTGGCATGCTGTCGGCCAAGGTCAAGCATGATTTGGAAGCGGTGCAAACCCAAGATCAGATGGCTAGTCAGACTGGGACCAAAGTGAAGATTGCCGATTCTCGGGTTTGGCGACAAATGGTCCAAGAGCATGACTTGACGCCCAATAACCCCAAATCCCTCTTGAATCGCTACAATATCGAGTGGGTGAAGCGGAAAACCTGTCCAGGGACCGGAAAGAAAGCCCCGGTCTTGTATTGTGCCCTTAAGGCCCTGGATTTGACCTCGATGGACCCGAAAATTGAACTGGAAGATCCTTCGGGTCATGTAGACGGAGTGATTCACCGAGATGTGATCGATAAATTTGGACCCCTGATCCAAATAAGAAGTGTTCTTGTCCTCAAAAATGTCCATGTGATCATGAATGTTCTTCATCATTACGTTCTCATCACCTTGAACAATTTGGCACACATCTACAAACCTGATGGACCCTCTGTGATAAGTGAACGTATTTTGACTCTATCTCAAATTGACTTGGAACGCAATGCTCGGGATTTGGAGGAGGTCGAATTCAAATTGGTCCAAAAAGCTCGGGTGAGCACCTCAGAGGGTCCAAAACATGTCATGGCCTCCATTGGAGGTCCTGGTCCTCAATCTTGCCCTAGGCCCAATGAGGCCGCCAAGCCTAAATCAAGTGTCAACGTAGCCTCTCAGTTTCAGTTCAAGGCCAAGCTCACTGCAAATCTAAAGACCTCAGTTGCATCCACGTCAAGTCCAGGCAATGAACTTTTAGAAGGTCTAGATGACGACTCATTATTTGGTGACTTCTAGCATCGTTGGTTCTACAAATGTTGTTCCCGATTTTCATGGCTAAATACATTCTTGGTGCCTCTTTCTTTCTCGCGTTTTCGGACAGTCTTTCATCACTAGTTTTCGCGTCTCAAGTGCATGCAATTTTGTGCACTCATTCATCAATACCTGTGAGTGTCTCCAAAGCACAAATAGTACACGTAAGAACACCGTTACTTTGTGACTTCTTGGCTTTGGAGTCGTGCCAAGTGTCTGAAATTTTTCGTGACAACTCTCCCAGAGAGGATATGCAAGGTAAGATTTTGATCGTGTTAGTCGACATAAAAACCTTACCGATTGCGAATCATGCTTCGCTTAGACCAATGCTTTCTCTGTGGTCATGACCAGGACTTGATTATATGTCCCAAATGTGGACACGTGGCCTTTTGTGGTCCAGAACACCGTTCGCTTCACTCTGATGATGAATTGGAGGAGTGCTATCCTTACAAAGTGGGGCGTAAAGAGGGTGTTGGGCGATGTCTCATGGCTACCCGTCGCATTGAAGCGGGCCAATTGATCTTCAAAGAGACACCTTTGACCGTTGGGCCTCTGCATGAGACCAAACCCGTTTGTCTGGTGTGCTGGAAAGCTGTAAGAATGCCCTATAGGTTGAGTCTCAACAGAGATTTGATCCTTGTCATTGTCCTCTCAAGGTTGATGGATCATATCAATGCGAGAAATGTCACCTGCTCATGTGTAGCCTCGAATGCGCCGAGGCCGAAATACATGTCAAGAATGAGTGCCAGGTATTCGGATCTCAACATCGGCCACCCATCCAGATCTCAAATTTTGATCAGTTCCATCCCTTCTACCAATGCATTACTCCTTTACGCGGTCTCAAATTGAAGGAACGGTATCCTCAAAAATGGAGAGCTTTGAAGGTAACGAACGTAACATAACGCAGTGTTCCAGTTAGCAATGATATTGGACCAATGCAAGTTTGAATCCAGGGTATGATGGATCATTGTGAGGATAGACCAAAGGATATTCATTACGAGGTGAATCAGAAGAATGTCGTTCAATTCCTCCGCGATCACTGGAACGTTCCCTGTTCCATTGAGGAGATTAATCACGTTATTGGGGCGTTGGAAGTTAATGCCTTCGAAGTGAGTGGGGTGGGAGGAGGTCGGGGGGTGTTTCCTCTTACAGCTCTCATGTCGCATTGTTGTATTTCCAACACTAGGTAAGATTTACATCCGACATGTCGTCGATTCCTTATATTGAGAATAACGGATAATCTAAAAATAATTGTAATAGGTACACGATGTACGATGACTATCACACGGAGTGCAGAGCCAATGTGACGATTGAAGTGGGAGAAGAGATCACGGATTTCTACGTGTCCCCCTTGCATGGAACCCAATATCGCAGGACTCATCTTCGGGATGGTTGGTTTTTTGATTGTCAGTGCATTCGATGCCAAGGTAATCAAGCAAGCCAGCAAGCAAGAAGTATTCAGTTCAATTTTGTGGCTACATATGATATCATTTCTAGATCCAACCGAATGTGGAAGCTATCAAGATGCTCATAGATGCGGGTCAAATGATTGTATGGGCAACGTGATTTCTCTGAAGCCTTTGGATTACGATTCGGATTTTAAATGCGAACAATGCGATTTTCTCTTATCGAGAAAAGAGCGGGAACAAATTGAAGATGGACTGACCGAAAACTTGGATAAAATCGATAAAAACGACGATGACGGACTCGAAAAATTGCTGGAGTCCGCTCTCCTCAAAGTTCAAGACACTCACTTCATCGTGACGGCCATCAAGCGATATCTCGTGTACATTTACGGCCGTGTTCCTGGTCGGATGTTGCATCAGATGTCTCTGGAAGGGGCGCTCCGGAAAAGGACTCTGTGCCGTGATTTGTTGACCACTTACGATATCATTGTGCCCGGACTCACCCGAGAACGAGGCCTGACGCTGTTTGAATTGAAATCGGTGGAAATGTACCTGGTCAAAAAGTCTCTGGAAGGTTTCCTCGATTTGACCAAAGCGGAGAAACTTGAAAGGTTGGAGCTATGCTCGAAGCTGTTGCGAGAAAGTCAAGCATGCCTGCAGTATGAGAGCTCAGACACCTTTGAGAACATGGTTTACCAAGCTGCGGTGAAACAACGCCGTGAATGCGATGATCTCTTGACCATTAT
Organism: Tigriopus californicus; assembly: GCF_007210705.1. Lineage (NCBI taxonomy): Eukaryota > Metazoa > Arthropoda > Copepoda > Harpacticoida > Harpacticidae > Tigriopus > Tigriopus californicus. The sequence continues at coordinate 4,509,596 of NC_081449.1, read as the reverse complement.
TCAACTCATGCCTTAATTAATTCGCTCTTTCGTTTCATAAATGCCATGATCTCTTGACCATTATTCAACTCATGCCTTAATTGATTCGCTCTTTCGTTTCATAAATGCGATGATCTCTTGACCATTATTCAACTCATGCCCTGATCAATCCGCTCTTTCGTTTCATAAATGTCATAATCTCTTGACCGGAATTTCTTCTATAAATCATAAATAAGGTCCATGCCAGGAATATTGTAGAGTCTGAAAAATTATGGCAACTCTTGAGACTTGAGTCAGTTTAGAATCTACCAGATTGATTGAGAGGAGCTGCTGGGATTGTAATTTCAGTTGGGCGTAATATTTTACTTTGTATACGTAGTACATGAATTGATGCGCAGAGAACGGATAGTTGTCGTTTTTTTTTTTTTTATCAGAACTCGTAAATAAGGGCTTTTATTCATTACCAAAATGGGGGCGATGCAAGCAGAGATGGGAAAAATCGAGATTGATCGAATTTCTGCCACTTTCTGCCACAAGTGGCTGAAAATGGCAGAAAATGGCAGAAAATGGCAGAAATTGCTGGAAGGTGGTCAAAAATGGCTGCCGGTGTTTAGAATGACCGATCTTGATTCTAAAAGATGTCAAAGACAAGAAGGATCATATGGGTTGGATAAGTTCTTGAAGTGTCTTTTGCTACAAAGCATATTGATATAGCATTGGCTGAAATGCAAAATGTTCCTCAAATATCGATATTTATACTGTTTGATGGTTGATTGAATTGATAATTGTATCCATAGACCACTTGCAGCATCCAAGGCCTAGCCACAACACTTACACCTCTTTTCAAACTCATCAAAATTATTATTGAATACGATATAACTTTTTTTTAAATGCAATTGTCGCCATTTTGACTTTAAAAACTTTAGATCAAGTAGCATCCCTGACTCCAATCGATTGCGGTGGCAAAATTCAAACTCGATCACACACCAATTACATTTAGTGGTTGTATCTCACATTCGATGCAAAATACCCATCCCAATGTGTCAAAACTACATACAGGTAGGCTTGAAAATTAACGGAAGTGATTGTAAATACTAGAAAAAGATGATTTAGAATAATACAAAGAATGCTATTTTCTACCACTTTTGGCCATTTTCTACCACTTTCTGCCACTTATTTTGGACCAATTTCTGCCATTTTCTGCCACCAATTTCTGCCAGGTGGTAGAAAATGGCTTTTAATAATTTCTCATCCCTGGATACAAGACTATGTTTATGGACAACATGAGGTGGGCCAATTCAAACTGCCACCACCTTGAAGCTCCATAACAAGCGATTGATTGGTTCGTCAAAGATGATAATAGTACATTGGGGGAGGTAAACTACACTCCTTTTGAGTCAAGACATAAGATATGGCGGTTCCAGCTCAATTCTCTATCACAGAATCATACTAAGAACATGCAGTATTGATTTAAATCCATGCTGAAAACGAAGTTTGTCCACATCCAAACTGATTACAATACGTGAGCAAGAAGCTTGGTTGTCCACCCCGTATTCCGATCCAAAGAAGGACATTTTCAAATTAGGTGAAAATCGCAAATGCCTACTGTATTCCAAACTCCTGTCTGTAATTTTGTCATATGAAGAGCTAATTTGGTTGTTGTAAGATATTTCGGAGTTTTGATGATCAACTATTTTGGGCAGTCTCCCTGATTAATTTCGCATCATAATCCCGTATTTTTTGACACCCCGATCCCGTGCTAACATACTTTATTTACGTTTTTGGTTTTGTTTGGGCAAAACCCCTTCGTGCTGCGTGTGAGCATTTTTCATGCAAGAATATCATTTTCCAGATCTGAAGTATACAATAACAGAAGTGGAAGAATGCGCAAAAGTATTTACGTGCTTTATTATGTATAATAGTAGAGGCACTACAAAAACAAGACACAATGCGGAATATTAACGAAAACTTTTCGAATGTTTCAAAAAGTCTTTCAAAAACAAAAAATTGTAATGTAGGAAAATAAAGTCCAAAATCAGCTTTTTTAGGCTAAAAGTATTTCTTAAGCATGTTAATGAGTAAAACTATGACAGTGTATTAAATTGCAATATTAAATGAACCATTCCTTTATTCAATAAATGAATTAGAACTCTGATTTAATCCCTTGACAACGAACCATTAAGCCTCATAAGTGCAAGTGACCTCTCAAAATTTGATGGTGACGTCATCTTCCTTTCTTGCTTCGATATCCCAATTGACTTTCGAAATCACCCTCTACCGGCTCAAGAGGGCAAGACGGGAGATGATGCTCAGTACACAAGGTCCATACATTCCTAGGATTCTTGTTGATTTCCTTTGACTTTTCCTCCCCTCTTTTTAGCCACCCCTCATTGGTTGGCGCATTTTTGGCAGAGCATTGGGTGTCCACACATTCAATCGTCAAGTATCTTGTTTGTTTGATTCGTGAGTGTTACCTATACAAGTCATAATAGCCCAAATAGTCTATTGTACTAGAATATTCATCCTCGCCATTTTGTACTCATCTGTTTATGGTCACCCAGGGCAAGTTGACCCCATAGAAGACGGAACATAAAAGAGTAAAAATCGAGTTTGTTGTATTTTTTAACTGCAGCTGAATTGGTAACCAGTGGAGAGTGCAACTCTAGCTGATGGAAAGTAGCGCCTCTACAATCAGAAACTATACCCAAGCAGGCAGTCATTTGACATTCATTCACTCTGAAAACAAGTCCGCCTGGCCAGGGTGGCCAGGTTTTTTTCAGCCAGCAATGCTAGCTTGTGCAAAATCAATGCTAAAAAAATGCTAATTGGAATTCGAAAATGCTAGAGCAATGCTACTTTTTTAAGAAAAGCAAAGTATTCATGGTGCTCATAAAGAACTTCCATTTCACAATTCAATTATATTTGGCACTCTTTGACAGGACCTGTTCAGGCGACATCTTGAAAATTATACTTTTAGAAAAAACCATTTGAAAAACACAAAAATCTAAAGAAAAATTGGCAGTAAAAATTGGCAGTAAAAATTGCTGCAGTTGTGTTTATGATATTCTCCTAATTTTGAACCCTGAAATTTAGAAGGTTTTTTTGAGCAAAAATGTATTTTCAGGATTTGAACAAGCAAGGTTTTTTACAAACAATTAAGATTGATCTTATCGCCAAAAAATGTTCATCTTGGGCGAGATTAGATCAAGAAAATAAGATAAAATGTTTTTTGATTGTGCATCATGCTTCAAAGCGGACAATAGCAAGTGCCCCAATAAGTTTCTTTATCCATAGAGCTCAATTATGGTCAATCTCTTCTATTTTGAAGTTTTTTTTGCTATTTTTGAATCTTGTGATTTAGTTTCCCTCAAATGTGGGGGGGATACTTTTTGGAGAGCAATGAAACTAGCCAAAACATTTATGTTTGTTTGAATATTATAGTGAAATAAACCCATACTTACATTTACTTAACAATTGATACTTCGTCCTTAAACACTCACTGACCATATTAATCAAATCTTTGATTTGTGTTAGCCAACCCAAAATCTTTTGGTGGGCCAAAAACCTGTTTACAAATAGAAATTAGGCTAAATCTCCCTTTGAATTGAGAATCAATTAGAATAAATCATTTTGCTTCCTTTATGTCAAATAAACAATGGATTAAGCTTTTTGGTTACAGTGTATCAATTTCATTCAATGGGAAAGGGACCCTATGAAAGAACATTGTTAACACCGCCAAATGTAGTTCCATTGTGAGATTTCTTTCACTTTTCTTCCCTTTTGGTCATTTTTCAGTGAAATAATGGTAGAAAAATGCTAAAATGCTAGACAAGATCTCACAATGCTTGGACTATGTAAATAATGCTAGTTTAATGCTAAAAAACAGACCAATGCTAATAAAAAAATTCCAATGCTAGCGGCCTTGAAATAATGCTAATTTTCAAAAATTGGCATCAAAAAATGCTACCTGGCCAGCCTGCGCCTGGCTAGCTCTCATCGCACTCTCTAGGAATTGCTTCCTCTATGGTGACCTGAGAATACAAGGGCGCTTGCCTTGTCCCTCTCTTTGTTTCTTTTTCTCTCTGGGGCTTGTCATTCACAGGGTATCCATTTCTAAATCATAAAGTCTGCATTTTGATTTCGCCAAAACTTTTTTATCAGAGCTCTCTGTGATGTTGTCAGAAGTTAAGATATGATGTGCGGATAAACACGTGCACTTTCTAATTATTTCCAAACCATTTCGAAGCTCTAGTGAAGTACGGTAGCCTTTCGAACACATTGCTGTGCTTGGTCTCTTGCTTCACAACATCATCTGCTCTTTTAAACATATTTCCTGGAGATGGCACCCTCGTATGCATTTCGAAAGTCAATAGTCATCATATCCACATGTTACAGTGATCTCATTATCATTGCCGGTCATATGTCTATAGTTCCAGCCAAATAATTTTTTTAGCACTTTACATGCAAGTTATTCAAATGAATTGTTGACCAGACAACCCCTGCAAAAAGAAAAAAAAAGAGGTTCCATGAGGCATACATCAACCTAGCACCAAATTCTTAAGCAAGTCAGAGTTTGGAAAGTCAATAGCTCAAGCTTCAGTAAATAGGAGCAAAACAAAAAAAGCTTCTGTGAGGCATACATCGAGCTTATTGGCTTTCGAAATCGCCATCTAATGGGTCAAGAGCGCAAAACCGCAGATGGGGCTCAGTACATAAACTCCGTACTTAGTACGATTCTCAATGATTTTCTTTGACTTTTCCGCCCCTTTGGCTAGCCATCCCTCTTTGATGGGCTCAATTGGGGGCAGCTTATTAGCTAACCATTGATTCAATCTTCAACTCTTGTGTTCTTTTGGTTCGCGAATGTGGCCTGAATAAACCATAAAAGGCCATAAGTTAATTCTACAAGGGCCTTCATCCATCCCGTTTTGTACTTGTCTTAAAAAAATGGTCACCCAGGGCAACCCAGCACCAGAGCTCTGGATCTACCAAGGCGACCTAGCCACTTTACCCATCACGATCAGGCTGCTTGATGGATCGGACAGGCTGGGACAGGGAGACGGCCCGGGCAGCACGTTGTCTCCCGTGATCTGAGTCAGTTTAGTCTTGAGAAGGCAGTCGGAACTAGGGACCCTGGATGCAGAGACCCGCGAGGTTGAGTATACCTCATCAAATTCAAGCGATTTGATTGGTTGCCAATTATCAACGAACATGGGCTTTGTTTGGAAACCTTCACAACAGGGAGTCAGTCACTTCCAAAAAGACCTAACATGTTTGCATTGCATGAAAAGGCAAAGCTTTGAATGATTTATGACAAATTTGATTCTCCTTGGGTTTAACCAACATATTCTACAACATTAAAGTGTCTTTTGCCATTAGAATTGCATCAGTACGCTATTTCTCAATAAAATGTAGCTGTCGCGCTGATTTCTTGCATGCTGCTAGTATCAATTTGGACTAAAGCACTTCAAAAAAGAAAGTGCAACCATATTCAACAAATGAAATTGTAAAGTATATGGGACTTGTTTCTTGAGAGACTCTGGAAAATCACATGCCATAATGTTAATTTGAATAATCTTATGAAATATCTTCGCAATCTAATCTTATAAAAATGGGTTCAGAAAGTATTTAGAAAGTAACAATACTATCTTTAATAATCTAAAATACCATATCCATGAATCAGCTTGTTTTGGAATGTAATTTTGTAGTGTCCTTGAACAAAATCTTCCATGGTGCTTGTCATGACAGTACTCTTTCTTATACAGCGCATCAATTCGAAATTTGTTTGGAAACTTTTTAGTTCATCTGATTCGAAGTGGAGCCACTTGTCAAACCTCGCGCGTCTCTGACCAGGGTCTCTAGTCGGAACTCGGACTTTACTTTACTTTCAGTTGCCCACAACATTCTTAACTCATTTGACCAAATGCTCGTGAAGAAACTTTAAAACTCAAAGAAAATCATAACTGCCCTCAAGCTTGGAATCAATCTCCCTATCTGACTACTCTGCAAACTTCCATACCAGTACTGCCAACATTGATCTCAGATTGGTTTTTGGGGTCAGAAAATGCGACTTCATTCTACCTGAAAAATTGAACTGGGATGAAACTTGGCGATAAACGTTATTCTCCACGGATTAGTTGGGGGTGCTCATTTTAAATTTGTGACAGATTGTTGGAAACGTTTGGAGAGAGACCTTAAAGGCTATTAATATCGTGTAAGGTAAGGTTGGGTTAGGTAAGGTAAGGTTAGGTTAGGTTAGGCTAGGTTAGGTTAGGTTAAGTTTGGTTTGATAAGGTTAGGTTATGTTTAAAAAAGTAGCAACGCCAACTAATCGGTGGAGAATAACGTTTACCAAACTTGGCAGTACTGGTTTAAAAACTGGCGTCACGGGAAAATTTATTACACCAGTATAGTGTTCCTAAGGGACAGCCCCCCACCCCCCTCGCATTCTTCTTGCCACGTTGAAAAGATTTCACCTCTCTGATTAGATGGGCCCAAAGCAGATTATCTCGTTGGCTGGCTGGCTGGCCAGCTGGCTGAGCGGGCGCAGTTGACCTGGTGCAAGTAGATCCCAGACCCACATTCTCTTTTCCATCAATTACGGGCCAGAGTGTCATATCTTAAATAATAAAGTCTGCATTTTAATTTCATCCAAACTTCGATATGAGAGCTCTTTGTGAAGTGGTTTCAAATTGAAATTCAATGTATGGATAAACATCTGCAATGTGTAACTATTTCCAAACCATTTTGAAGCTCAAGTAAAGTATGGTAGCCAGTCAAATACAGTGCTAGAGCCGGCCTTTTACTGCAGAGCATAATCTGCTATTTTGAACATATTTCCCGCGAGGTGGCAACCTCGTATATAATTCGAAGCTCCATAGGAAATTCGTAAGCAAGCCAGAGCTTGCTGATAAGTTAATACAAAAAAGTCAAATGAGGCAACAAGCAACCCCGGCATCAATAACTTGGTTGACAGACACCTGAACGTATTAGTGAAATATTAGTGATGAATTGAGCTATTTAGAGCATTGAACAGTGCCTTCTGATGTGGACAAGTAAACTTGAAAAGCCTACAACACAATCAAATACTCGTGTATTAATATTTATTTTGTTATTGAAAAGTT
>NC_081449.1:4472799-4502457 GCF_007210705.1 Tigriopus californicus | reverse complement strand
ATAATTGCAATTGGCAAAATTTCCAAAAAAAATGAGTCCCGTACTTTTATAAGCATTTTGGAATTGAGTCAACATTTCCGTTCTTCTTCATGAGAGACAAATTCCAAATGCTTATTTCATTTTAATAAAACAACAGGATCAAAGATTGTGCCCTGTCAAAACTTGCTGCCTAACTCCTTGCAGAATGAACTGGTTAGTCCTCCATGTCTCATTCATTCAATAACCTGTTCTGCCTTGTGTTTTGAGAGAGTATAACTTTAGATCCAATTGTGTATTGCAATGACCTCGACACAATCTCACTTGAAAAAAAAATGCAATGCGTTCCCTCCCTTCCAAATTGTTAGTTTTTGACCAGAGTTCCATCCATATTGCAGAGGTTGATAGCTCAATGGGAAACCCAATCTCGTGAAAACTGACTTGAATATTTTTCATGTTATTTCAATATGACACAAAAGGATTGAACATGGCACCGTGCAATAGCTCTCAATTAAATATTTATACTGTTTAACAATGAAACACATTAACAGTACTTGATATCATTCCAACAACCTAACTATCTTTGATTTTGCTTAAAGTTTCATTGACAGTTCTTTGGCAAAGATTTGCTTTATGGGATTGTCGCAAATTTGGCGACAGGAGTCGTAACCACAGATAACCACAACAATATGAAGTTATCTATGGTCGTAACCCCGCGAGTCGCAGGGAAAGGTTGAGTGGCGTGAACTCAAGGCAGTTTTTCCACATGCCTGTATCATAAAAATGCAAGAGTTACGAAATTGGCGATGTTGTCAAACTTGCATCTGGAATTTTATCTTTGGACTGTTCGTGGACCTTTTCAAGTACTAATCGCTCTTAGCGGGCTTTGTCTCACTACTTCATAAAAAATGGATTTTGAAACAAAGTACAAAATATTTGCAAGTGGTATCTCGCCACAAAACTTGAAAATCAAAACGTTTTCCCCATATTTCTAATTTTTGGAATGGGCTCCAAGCATAAACACTCCAAATTGGTAATTCTATCCATGGAACTGATAGCTATCCGTTCCATGTTCTATCTTATCAGCACACGAAGCTTTGGAAAAAAACCGAAAGGTCAGACCCAATTTTTGTCGCGCAATCTTAGAGTACGAATCTCAAAATATGGAGGCTCTGACTGGATGTGTTTCTGTTGTCAGAGTTTAAACTTGGTCAGAGTAGTCACCCCTCGGTCTCATCATCCCAGTCAGCGTTGCCAAAACATTTTTATTAAGGTCAAGACTTAGAAAAATGGCTACATTTGAAACTCAATCGGCACGGAACACTTCTATGGGCTAGGACATCTCATCTCGATTTATGTGTGTCATGATTGAAGACACACACGCCAAGTCGCTTGAACTAAAACTAAGCCCAAACCGATGCTCAACCTCTCGTGACCGCGCAATAGCTACTTTTGAGCTCGAATTAGGCCTCCAATGGCGATGGTGACCTGGCAACACTACTAGCAGGTCCGCACTCCTCATTCGGGTTTTGACGTCATGCTCCGAAATCTCGAACGTCTTCCTTCTCCAGCTTCTGCTCCCGCTCCCGATCCGTACTGGCTCAAACCTGGGGATCCGTGTCGTGCTCTCTAGCCCATGATCCCGCGTTTCGTTCTGCTCGTCCTGCTCCTCACCGACCGTCGGTCTGGGCCTGGACATTCAATGCTCTCGGGCCGGCCAAGGCCGAATAGACTCGAACAGGCTCGTACGATCCGAGAGACACACACAGACACCGATTGTCATAGAGAAGGAGCCACAAATTCTACACACTTCACAGTCGCCATATTGAGTGAAAGTACGCTGTTTGTCTCGTGAGAGGGTAAGAAGATCGACTTAATTCATTTGATGATAATTCATCCATGGCTTGCCAGATGAGTCCATGACATAGCTAGTAGGAGGTTAACCACGATTGGTAGGATTCATAGTAGTGAATCTAGGTGGAAGGGTTAGACTTCAACGTTTGGCTTGATGTACTCTACCAATGTTAGGTTTACTTAGGTCTTGAAAAAGGTTTAATGCCCAGGAAGGCCGAAAGAACCTAGGTGGTGGTCAAGAGCCTCAGCCTCGCGGTCGGAAGTCGTTTTGAGGACTGGTCGATTTCCGCCCCGAACTCTTAACCTTTCCTCAAAAATGAATTGGGTGACGGCCTAGGCCCAGTTTGGGTGTCTTGTCTTGTTTGTGCATTGGATGAATGAGATGGAGAACGTGAGTTGGCTTGTGAGCGATGTTAGGGCCATCGTCGAATTCCTTTCGGATGACGATTTCGAAGACATTTTGCATTTTGGCCCTCGTGCATCTTAAAGATGTCTGAACATCAGATATCGGAGGATCATTTTTTTTTGTTATGTAAACTAGATGGTTACGTTATATTACATCATAGTTGTGTTACCTTAACAAGATGGGTCGGAAGCCAGTTCTCTGTGGAATCATTTCGAGCCTTCCATCGAGGAAAGGTTGGATGCTGGATGGAACTGCGTAGTTTCCCGGTTGAAATCTGACTTGCTGTAGTACATTGTGGGCCAAAGAGATAGACTGGGTCAAATGATCGTCCGGTTAGGCCGCAAAAAGTCGTCGTCGACTTGATAAGACAACCCGAGAGTAGAAGTTGCTCACGTGTGAGATCGGTTAAACGTTCTTCTTGTGTGTCATAAAATGTCTCTTGTTTTTGTTCCCGCCTCAGAATGGCATACGTTTTTGTTTGAACTGAAAGATATTGACCTGGCTCGACTACGAACTGAAACTGTGCCAAGAAACTCGACGTTAGGAAACCTTGATGTAACCAAGGGAGTTAGTTAGAAGAGTTTACATGAACACGATCTTGATTTCTCGAGTAGGTTATCGTTGCAATTGTATCCAGGCATGGCATTTGGCAAAACTTCGTTTCCTCCAATTACGTCGATCTTTTTTGCTTAGGTTCTTCGATGAAACTTTTTGTTTTTTGGCGGTTTGAGAAAGCTCACAAATTTCGACAAGCCCCAGGGGGTCTTGTGTTCGGTCGGTTTGATTTCGTATTAGTTGGATACTCGACTTCGAGCTGAATACACGTTCGATATCGTTGGGGCTGGGGCTTGTCAACCTTAACCGGTTTCCAAATATGAGGCTGAAAGGTAGAGTGGTTCTATGTTTATTCAATGTGCTTTTTGATCTTGGCTCTCTCCAACCTCAGGTTATGCAAGTATGCGTTGTAGCCGAGCCTGGGCGTTTTTCTTTTAGTTGTCGAATCATTTTATGTAAGGAGAGAGTGAAATGTAATGGATAACGAGGCCTTATTTGTAGGGAGAGTCATTTGCGGGTGGAATACTTTGACATGCGTTGATCTCTTTCAGACATTCCATTGGATCCAAACCCAATTTCGGTTTGTTCTCTTCCCGTGTTTGCATTCGACGACGATCATACGACCAAAAAGTGCGAGAAGATGCTTAAACGCAATAAACAATCGTTAATGATATCAAATAGTGATATGAGTGCTAATCTCCTGAACATGGGGAACTGCAAGAGGGTGGGTGGCATCGACGCCACCATCTCCGTTACGCTGGGGGAGGAGCCCACACCGTGCTCCTGATGTTGCCCACTCCAGTTGGGAAGTCCCAGAGGTGCGTGTTTGATCCGAGCCATTATTGTAGACGAAAGATCCTTCGTTCGCTAACATCAGATTTGGATTATTATTTTTTCTTGTGCATCAAATTTGTTCCATTGATTACTTATTGATATTCCAGGGCACTGGAGTGGGGGAATATGCGAATCCCTCTGACCCTGCGAGCCAATTGTTGGAAGCCGGAATCGGGAAGATCGTCACCGCCAACGGCGACGACGACCCTTCTTCGCCTACGGCCAACATCCATCCAACCCTGCGCTTGAGGTTCTACCCATCATCTTCTTCAATCACGTGTTCGCCGTGTGCCGGGCCCAAGACCATCCCTCCGTGGGATGCCATCTTGTGGCAAGGCCGCTTGTACGTGAATATGACCGCTCAACAGCTGAGCGAAGGCTCCAAGGAGGCATTCGTGTCCATGTTGGAGTACGCCGAGGAAACCCTCAAATGCAGTGACGTCATCATCTGCTTGAGCGGTGGAAACGTGGCTAAGAGTATGATCAAGAACTTCTTGTTTCTTGGGTTCCAACCATTGACTCCAGGGCATGAGTTGCTTCCTCCCATGATGAATGATAACATGGTAAGTTTGGTTCAAGTAATTACTCAAGTAGTACTTTACTTTGTTACATATTGTGTAGTCAATCTGGATTTGGTCTTTCTCTTTTCAGGTCTGCTTCGTCTATAACATCTGAACCCCACACCCTTGAACGGAGTAAAAGATTGATGAGAATTTGTCCTAAAATTTGATTCAAAATTTAGATGCATGTAACAACACCCTTTGCTGATAATTTGACCATGATTGAACGAGTGCCGTGACGACAAGAAAAAAAACCTTGAAAAATCTCCCAAAAAAAACTTAAAAATCCTTGAAAAAACGCATAAAAAACACTTCCTCATGACTTCAGAGTTTCCATTCATTTGAACCTTCTACTGGTATTTTTCCATCACTCTGCACAAACTTGAACGTGTTGAGTCACCATTGTTATTCCACCTTACTTTAGTTCTCAACTACACGTGTCAAAGTCGCGTTTACCTCCTATTACTCTGATAAGTTCAATCATTTCCCTACTTTACGAACCCTCCCTTGACAAAAGAATCATTTCCCAAGATTTGCGTGGAAGATCCAAACTTCTATCGTCAGATATTTGTCAGTTAATCGAAATAAAGAACTATCTAGTACACCATCTTTTTAGTTTCTTCTCTAACATGCTAAATCTATACAAGTCGATTGTTCAGCCACATCTTCAATATGCTTTACACATTTGAGCTCCAATAAGTTAGGCAGGTTCGCAAAAGGTTGAGCTAGTCCAAAGATGTTTCACTTGGAACATCACAGGAATGAGAGAGCTCTCGTATTGGGAGAGAGTAAAAAAGTTGGGACTGTACAGTGTTCAGAGAAGGTACGAAAGGTATCTGATACTGTACGTCTTCAAAAGCATCCATGAGCTTTGTCCCAACCCAGGATTTAGGGTCAATTCTAGTGACCGTAGAGGCTAAGCGTGCGTTTTGAGAGCACCTTCAAGTCCTCGAGAATCCGGGCTAGTTAAAACAATGAAGTCCACTTCTCTTCTTTCTCGGGCTCCTTCATTGTTTAATTTGCTTCTCTTTCATATTCGTAGGGAATACGTAGGCCTTGTTGATCCGGTAGCATCTTTCAAGTCAGACTTGGACAAATTTTTAGATAGCATACCACATCAACCCTACTTTCAAGGACTGGCCCGGTCTGCCAACTCAAATTCGTTGGTAGACCAAATATCATATAAAGATTGAACGGTAACAAATAGACGAATTATAACCTTTCATTTTAATAGTACTGGGGATTAAATTTCCTGTAGCGGTTAGAAAAACTCAAAAAAATCCATATGAAGCATTGAAAATCATGGTTATCAAGCACTCCCAAGGACAATTGAGAAGATAGACCCGCGAAATTGTTAATTTATCCGAGTGACACGAAACGTGATATTCATTTACGCCTAGGCCTATGAGGTGGATTACGGCAACACTGACGAAAAGGTCTGCGTTTTGTTCGTGTTTGCTCCGTTTGTGGGTCTCATTTTGGAATACACATTCTTTCTTGGACCGAGAGGGTGGCTAAAGTCGTACTTGTTCATAGGTGCATAACAACAGAGAATTGAGCCTTGCCTTTTCAAGCATTGGAAGCAAACAGTGCTGGCTACTAAGTTAAGCTGGTATACGTTGAAAGAATGACAAAATGTCATGGGGAATTAGGCAACTCAATTGAAACATCGGCGAGTCACGCGGCGATTACTTCCTGCTTCTGGATCAAGTTGTTATTTAAAAGCTTTCACAAAGCCAAAATATTCGAAGAAATTATGAAAGGGTGGGCATTCACAGTTGAGAAATGAGAGAGCGACACCTTGGAATATTAGATTGAGTTCGGTCTTTATGTTGAAAATTTCGTGCTATCTTATATTTCAGGAGTTTATGGATCAAGTTTACACTAACCAATATAATGGATATACTTTTTTCTTTTCATGACGGATCTTACCCATAAGCCGATCAAATTTATGCAAGGAACATAAATATAAGCCATCAAGAGAGCTCGGAAAAAAGGTAAAGAAATCACAATGAAAGTAATAAAATGTGAAATTTCCAAAAAGAGCTAGTCATTTTTGACATACTTATGAAAACATAGCAATGTCATGGCAATCACACAAGACATAATTTTGATAAGTGCGTCCAAGGTTTTCATACATAACTACATAAATATATTGATTGAGGGTGCTATTGCAAGTTTTTGTCTCAGCAGTTGTTTGGGGTAAAAAACGTCAAAATGCTTTATTTACAATCGAGATAACTTGGACAACTATGGTACAAATGTGAGTCATTGACAGTATGTCCAATTTCTGAGTAAAAGCCCCTAACACAACCCCTTACCAAGCAACTGCTCTCCACTATTATGCTTCATAAAACGGGTTTGAGCAAGTTGTCCGATTGCACTTTTAGGGAATGAAATATTGACAGGGTTATGATCGGGCTCAAGTTGCAATTTTCATCCATGTGGTGGAAACACTTAACTGAAACAGAAGAAAGATGCCTTTGTTCAGGCTGACCTCAAGTGGTATCAAAATATAAAGGTGCAACAATTTTGCCCACATTCTAGGACATTGTTGGGAGATTTTTTTTACGGACTTCCTTACCACTACTGGGATTGGAATCCCAGCAGTTCAAGACGATAAGATTATTCATTTTACTTGACTTTTATTTACTTATATTATTTGATCAACCAACAAATTGGAGTTGGCTGATCTGGCTAATCCTTGAATATAAGATTGATCAGGAATTTTAGTCAAAAACTTGACCTAGTCTGACTTATATCCTGATACTGGATCAATGCCTACATAAGCCCTACGAATATTGAAACTAAACTCTGAATGTCTCATGATTGTGTTGGAATTTGTGTTACATTTTGTCGTACTTTTGAGAAGCATTGTTAAGCAAGTGCAATCAATTGAATGTGTGATTTGCTTTGCTTTGCTAACGTCTGCATCTTTTTCGTTTGATTTATTATGTGTGTTACGCCAAAAAAGTATGCTCTTTGATATTACATTGCTCTTTGTATGTGTATATTTGTAAGATTCAAGAGAAAATACAGGAAATCAAGATTAATGAATACTTCATGGGAATAATTCATTTTGCCTAAAGTAGGATTTAACGAAATGTTAATGTCCCTTGACCCTTAGTGTCAGTTGACCTGAAAACATGCTCATTCAGTACAATCCTGTTGTCCTGTTGAGCTTAACCATTCCAATCCTTTGCGTGTGATGGATATTTTTAAGTTGGTGACTTGAAATAAACACAAATAAAAGAAATTTTACATTTAACATGCATTCTATTAATTTGACATTTAAAAATTGCAGAATAGTGTAGCATTAGAACAATGTTTTGCCTAGAAAATTGACTTGGACTAGCCATATTGCAAATCAATTCTTGTTGTCATCTTGATATCCTGAAAATCAGAAAAAGATAATGAGGTCTGTGTTTTGCTTGAGTGCTAGATAAACATAGTCAATGAAACAAGTATCCCAAAATGTTTCCGGCAACTACCATTAGGTCATTAATGTAATAGACAGAGAAATTGATTTTACTTCAGGAATACTGTGATCATGATAAGATACTGTCAGCATCTAGCTTTTTGGGTTTACGTCTTAAAAAATCAACTCCTTCAAGAGCATGCAAATTCAAAGGTTATGGGTCAGCAAAAGCTTGTTTTCACCACAACCTGGGCAAGAGGTACAGTGAGCAGGAAGAATACAAAATAATTAGAAAATGCAAAGGAAAACCAACAAGTTTGAATTATGAAGAAAGAAGGGGCAAGAAAAAGGATGGAAAACAGAAAGTATGTCAGCAACAAACCATTTATTTCAATATGAGTTTGTTTAGTATCTTCGAGATGAGATAAGGTTTCAGGACTTGGAGTATATTAATAGCTCTATGATCTTATTTGGTGCATCAAGTGGTTTAATGTGATTGAGGGGCGGATAATTGGAATTAAAGAGAAAAAAGATCAGGCTACATTGGTTAAGAATTATGGTAACGCACATAACAATCCTTGAGTTTGCTAATTATAATAATATTAAAAAGTTCTCTAAATGAGGTGAACATTTGTAGTTAGGTTCATCACTGCCTTATGTCAGTGGAAACAACGTTTGAAATCAACCCAGAATTATCAAAACCTTGGGAAAGTCCCCCAACCCCCCAATAAAATAATCTTAAAAAAATGTAAGGTATTACCCTTTTTTCCTAGTTCTGGTAATTCACCCCTGAACGTGATCTGTATTCCGATATCCGAAGCACAACTCCTATGGATTGATCCTTTTGGGTCACCTGCCTCTGTGGACACCCTGTGTTTGGCTATGCCCAGCCAGCTGTTGCCATAGGCCTACCTTCCTTCTTTCCTGGTTTCCCTGGTCACACGCTGGCCGGCCAACCCAAGAAACAGCCTCGTTCTCCGTCCTCCCTGGACTGTGGAGTGCTGGCTGTGCTCTGTCTCTTTCGTTGTGGACAGGGTCTCTGGATGGATGAAGCCGAGTCGTGTCGTCACTCGTGTGGCTCGTCCAGTCTGTTCTTTGGTCCGTCCGAACCTCTGTCTGACTTTTTTGAGTGAGTGAGTGTAGCTGATTGAAACGGACTCCTACTGCTCAGACAGGCTCAGAGCCCCTCCTCCTCCTCCTCTTTCTACGCCCCCCGGGCGTGCTAATCTTGCGAATGGAGTGGGCCTGAAACCGCCATCGTGAAGTCCACGGCCCGCACGACCTTGCTGACCGCTGAGGTCCCGCCCTCATCCGCCTTGGCCAGTGGCTCGTCGTCGTCCCCGTCTTCTTCTTCGTCTTCGTCGCGTTCGGTGGTGCCCTTGCTTTCCGACTGTTTTCCATTCTTGAACATCCTGGATCTGGCCAATCACCATCTCCACGGGGGCCATAACCCGCCCCCGGTCCAGCCCTTGGCTCACCCCCCGCCGGCTCAGTTGTTGAGCCCGCCTTTGGGCCCTAATCCCAATAATGGGGCGGGACCGTCGCATCACCATCACGGCATGAACGCGTTGGGACCGCCGTTGGGTGGTGCGCCCGCCTTGTTGGCCGGATTGGTGGGGGTGTCGGATATGTCGGGCCCGCATTTGGCCAATCCACATCACGGACACGATCTGATGTCCTCGTGTGGCGTAGTGGGCGGTAGCTCGAGCTTGATAAGCGGGGCCAATGGCGGTGGGCTGGATGGACGTCCGGCTTCACCCGCCCGTTTAGCTTATTCCTCCGAGAAACACACTCGCTCGGCCTTCAATGAACTGCACGCTATCCGGAAACACAACGATTTGTGCGATGTGGTGATTCACGTGGGTAATCGCAAGATTTACGCTCATAAGTAAGTCGGCCCAGATCATGGGACAGGTCAGCCTATATATGTTAAACGGATCCTGATCGGGGTTTCAGAGTCATCCTGGCCGCTTGTTCGCCGTACTTTCGGGCCATGTTCACGGGCGAATTAGCCGAGTCGCGGCAAACCGAGGTGACGATTCGTGATGTGGAGGAAACGGCCATGGAGATCCTCGTGGACTTTTGTTATTCGGCTAAGATTGTCGTGGAGGAGGCCAATGTTCAGACGCTCTTGCCCGCCGCTTGTCTCTTGCAGGTAACAAAGAGGGATTTATTCATGAATGCCAGATTAAGGTATGATGATCTGATGCTTTTTATCGAACAGCTCCAAGAGATCCAAGATGTTTGTTGCGTGTTTTTGAAACGCCAGCTCGACCCTTCGAACTGTCTGGGCATCCGAGCCTTTGCTGATACGCACGCTTGCCGCGAGCTTTTACGGGTGGCCGATAAATTCACTTATCACAACTTCCAAGAAGTGAGTCGCCCTTATCTTCCAATATTAGTTGCCCGAGATCGAAGATAATCTATCGTTGTTGTTTTTTTAGGTTATCGAGCATGAAGAGTTCTTGCTCTTGCCTCTGTCTCAGCTAATTGAGATTTGTTCCAGTGATGAGCTCAATGTCAGAACCGAAGAGCAAGTCTATCAAGCCATCATGACCTGGGTTAAATACAATATTGTCGAAAGAAGACAACACTTGCCTGTGGTGAGTTGAGCTAGGTCATCTCATTCATGGCTCGGAGGAGGATGGAACTAATTTGGTTTTCCCTAGATTCTCCAACACGTTCGGCTACCATTGCTATCGCCCAAGTTTTTGGTGGGCACCGTGGGAGCGGATGTACTCATCAAGTCTGATGAAGCATGTCGAGATCTGGTGGACGAAGCCAAGAATTATCTCCTCCTTCCTCAAGAGCGACCTCACATGCAAGGCCCGAGGACTCGACCTCGAAAACCCACTCGCCGAGGCGAGGTTCTTTTTGCTGGTATGACTGTCGATTCTTCGGATTCCTTCGAAGTCTGCCATACTTCTTTAGCACAAAATAGGGTGACTTTCGATTGCAATTTTCAGTGGGAGGTTGGTGCAGTGGCGATGCCATTGCCTCGGTGGAGCGGTACGATCCTCAATCTGGAGATTGGAAGATGGTCGCTGCCATGTCCAAGCGAAGGTGTGGTGTGGGTGTTGCCGTATTGAATGACCTTCTCTACGCCGTGGGAGGGCACGATGGCCAGTCTTATCTAAACTCCATAGAGAGGTACGATCCTCAAACCAATCAATGGTCAGCTGATGTGGCTCCCACCTCGTCCTGTCGAACGTCCGTGGGCGTGGCCGTCCTAGACGGATATCTCTATGCTGTGGGAGGTCAAGATGGCGTGTCCTGTTTGAATCATGTCGAAAGGTGAGCTTCAGAAGAGAGCAAAGAAGTTTTGAAGAGGAATAAACTCAATGGCAATGTTTGGTCATGCTTTTAGGTACGACCCCAAGGAAAATAAGTGGAATAAAGTGGCATCCATGATGACCAGACGCTTAGGCGTGGCCGTAGCTGTGCTCAATGGCTATCTTTATGCAATTGGAGGCTCCGACGGGCAATGTCCTCTAAACACGGTCGAAAGGTGCGAGGCCTCTATTAATGTTCATTTCAAACCTATAAGTGCCTTCTTACAACCCATGGTTTCAGGTACGATCCCCGGAAGAATACTTGGACAGCTATGGCTCCCATGTCCACGCGGAGGAAACATCTGGGCTGTGCCGTTTTTAATAATATGATCTATGCCGGTAAGATAACCTTCTTTTCATACACTTGACACTGATTTGTATTTCGAGAGTTTCCGCGACGATTTTTCTTGACTCCAATCGCCTTTTTTTACAGTTGGTGGCAGGGATGACACCACAGAATTGTCATCGGCCGAGCGCTATAATCCCTCAACGAACACGTGGAGTCCAATTGTGGCTATGATGTCACGAAGAAGTGGGGTAGGTTGAATGAAATGGTTCTCGGAAGCACAATATTTAAAATAATAATAATGCCCTTTTGTTTTGTGCTACATAGGTGGGCTTGGCTGTAGTCAATGGTCAATTATACGCTGTGGGTGGCTTTGACGGAACCACTTACCTGAAGACCATCGAAGTGTTCGATCAGGATGCCAATAACTGGAAGCTCTGTGGGTCCATGAATTACAGGAGATTAGGTGGAGGCGTCGGAGTGGTCCGAATGCCTCACACGGATTCTCATTTCTGGTAGAGAAATCTCTTTGGGCCGTTTGTGAGGCATCGGGCCTACGGATCGACTGCAACATTATCTCACACTCATTAACTGTCATAGTCTCAATAAGATAGTTTTAAGCCATACACCACGTGGAATCGAGAAAGAAATCGGTTCTTTCGATCCCTCCATCCATCATTTATTCATCCCACCCTCCCCCCAAACCACCAGCAAATAAACCCCAACGAATATTGCTTCAAAGGAAAAAAAAGCGGACATGAATAATCTCCCACTTTGTGGAAACCTAATTGTCATTCAGCTATTCATCAAGTACCACCAAATCGCCATACTTTGCTTATTTCTAGATTATGAATTACTTAGGTACCGTACATGATTCAAGTACCCCAACTATCTCAATTATGATATCCCTATATGTGTCCATGATTCCAAACTCCACGATTGATGCCAGGAGAGGACGTTAAAAGAGATCTTAATAAAAGAATATTACCTACTCGCATGAGACTCTTATCCATTATTCATCTCCTTCGGTTCTACATTTCAGATTCATCCCTTCTGCAATATTATGCTCGAGTGAGTACACCATGAATTGTTTGACCTCGAGATTATACGTTATCTAGATAACTAGTGAAGAACAGCCGAACATACTCTCTTTTCAAGAAGCATTTGAAACCATGGCTCAAAAGGAACCCGGTCAAATTTTGTTAATTGGGGCTGGTTTACCCCGCACTGGAACTTCGAGTTTGAAGATCGCATTTGAGAAATTATTGGGAGGACAATGCTACCACATGACATCGTTCATCATGGAGGGAACGGATTTTGATCAAAAACACTGGACCAAGGCCCTCCGTGGTCAAACTAATTCCCAGGATTGGATCCAATTTTTCCAAGTAATTCCAACCTTTCGCAATTGAATGCCAACCTTCTCACCAGACAGAGTCTATGTTTTAGAAACGAGATTGCATCAGTTGCGTGGATTTCCCTCCGGCATATTTCTTCAAGGAGATCGTTCGAGCTTTTCCCGACGCCAAAGTGGTCTTGTCCACCCGGAATCCGGACACTTGGCACGAATCAGTCGAGGAGTCCGTAATGCGCACCCAAAGGATTCTCCGAAGCTTCCCCGCTTCTTTAGTGGTGGCCCAAAAACCAGGCATGACGGAGAGTCTGAATGTGAGAATTGAAAATTATGTTTTAAAAATTTTTCTCGGAATTCAGGAGATATGCATATAGTTGCAGCAGAAAAGGGGCTTTCTTATTTCTTTAAGCATTCATTTTTTTCCAAAATTAGAGCTTGATACGTTCAAAAGATTGGGCCAGATTCATGAACTCAGGAAAAAGGGTCAAATTAGGTTATTATGACTGCATGTAACAGTTATAAAAGTTATGTATTTCTAAAAGCCTGTGATTTAGATTATTAACTCTAAATCATATTGCCCTTTCCAGACGGCCTATGCACTCTCAACCACCCCGCCCCAAGGTTTCGCTCACAGCTTGTTCAGTTCAATCGAGGCTGGAAAATCCGAGTCCAAGCGGTTCTATGACGATTGGATCTCGGAGGTGAAGCAAGTGGTGCCCAAAGGTCAATTATTGGAATTTGAAGTGAAGCAAGGTTGGGAGCCTTTGTGTCAATTCTTGGGGCTGCCTGTGCCAGACCAGCCATTTCCAAGAGCGAATGACCGCCAAACCATGGCCAAGACCATCAATAAGTTAAGGTTCATCGGCTGGAGCATGGTTCTTGGCGCACCATTAGTTTTGGGGATTTTTGTTTATGGAGGCATTTACTTATACCATCATTATAATCAAACTGTCTAAAAATGAGGGGGGGGAGTATTATCTTTATAACAGAACCCAGATGGAGAGAGTTTTGTAAGTACTATATCCACCTTGATCTAAATCATAGGGCGAGAAATTGAACTATTTCAAAACTACTCCTCAAGTTGCTATTTTTGTACTCAAGAGCAAAATTTACGTTGTTGTCTTCCTTACAATTCTATAAAGTTTCCTATTTGCAAAAAATAAACTTTTCAGATCCAGGTTTTTTGATCGCTTTCCAAGTGGAGGAGACCCTCCATAGAACAGATAGCTTCCCAAATGAGCAGTGCATTAGCCTTTCCTCAATAAAAGAAACGGATTTAAGTCACAATTACTTTGGCTAAAATTGCATGACCATTCCTCAAAAAAAAAAATGCAACGGCGTTACTCGTTACAGTTATTTTTCCCAAAGTTTATACGACCAATATTTCAGCTATTGCAAGGTAATACGTCCTACTTGGCTCAATCAATAGGTCTCTTTATTTCAAAATAACTAAAAGTTGCAGGTTTCCTGTCAAAATCGAGAATCCAGGCTAGTTAAAACAATGAAGTCCAACTCTCTTCTTTCTCGGGTTCCTTCATTGTTCAATTTGCTGCCCTCAAATATTCGTAGGATTCATGTAGGCGCTGATCCAATAGCAGGATTTAAGTCAGACTTGGACAAGTTTTTGACTAAAATTCCGGATCAACCTTATATTCAAGGATTAGCCAGATCAGCCAATTCTAATTCCTTGGTCGATCAAATAATATATATAAATAAAAGTCAAGTAAAATACTCTAAACTTATTATTTTCCTTCCATTCCTGAAGTCGTTTCGCATTTTCTAGTAAACAGAACAAATTAACACATAGAAAGACAAAGAAAGACAAACAGAACAAAGCATATATTTTAAGTGTTAATTTTTCTTGGTCCTGTGGCGACCCTGCACCTTGCTCGCCTCTTTCCCGCTTCTTCCTACTCTTCTTCCCTACTCATTTCCGTTTCCTATAAATACAGTCGTTTCCCTGCTCTATATACTAGTCAACTACCATCCTCCGACTCGCCATGTCGGCGGACCAACGTGGTCCACAGTCCCTTCTTTTCTTATAAATTCGAACCGATATGATTTCCTTCAAGGTTTTTAATGTCATTTTGTATATCTTCCAAGTCACGTTGTGTTGCAGCTTGGCCTCTGTAACATTATTGACTATCTATGTCTTCGGTGAAAACAAGTTTTTGCTTACCCAGAACCTGAGGAATTACGTGCTCATGAAATTGTTGACATAAGATGCTAACTCAAAAATTAGATACCGACATAATCTAACCATGATCAAAGTGTTCCTGAAATAAATCTGCCAATCTATCTAGTTTATTGGTTCAATTATCATAAATTGGCTACATGTTAAAATCGAGTTTTCTCTTTTGAAACGTCTAATCGAATCAGAGGCTCATTCCCTTCGAACGAGTCCCGGACCCAAGCCCTAATCGGATCCCGGACTCAATCCGGATACAAGCTGGACTTGTTAACCCCCAAAAAGCCCTCAAATTCAGTTAACAATCAGTTATGAAGAAAATTTAAGCAAGGTTGCATCCGAGCCAGATGTGTCATTCCAGTTCCAGTTCCAATAGAACAACTGTTTTCAACACAAAACCAACATTTTTTGCCAAGTTATTCTGACATTGAGACTAACGCTGGTCAAGTTTGAATCCACAAAACCAATTCTCATTATTTCTGATTGTTTCTAATTGGCATTGAATGTTGAGATAAGTTTTTCTAATCCCTTATAAATAAGAATTAAATATGTATTTGAATGTTTTGATTCGAATTTAGCATATCAAAAAAGCAACCTTAAGGAAAATAGAAGAATTACAAGGGAAACTCTTGACCAAAGTGAAAAAAGTAAAACAAAAAAAATGTTAACACCAGTTTGGTTTTGTGTGGCTTGTTTCATTTGGAAGGAAAAAATCATGGAGACAGGGCTGGATGCTTTCGTTTTCTGGTTGGTAACATAATGTATTCAAGCGGTTGGACTTGTTAAGGAGAAAAAACCTTTTCTGCTAAATGAGGCCAAGACTGTCCATGCTGGGAATTTTAAACATCAGCTAATAAAAAATATTATAGTAAAACTACAAAAAAATTGTAACAAAGTACTAAGCATATGGTCATACTTTAAATGACACCTAACATCCCAAAATGTAAAATTACTACGTAATATCAATTCAATATCTTTTAATAAACGACATTTAATTGATTGCTTTAATATTTAGATATTGCTCTGAACACTGGTGATGATTTTTTTCGCACAACACTTGATTTACGGAAAGTCTTTCAGGAGCTTCCTACAAAACTTTTATTATGTTTATTATTAGGGGTCGGAAGAATACTCCACTCGTAGATAATGGAGGTAAAGATATTGAGCAGGTCTCATCCACGATAGATTTAGGTGTAGTCCTCCAAGATAATGGAAAGTTCACTGACCATATCCAGTTGAAAGTTGGTAAAGCTTTTCAAACATGTGGTTGGATTTATCGCACGTTTAAGTCCAGAGATAGCTAACTCTGAACAAGCCGATTGTTCAACCACATCTTGAATATGCTTCACCCTTTTGGGCTCCAATGAGTTCACCAGGTATACAAAAGGTCGAACAAGTCCAAAGATGTTTCACTTGGAACATCACAGAAATGAGCGAGCTCTCCTATTGGGAGAGACTCAGCAGCGGTAGGGAAGTCCGCAAAAATAAATGAATAAAAAAATAATGAAAAAACAAAAATATTTGATCAACCAACGAATAAGAGTTGGCGGATGTGGCTAACCCTTGAATGTAGGGTTGTTTACAGGCTTTATTGGCAATTTTTGTTCACGTGGCCATGGTCAATGAAAAAATTGTCATATTGCTTTTTACAGTTCAAGACTACTGGATTTTTTTGTTGAATATCTTGATGTTCCTCATTGTCTCATTTAGTCTAAGTATATATATTTAAAAAAGAAAAAAGATCGTAATATATTGAACGCTGCACCTGTACTATCTAACACGCCTGGGGCCAACGGGTTGTCCGGATGCTAGGCTCCGTTCTCGTGACCAAACTTCTAATGTTGTCTAAGTACAACTTAATGGTCTAACTCGGCCGGCGAAGAAAAAGGCATATCGCTCCCTCTGCTAGAATTCCATTGGATGGAAAAGACTAAAAAATCCTATAAAAAACAAAGCCCATCTAATCCACAGTACAAACCAGGAAACAATTCAGTTTCCCCATAAAATTCAACTACTGCGATAAAACATCAGCCCCATTCTTGGACACCCCCAATCTGTTCCGTTCAATCTGCCGCTCTACCCCGGCTAACCCCGGCCATCCCGGTCCCGCCTAGATCTGCTGAGTAATCTCCCGTCTGACGCGTCTGACGGCCACCCTGCTATCCTCGTCATCCCAAACGTCCAATGACAGCAGCAGGCCTCCTTGCTCGCTCATGAGGCCTAAATAAACGTAAACGTAAACGAGGAGCCTCTCGCACTCGCCACCATCGCTACCATAACAGTTTAGGGCCCGGAACAGGAGAAATAACCTTTCAATCGGGTGGCTGGCTGGCCTTTCGTTTCGTGCCAAAATCCGCGTCGGAGACGCCATTGAAAGGCCGTCCCAGCCTCCATTTATAATTGATATCGAGCGTAGTCTGGTGTGTTCAAATCTGGACAATCTGGCAAATTGGAGACGGATAATCAAGACCTAGTCTAGTGGCGTCCCATGTTTGGGGTCCTGATGATGATGGTGTTTGTAAATTCTAGCTTTTCCTTGACGTTGGTGGACAGTTTGGACACGATATTAATTATGGGGGATCTCCCCGAGTTCGAACACGCCGTCAAATTAGTTATTGAGCACGTGGAATTCGATCACGATATCGTGGTCTCGGTCTTTGAAACCAACATCCGGATGGTCGGGTGAGCGTCTTTTAAGCTGGGCTGCCTAGATCGTGGGTAACATTCATATAATATCTTTATCGTCTGATATTCATTCTAGGGGTCTTTTGGCCGGCCATGTCTTGTCGGAATATGTACGGGATCGCTACGGCGAGATGGTTTGGTACAAGGGTGAATTGCTCAATATGGCCTTGGACATTGGCTACCGGTTATTGCCCGCTTTCAATTCGTCTACGGGTCTGCCCCATCCACGGGTCAATCTTCGGTATGGCATCAAATCCGGCAAGATCAAGCACGTGGGTGAGACGTGTACGGCGTGTGCGGGCACCATGATCTTGGAATTTGCCGCACTTTCGCGTCTCTCGGGCGAGCCCATTTTTGAAGAGAAGGTAAGCGACGCAGCTTTGAGCCAAAGAACCGTAGTTGACTCATTAAGTTACTTTGCCTTGACTTTGTCAATTGCGCAGTTCAGTTCATTTTTTTTGACTCACTGGAAATGCTGATGATGTAGAACACCTGTTTAAATAGAGATCTTTTAGAGTTCCACCTAGGCAATTTTTTTTAAGATTCACTTTTGCTCGGCGGTAGTAAAATACCCGGAGAACGAGTTTACCGACATGCTTTTTTTTAATATTTATCCAATGCTAAATGAGAAGCAAAAAAGCCGAGAAAAATAAACACCAGAAACATAAAAGTAAGATCTAAGAATTTTTAACTCAGTTATATGGCCTGTGCTTTGAAAACTATCAGTCAATAAAGGAATTTTTTCCGCCTTTTTGGTCTCTTTATGTTTTCGAACCATTATGCCAATTCAAGATCATTCAATATGAATAAAATAAGTACGAGTACTAGATATGTTCCCTGCATTCGACTGTTTCAGGCCTCGAAAGCCATGGATGTACTTTGGTCGGCTCGGAATCGCATGTCCAATCTGGTGGGCAATGTGCTAAATATCAATACGGGGGATTGGGTGCGTCGAGACTCCGGGATCGGGGCGGGTATTGATTCGTACTACGAGTATGTGGCTAAAGCATACGTGCTTCTGGGCGAGGACAAGTACTTGACTCGCTGGCAAACCCATTACACCGCTATCATGAAGTATCTTGGACAGGTGAGAGGCTCACGATGTCTTCAGCTTAAAGAGGGAATTTTGGCATTTGAGTACTTCGGTTTTAGCGTCCATTGTTACAAGATGTCCACATGCACCGCCCTCAAACGAGCTCCAAGCATTTCATCGACTCGTTGGGTGCCTTTTGGCCGGGCCTTCAAGTCCTCATGGGTGATGTGAAGCCCGCTATTGAGAGTCACGAGATTCTCTATCAAGTGATGCAAAGGCATAACTTCATTCCCGAGGCCTTTACAACTGATTATCACGTGAGACCTCCCAAAAACCATTGGCTAACATTCACCTCGAAACAATCGACCTAAACTTCTGCATAATCGCACAGGTTCATTGGGCGCAACATTTACTGAGACCCGAATTCGTCGAGTCCACATATTTCCTATATCGTGCCACCGAAGACCCGCATTACCTGGAGGTGGGCAAGAAAGTCCTGGAGAGTCTGCAAAAGTATGCCAAGACGTCCTGCGGATATGCCACTCTCAAGGTTCCAAACACAATCTTTTCTCGTCTTGAAACTCTCTCATTGAAATCGATCTGTTTCCAGGATGTCCGCACTTTACAAAAGGAGGATCGAATGGACAGTTTCGTCCTAGCCGAGACCTTCAAGTACCTGTATCTGTTATTTGCAGAGGAGCAGGATCTCATCCTGGATATTAACACTTTCGTGTTTACCACTGAAGCCCATCTCTTGCCTTTATCTCTGGCTCGACTCTCCAATCGAACAGCCGTTCCAGTAAGTGATCCTTGAGCTTTATGTCCTCAACCGATCTTAAATATCCCAACACCTTCTTCGCAGCTGCCCAAGAACAAAAGCCTTGAGGAGGATCTAGATGAGGACGTAGAATTCGCTCGATCTTGCCCGAGTTCGGACTACTTGTTTCCGAATAATCCGGAATCGTTTGTCAACGACCTTCGCCTTCCACTAGCCAACACAGTCACTAACAAATGTCCCATGAGACGCGTGGGCAAGCGGAAGTTATTGGCGGCTGATTTCCAATCGGGCAATGAGGAGCATATGGAACTCATCAAGAAGATGGGCATCACTATCGTCTCATTGCCAGATGGACGAGTACAATTACTCCAATCCATGGCCAATGTAAGACTCGCGACTTATTTTCCTTATTTATGCCTCATCTCATGACAATGGGTGATTTTGTTTTCTAGTCTGCCAGCTTAGAAGATGGCGAGGAAGGGATTCTGTTTATGCAGGAGATGATTGAACTGTCCAAGCAGCCAAGTGTAATTCCCGAAACTCCACCCAAAGCTGTCACGTACACATCTCTAAATGGCAAAAAAGAGGTTGTCTTTGCTGGACCTGCCCAATTTGGAAAATTGCTGGAAAATGGGTTCAAGGTTTGTTAGTACGAGTTTTTTTTGTTTTTTTTTTTTGGGTTTGATTGAACTCGTGTCATGTCTGGGTTTTTAGTTGTCCGGTGACGTAATACAAGCCGAGCCCAAGGAAGCCTGCGGTCACGTTGAAAATGGCAAAAACTTCTGGGGCAAGATCGTGGTTGTCCACCGAGGAGAGTGCATGTTCGTGGGTAGGTTGAAATGTCTCAACTGATATTTGAGCACCAACTAATTTGTACCTATATAATTGGATACCCAACAGAAAAGGCACGGAACTTGGAGAGTCTGGGAGCGAAAGGAGGTTTGGTCATTGACAACATTGAAGGCACGTCTGCTTCGGAAAGCCCCATGTTTGCAATGTCTGGTGATGGCACGGACGACATATCCATTCCAATGCTCTTCCTGTTCAATTTGGATGGACTCAAGTTCCTCGAGGCCTTAGAAAAACATCCAGAGATGGAGGTGACCCTCACGGATGGATCAGGTAAATGACACCCGTGATCATTCGATTCCAGACCATGTCAATCTTTTTGTTTCCAGCAGACTCTCTTGCCCGATTTCACCGAATTATCACCCGTGTCTCAAAGTCTCCTGTTCAATATTTCATTAGGCGTAAGGCAGACTTTTTCCGCCAGGCAGATTGTTTTTTTTTAGTGACATGTGGCACATTTAGAGTGATTGATGAACACCGTATGAGCTTTTATACCATCCAATCGTTTTCATGAGAAACAATATCTGTCAATTTCTTTACCATTTTTAGCTGCGGAGGATTCTAATGTCGTGGACGAAGGAGAGGCTTTTGATTTCACCTCTCCTGTGAAGCGTCTGGTGGAGAAATCACGCCATTATTTCTCAGGGATCCAAGACTCCGTGGAGTTGGGACAATCTGGTAAGGCGAAAAAAAAGCTGTTTACCAAATGAACAAGTTTGGTATCGGCGCCACTCATTATTGGTCTCAGTCATGAATTCAATAGGTGTTATCAAGCTGTTGTTTAGGACAGACGATCTTGATGTCATGACACTTTATCTTGCTTCTTGGGACAAATTCGACAAGTTTTGCTGACCTAGATTCAAGGGATTCTTGTGATCTTTTGTCAAACTTTCTACGGTTGTGACCATGATTGCTCTTGTCTCTATTCTTTTGAGGAGATTTAAGAACAAACCGTATACTGTTATGGAGAGATATGATCCATGTTTCCTCTGTACATCAAACAGCATTCAGGAACATTTTCTCCGTTCAAAAGGGATTCATGGGGTATATTGTTTTAAAAGAGGTTTGCTAATAGCTTTAACTTTTGTTAATAAAATGTCTGATACCCACTTGTTCATTTCTAACAGTTGTTTTCACAACATCATGTTTGCCAATTCCCATCTCGTAATTAATACAAGCAGGCATTTACTTCCGATTAGTTCTACGATAAAAGACGATTTCCTCCTCTTTTGACCAAGATCAATGATTATTTTAGATCGCTGGTTCATTCAAACTTGTAACCTTCCTTTTTGTTTTGCTTCTCTTTCTGAAACGATCTTTTCGCCCTTACAAGTTAGTTGCCAGAAAACTCAACAAGGCCAAGAACGAAACTTTTGGACTTGAGAGTACTTTCGGTCAAGAGGTATCTATTGTCATGTTTTACTTCTTTCTCTGGCGTTATGGGACCTGAGGGACCGAACATAATTCGTACTCTCCCCGTTATAATGGCAGCGAAAGTTAGGATGGAAAAACGTTTGTCCAGGATTGGGACTTTCAAAGTTCTCAAATTCCAACACCCACTTTTTTTGTGCTTGGGACCAAGTTCCAACCGAAATCGATTTCCATGGCCCTCATTTCCAACACGACGGCATTAAAAGTAGATTATCATCTATTCTAATCACAGGCTCGTCCGAAGATCCCAACGAGCCTTCTGACACAATTCAGATCACGACTCGCGATGACGGAACAACGATCGCCCATCACATTCGAACGGTTAAGGGACCAGATGGACAGTTGCAAAAACAGATCACCGTCGAGCAACTCCTCACAGATGCTCAGGGTAAGAGGAGCTCAGTTGACCCAAAAAGGGGGTCGTATTTACTTTTTTTCATTCATTAGGTTCCATATCTGTGAAGACGCTGACCGATGAAGAAGTTGAGGCTTTACTAGCCCAGCAAAAGACTGAAGAAGAGCAAGAACAAAAGGACGAGCCGGGATTGGTGATTCCGCGAGTGCTTTCAGATTCCCCGACAGATCAGCCCATCATTGATGTGGCCGCTTTTGAGGGGATCAAGATCATGTTCAAAGACATGTCTGTTTTAACTCGGGCAGCATTTGAGCAGACGAGGCAGTCTGAACCCTATCCCGAGGGGCTTTTAGACATCGATCCACAAGAGCTTGCTCAGCTGCTAATTCAAATCTTGTGGGAAGATCCCAAAATGACCTCAGTGGAGCAAGCTTTGACTCCAACCTTGGAACTGGTCTCGATTTTCGGTCCCAAGGTCGTGGACGAACATGTGAGTGAAAGTGTTCGAGAATTCATCCAGACAGCCATCGATAAGACCCAATCGTATGGGCAAATCTGGCGGAGCTTTGAGAACGTGGTGCTGAAGAACGATCGGACGGTCCAAGATTTTCTCATGGCCATTCCCACGCCCAATCAGGATCGCTCAGCCATGTCCGAGTTCTTCGTGGTCAACCCTGTGATATTACACTTCTGTGAACAGTTCCTGCAAGAGATTCATGACTTGGCAGACTCGACCCCAACATCATCCAAAGACGAATTGTGAGTCCACTTGAACTCGATTCGTACGAGAAAAAGTGAGACTGGTTGCCGTCTCGTCGAGAATTTTCGCATTTTTCTAATGACAAGAACAAAAAGAGACCATGTTTTGTTCTCCCGCGAGTCTGGGCCTCGTTGGTTTTGTACCACTTGCTTCACTTTCCAAGAAGCCGTACGTCTATTTCTGCCTCATTTTATGCATTTCTTAGTGGAATAATTATGTTTCAATTGTTTTCATTGTCATTTAGTTTGTTTTGTTTTTGTTCATTTTGACTTCTGCTTTGTTCAGTGAAGCGGAGAGAAAGTCTTGATATGCTTCAAGAATTAAACTTTTGATTCCCCGATTGCCGTCATCATTGTTAATGTCGTTTTGCAGCAACATTAGTTAACTTCCAGCTCACGAGAGGGAGCCAATCACGTTTCCATCAACTCAGTCCTGATTAAAGATAGCTGGATCATATTTGGTGGCATTACATACGCTTATATTCTTCTGAAAAACCTCAGTATTATCATCCACGTCGTTGCTACTACTTTTAGATCAGTTAGCTCCAAGTTTTAATGTCTTTTATTTTTTATCCCTGGCGGATTGATTCGGCAACATCTTGGAAACAAATCTATTGGACTTGAATCAATCGAATTTTGAGAAGCCACAAAATATTGCTGTCCTCCAATTCAGCTTGGATTTCGTTGAAAAATGAAAGGCTTGCTGAAAGTTGTCCCAAGGCTCAAGGACCGACGATGACTAATGAAGATGAATGTCGCGTCACATTGTGTCTCTTTGAGTATGTACACTACACTCTACGAGTCAATCTACACCGTATGCATGCATGCATGCATGCCTTTGCAAGTGTTTTGTTGTGCGTAATCGAAACTCAATTTTGAGTCCCCAATCCGAAACGCCATTGAGAAAGTCGCTCCTGAAGAACGGAAGGAAGTGGGACAAGAGAGTCGTCTATATGAGGCTGTGTCATCTTTCGAGAAATGTCGTGGGAACATCTGCCATGAGTGTTGATGCGGGGGAACACATCTCTCCTTAATGTGAGGACAGAGGACAACACATTCCTCCGTTGCATTACTCAAATTGGTCTTGTACTCAGTGGGGATTCCCATTCGTACAGATGGCCGGACGTTTCACGCTTCCATCATTGGGTTAGTTCCTCAGGTCCATCTCAGCTTCACCTTGAGAAGTGATTAAAGCACTGAGCTCTAGTCTTCCGACCTTGGGGCCACTCATCCACTGATATTTGTACCAATAATTAGATATTGGGCGGTAGTATTAGCGGTGGTGAAAGTGAGCTCGTGTGAGTGGTAATAGCGCTGAATAGTTGATATGGAACAACTGATGGAATTGGGAGTTATGGGACACCCTGTGGAGGGGTCTGCAGGATCCCAAGCCCAAGCAGCTTTGGCCACTTTCCAGCTAGCTTGGAGTTGGATTGAAGAGAGCGGTAAAGAGGAAAAGGCCTTAAAGCCTCCTTTCTGAGGAGCATATCAAAAGGACTCTTTGGCCTTTCAGAAGCAGAAAAGGCAGAGGAGAAGCAGAGGCATAAGGCTCATTGGAACTACAACACACGTAAAGATGGTCTTCTCGGCGGGCTTTGAGCATACATTTCGGTCCCAATTCTCTTCAGGACCATCCTTCGGGGTACAAACGAGACTTGGGATTAATGCAATTGATAAACACCTTTGGCTCGTTGGCAGTGACCTTGTCACCAAGGGTGCCAGATAAAAGTACCTGATTTCGAACTTAATCGAAGTGTCCTTCGCCTTGCTACTGATCTGAAGTAAAGGTCTTGCCTACAAAAGGACCATTTCTTTTTTCTTCCTCCTGGATCCATTTGTCATCCCGATTTCCGTCTGCATACCTGAACGACACGCAAGGAAAAAAGTTGAGGTCCATGAATGGCGCTAGATAGATCCACGAATGGGACATTCTCTGTCTCAATTATTGGTCATTCCACGTCTTCTTCACAATCCTCTAGCTACGGTGAACAGACTCAATTAGCAATGACAAGGGCTTCCTATTACAATAACGAATAAAGAGTCGCGTTTTATGACCACTCAGTTGTCGGCTTGGCTGTTGGATTCACGGCCTTCGTTTTCCTCGGCTTTGTTTCCAAAGAAAGCACTTTATAAAGAGAAAGAAGCATCACACCTCGGGTAGTCTATTCAAGATTCAAAAGGAAAAAGCAAGTTCTGTTGAGGCAACCTTTTGAAAGCCACCATAAAACAATATGTGTGCGCGGGACGTCTTGATTTGGTAAACGTCATCAACGTACTCAATCCTAGTTTGTCGAGATTGTTTTGAGCCTGTATGTGGTGATGTGATACCTCTACTAAGACTTGAGCGCTTTCATCTCACCCAAGGCGGGAACCTTAAGTAGCTCACACGCCCTGAAGCTCGAGAATCCTGGCGCCCTCAGCCTTCACGGCAAAATCGTTGTCGGAGGAAGCGCGGCCTTTTCGTCTTGGCAGCCGCTCTCTTCTTTCAAGTCCAAGCTGGCTTTGAGCCTTTGACTGCACGTCTTAGAGCGTGTGAGTGCGTTACTCGGTCTCTCACAAACTCAGCGTATCCGTGGGGTGGCCTTTATTATGAGAGACCATGCCTTCCCGAATAAATAACGCCAGTGAAGATAGCACAGTGGAACTTGGAACAAGTCAGCTGAACAGGAACAAGATTGGGTTGTTTTCATTCTCCGTGGAAACGTGAAACGAGCCGAGTGTGCGGTGCGAGTGTTCCAAATCGCTTCTCGACGTACAGGTCTACTAGTACTTCTGCTCCATACACCCCAACACCCAGAGTGCTAACTGAACTACTTGCGGTTGAGCTCCGATGAAGAACCAAACTTTTTATGTCTTCACATAAGTAAAGCTGGAGGCAACGTGAGAAATGAAGAAACTTGTGGAGAAAGATACGAAGTGGGATCAACTTTCATGAAGTTGGCGGCCTCCTGTATTCATGAACTCATTATACTACTCCCATGTTTCGTTTTTTTTATGTTGTCCTTCGTCCAAACGATAACCAACATCCATGGGTAAGTAAGTTCAAGTCTCGGATTAGGCATTTCAAGGACGCTGAGAGAGAAAATCAAGCCCACACGAGTGAACGCCTCTTCAAGGGAGGTTCTCCAACGCTCATCTGGTAATATGGCTCGTTAAAGAGCTCTAATGCCTTCCTGAGGCAAAAGAGGTCTGGCATGGAACAGGAACGCGAGATGAGAGGCGTATAACAATTGTCATTGAAAATAACTTGCACAACCACACGCAAATTGGCCAATTCAGTTTCTCCA
Organism: Tigriopus californicus; assembly: GCF_007210705.1. NCBI lineage: Eukaryota > Metazoa > Arthropoda > Copepoda > Harpacticoida > Harpacticidae > Tigriopus > Tigriopus californicus. Next base: position 4,476,517 of record NC_081449.1, on the reverse strand, counting down.
TCAAGAGCAATTATCCCTGGTCTTCACTGCCCCACTCTTTGAATGGTTCCTCCCTGGCCGCAACAAATATTAAATGAACTCACACAACATTATGATCCAAGAAAATGACTTTTTCTAGCGTCTCTTCCCCGCTTACCCTCGATCATGTGGCTTCTGTCTAAGGTTATGGATGGGTTTTCAACACGAATCACGAGCACCACGTGAAAACGGAAATTATGACTTGGAACTTAGTCGACGGTGCTCCTTGTGATACTCGACCAAAGGCTGTCTTGATATGTTTCGAAACTAGACGAGGGCCTTTCCAATTGTGTTTGGCTTGAAATCTCACTTCTGAACAAATTGGAACCTGGCATTAATCAATTGCTCATAAGATCATGCAAAAAAAGGGACAAAAACTTCCTGCAAATCTATTCGCTGCTCGGTTTAGAGCGAAATCTATTTCGGTAAATTCGAGGACAAGTGGTACCAAAAGTAAAAAACCCTTCACTTTGGTTAGTTTTCTGTGACTTAAATATTCATATTTATGAACAAAGGCATAATTCATGAAGTAATTTGATGGTGCTAACCATTTTTGAATGTCCCGCACTTTCTCCACTTCATTTCGATGATATAAAAAAGCCAAACTTTTGTTTTCATTACAATGCGTTCCTACGTACTTTTTTCCTTGTGAGTGGATGAAAGTGGACCGAATTGAAGAAAAGTACGAACAGCAATACATTTGCATTGACTTATACTTTTTTTGTTTAAGAGTACGGTCAGTTCCAAGCCCAAAAATTCCCACAAAGCCCCCAAACTACTGGAAAATTATTTTCATTGGCAATCTTTGATGTCTTTGGACTCGGAAAGCCACATGATTACGCAAGGTATGTAGGTAACTCTTGATTTATGGATCAAGCAAAAGCATGAAGGGAATTTGGAGAATTGACGGTTTAGGACCAGAAATGAAAACGTGCAAATATCCCAGATGTGAGTGCTCAAAATCACTTGGGATGGTTTGCTAAATTTCCATCACTCCATTGAGAGATGTCCCCTGTCTTCTCTCTCTCTCTCTAAGCTTCTAACAATTTAAAAAATGTCCATTTTAAAATATTGGAAAGTTGGTTGGACAATTTAACTTCAAGCAATACCAAATGATGTATATATTCAAAGCAGGCCACTCTTTTCTCTTTTCTTTTCTCAACGAGACTCAAATCAATTTCGAAGAGTGCAGAGACAAAACACCAAATTGGCGTTTGGAAGGCCCTTGATGTTGGGCGTAACCATGCATGTTCCTCATCATAACCTTCTTGTCTTGAAAGAAGGAAGCCATGAAGGAGAAAAGAGCCCTATTTCCTTCCATGGTTCAATCCACAACTTTGTAAGGTCCTCAAATCAAGCGAGTACTCTAAAATGCAGCCAATCCCTTCGCAACCTTGGAAGAACTTTCCATTGGGATTTTCTGTACTTTCAAATCTGGAAAAGTCCTCTTGAGCGTGGATATGTAAAAAGGGGTTATAGAAAGACTGACCGATTGGTTGGCTAAGCAATACAAAAAAGGCGTGTGATCAACTTCCAGGAGACCATCCATTTTATTATCTTGCCAACAGAGCGGTCTTTAATGTCATGTTCCCTAAAATCTGGATATCCAGACATTGAGGAGTTTGAACCAGAGTTGTCAGAAAAGTGCAAATAAAAAGGGAGAAAAGTGTACTAGTACGAACAAAATGACCCATTACAATGCTCCATATTTCTAAAAGATAATCCAAACAATATAAAACAAGTAAATTAACACCTGAAAGGCGAAAATCTACTTGACATTATCTTGTTAGATGAAATCTATGACTTTAATCAGGTTGAGATATGGACTTGAGACGGAAGCAAAAATCGCATTTCCTGAACCTTCTCTATCCATCAATGCCACATAATACGATTAAACCATGCTGGCAAATAAACTATTCCTAATTTGTGGCTAACCCTACTATAGGCAAATTGTGGCGTGAAAACCGGCCAAAGGTCATACATCCAGTTGTTTGTTAATAACTCGATAAGGATATCCATTTTTATTCGGCAGGCAAGATTTTTTTAGTACGCTGTTCATCATACCTTTCTACGCAAACACATGATTGAGGTTATTTACAATCACTCTCCTCGATAAAGAGTCTCTGTTCCAAAACATGCTTTTGTGTGGGGGAAAACAGTCTCATTTGAGGTAGAAGTTCTTTCAAGGTCAATCAGGGGTACAAAGGAGGGCAAAAAGTCTCTTATCGTCCCCGTCCTCAGCTCCATGTTGTTCCAGGATCCACGTCTGGATCAAATGAGGCTTGATTTGATGGTGTTCCCATAAAAAGGCTAACTAGGAACGGACGGCTGAGCTCTCCGGAAAACCAAATTGATGAAGTAGACCCCAAACACATGTACTCCTATCTATTCTCCATACATCTAATGCAACTCACACTTAGGTACTGTTGTATGGGAGCTCAAAGCTTCGATGGTGCGGACTAAAATACGAATGAATGACGTTGGTTAGGGTTCCTCTCATCCTTTCATCTCTGTAGATGGGTCCAATACGACTGTTGGTTGGTTGTTGATTCGTAGCAAGAGCCACGAGATACAAGAATTTTTATTCTTTTTTCCAATTATTTTCAAAATAATGCAAATTCAATAAATATCAGGGTGTCTCGATCATGTTGAAATATTTCAGGCAGTTCAGTGACATTTTTTTCCATATTTTCTGAAAGAAGTACAATTCAAAACAGAAGATGGCGCAATTTATTTGTTGTTTTATTCATATTTGAAGTCAAGATATTCAATTCACGTTATTCAATGTACTTTTTTGTGTTAATGTTCCAAAAAGGAGACAAAAACAACCATATAAAATGGACACGTAACCAATTCAGGCATATTTGTAAAATCCAACTTGAAAAAAGTTATATTTGCTTTTTATTGAACTCAATAAAAATAGTCTTAGTCTTGCCCAATTTGAACCACCTTCTTCATTCCAGTTTTGACTCCTATTGTTTGATCCCATCTGAATTACTTGGACTGCTATGGAACATCGTTGAATGTTCATAGCATAAAAATAGGCAAACACTTTATTTGCCTTTTCGACTGAAGTTCAAAAATATCTTTGCCCGTGTTTTCGAAAAAAGGAATGGTTTTTCACGAAGCAATATTTCTGCACTAACATAACTTTCATCTGACGAATTGCAAGGTCGGACAAGATAAAACTACTAATTTTGATCACCAATGGAATGGTCCCTCGACATTTTTTTTGATTATTTAGTTGAGATTCCAACCAGCCAAGAAAATTTGCCCTTGGAGATCGTTCCGTATTAGTCCATTGCTGGAGAGAATGGGAGAGAACCACCATTTACAAACTTTTGGATCCCAAGATGGAACACGGTGTTCCCAAGTTTGCTTGCGATTGGACCTCGTGATTTCTTAAGTGACCCAGAGTAGCTCATTTCAAGTGTGCGGATAAGTTTGTGTGAAATTGGATAGATCTCTTTCTCTCTCCACTCTTCTGAATGAGCCTCGTCATGTTTGAGTCTGCAGCTCTAAAATCGATTTCCAGTCAGAAGTCTGCCGCGGTCCACGAATTTCTGAACAAAGATTGGACGGGCTTTGTAGCAGAGTACTCATCTCAACTACCCTCTCAAACATTCTATTCTTTAGGTCATAGACCTAATTGTCACAATGCAACTTTGAGGAGAAAGAGAGGTCAACAATCAAAATACAT
>NC_081449.1:4472546-4472763 GCF_007210705.1 Tigriopus californicus | reverse complement strand
ATCTACTTCTTACCGCGATTAATCTCGCTGTGTACTTGATACGGATACAAATTTATACTAATGTTCCACTGGCAGTTTGATCTAGAGAGTCATTTGTGTCTTCTATGGGAAAAGAGACCAAGAACCGCATCTCCTTCGGAGTCATTATCCTTGGTCTCTTTCCGGGAAATTGTAGTGCTAAGACGGGAATAGAAAAGACTTTCCAGGAACAAGGGGT
>NC_081449.1:4472428-4472510 GCF_007210705.1 Tigriopus californicus | reverse complement strand
GAGAGGTCAACAACTCAAAACACTCCAGAATCTCATATCATCAAAATACATACAAACCCTGAAAAAGTTTGTATTCGAGACA
>NC_081449.1:4472312-4472392 GCF_007210705.1 Tigriopus californicus | reverse complement strand
GTCACAATGCAACTTTGAGGAGAAAGAGAAGCATTCAATCAAAATACATACAAACCCTGAAAAAGTTTGTATTCGAGACA
>NC_081449.1:4472145-4472276 GCF_007210705.1 Tigriopus californicus | reverse complement strand
GAGGAGAAAGAGAAGCATTCAATCAAAATACATACAAACCCTGAAAAAGTTTGTATTCGAGACAAAAACGATAAAAATTATTGGAAAACCAGCAATCGAATTTTGCCGGGATAAGAGTGCCTCCGAGACAG
>NC_081449.1:4471795-4472114 GCF_007210705.1 Tigriopus californicus | reverse complement strand
TTCAGAACTGGAAAACCAGCAATCGAATTTTGCCGGGATAAGAGTGACTCCAAGACAGAGAGAAGGGTCTTTTTTCTGGTAAATCACATTTTGATGCATCACAAGTCTCAGTGATGATTGAATGCTTCAGCCTTTGTCGTTAAGGTGGGTCTTCTCGAGAGTACAAAATAGAGCACAATACATACTTGTGTTTGTTCCTCCCAAGAGTGGCCACTGACAGTCAGGGAAATGCCTTTATGTTCCATGTGAGCAAATTCAAAACACGATCAGGCCCATATTAAGACATAAGAAAGGCCAAGGGAAAGGTCCTAGGCAAGTT
>NC_081449.1:4471683-4471759 GCF_007210705.1 Tigriopus californicus | reverse complement strand
CACTCTTCTGAATGAGCCTCGCCATGTTTGAGTCTGCAGCTCTAAAATCGATTTCCAGTCAGAAGTCTGCCGCGGT
>NC_081449.1:4471487-4471643 GCF_007210705.1 Tigriopus californicus | reverse complement strand
TTTCTCTCTCCACTCTTCTGAATGAGCCTCGTCATGTTTGAGTCTGCAGCTCTAAAATCGATTTCCAGTCAGAAGTCTGCCGCGGTCCACGAATTTCTGAACAAAGATTGGACGGGCTTTGTAGCAGAATACTCATCTCAACTACCCTCTCAAACA
>NC_081449.1:4452501-4470085 GCF_007210705.1 Tigriopus californicus | reverse complement strand
TCAGGCATATTTGTAAAATCCAACTTGAAAAAAGTTTTATTTGCTTTTTTATTGAACTCAATAAAAATAGTCTTAGTCTTGCCCAATTTGAACCACCTTCTTCATTCCAGTTTTGACTCCTATTGTTTGATCCCATCTGAATTACTTGGACTGCTATGGAACATCGTTGAATGTTCATAGCATAAAAATAGGCAAACACTTTATTTGCCTTTTCGACTGAAGTTCAAAAATATCTTTGCCCGTGTTTTCGAAAAAAGGAATGGTTTTTCACGAAGCAATATTTCTGCACTAACATAACTTTCATCTGACGAATTGCAAGGTCGGACAAGATAAAACTACTAATTTTGATCACCAATGGAATGGTCCCTCGACATTTTTTTTGATTATTTAGTTGAGATTCCAACCAGCCAAGAAAATTTGCCCTTGGAGATCGTTCCGTATTAGTCCATTGCTGGAGAGAATGGAGAGAACCACCATTTACAAACTTTTGGATCCCAAGATGGAACACGGTGTTCCCAAGTTTGCTTGCGATTGGACCTCGTGATTTCTTAAGTGACCCAGAGTAGCTCATTTCAATGTGTGCGGATAAGTTTGTGTGAAATTGGATAGATCTCTTTCTCTCTCCACTCTTCTGAATGAGCCTCGCCATGTTTGAGTCTGCAGCTCTAAAATCGATTTCCAGTCAGAAGTCTGCCGCGGTCCACGAATTTCTGAACAAAGATTGGACGGGCTTTGTAGCAGAGTACTCATCTCAACTACCCTCTCAAACATTCTATTCTTTAGGTCATAGACCTAATTGTCACAATGCAACTTTGAGGAGAAAGAGAGGTCAACACTCAAACACTCCAGAATCTCATATTATCAAAATACATACAAACCCTGAAAAATTTGTTGATTCGAGACAAAAACGAGAAAAATAATTGGAAAACCAGCAATCGAATTTTGCCGGGATAAGAGTGACTCCAGACAGAGAGAAGGGTCTTTTTTCTGGTAAATCACATTTTGATGCATCACAAGTCTCAGTGATGATTGAATGCTTCAGCCTTTGTCGTTAAGGTGGGTCTTCTCGAGAGTACAAAATAGAGCACAATACATACTTGTGTTTGTTCCTCCCAAGAGTGGCCACTGACAGTCAGGGAAATGCCTTTATGTCCATGTGAGCAAATTCAAAACACGATCAGGCCCATATTAAGACATAAGAAAGGCCAAGGGAAAGGTCCTAGGCAAGTTTCCTTCGTATTTGCGAGATAAGGCCTTCATAATCGGGCTTTCTGCTCGGCCGAGCGGGCGTTTGTGCAGCTATTCCTGAATTGATAATGCAATAAATGGAAGTTCGTGGGATTTGTTGCCCTTGGTGCTTGGACTTGTACAGCCTTGGATGATCGCCTCTTAAACATTTGCATATTCCGATCCTCGGCCGATCGACCAACATTAAGGCATTGAAAACCCATAAAATCTTGCCAGGCGATCTCGATGGCACGAAAAAAAAAGATCCGTTCCCGCTAAAAATGGAGCTCAAATATTGCTCAGTCACCAAAACATAGCTTGATGCGCTGGCTCATTTAGTAGTGTAGGTGTTCCATTTTCGTCGATGAAACCTTTCCTGGTAATTTCTGTCTTTTCTTAAGCTCGAGCCTCAACAAAAGCTTGAAATGGATCCATTGTAAGGCTGATGTCCCTATCATTTTGAGCTCTAAGCTAAACTAGAGACAATGAGGAACGAAAAGGCAAGTTCTACGAGTATTATGTGAAACCTTGGGGTGTCTAGGAACATGCCTGAAATATTCGATGTTTATTTCAGATCTCTAATGACTAGCATATTCCACTTGAGTTTAGTTTGCAATGGAAGATCCTGTTTGAGAAGCGCCTGCTTCAGTTTGGCCTTGAATTGGTCGTTAATCTCGGGTTTGGAAAGTCTTGGATCGATCCTCAGTTTGTGAAAGGCGCGTTCCAATTTTTCATTCCTTGGCATGAGGAACAAAAGTAGAGTAATTTGATCGGAAACCAGCCCCATTGTCATAGTACCAAGAAGGGTGACGAGAATAACGTACAGGTAGGATATTTTACCCTCCTTACTCGTCAGAAAGAAGAAAGCCCAAGGGATAAGAAGGCTTCCAATGAACAAAGCGATCCCCGTGTCAATCCTGTTCTTGAAAAAGCGTTTTATTGTTCGATCCCCGGCGAGCACATGGCCGAGATCGCTGAGCAAGTCCAAAATAAATATGAACAAGGTGACCACACCGACTTGCCTTGGATTGAAATGATGGTCATCAGTTTTGACTAGTTTGATCATCTTCCTCAAACCGCAAGGGGAGGTAAATAGTTTGAGAATGTCATCAATCACAGAGATGAGGGCGATTTGCTGGAAAAGTCAATTATAGTAGGGTTTGATCCATTCTCAAAGGTTTTCCATCCTGCACCCATGATCGAAATGGATAACCAACCTTCCGCCAATGGCCTGATTCTAGGTGGCGTCACATTCTTTTTAAAAGCAGCCGTCAAAACTTGCCCCCCGTTTCTCTGATTTGTGGATGCTTTTTGAAGACATGGCCCAAAGTTTTGGCACATCATGGCTCTGGAGGGTCCATAACCCGTCACTCACCAATTCCCTTCTGGCTGATCTGAGACGAACAGTTATGGATCGTAGCAGAGTTTTGAGGGCATTCGAGACTGAAAAGGTGGACATTCCCCAAGGACAACACTCATCATAGGCTTGATGTTCGTTCTCGGAGAGGAGGAAGCACTCCAAATCCTGTTCCATTTTTCACTAGTTCTCTAGTTCTGAATCCGATATGTTCATCCAGTTCACACTAAAAGATAAGAGAGTTCTTCTCCAAAGCATTTCCTGTCTGACGTTGTCACAATTTCAAACTTCAATGCACTTGATCAAGATTGATCCAACTTGAACGACCGGAGATCTCGAAGAAGAAGATGTATTATTGTCTTGTCGACGTTGCCTACGTAGAACATGTAGTTCTACATTAAGAAGTCAGGGGATCTTCAGTCCCCCCCCCTCCCCTGCCTCATCCATGAATGATTGGAAGTTGTCATGGCAGCCAAAAACAACCCTCCCCTAGATCATCCTCAGCTCAAGCCTCCCCCTTAGAAAGTTGCCAATGGAGCCCACATTTTGTGATCGGGTCCTCTACCTCAAAGTCCCCTTCCATTGATGAGACAAATGAATATCTTAGTTTGAGCCAGGGTTAAGTGTCGGAGTTGTTCCCTAAAAATATCGGGAACTGGATTTGGAACAACATTCCCTGTTGGTTTAAGCAATCAATCTTGGTCAACAACCAGTTGAGAGGGAGTGCTCATTTTGCACCACCCCTCCTACCTCATTTCAGATAAGTGCAATCACTACTTCTCCGAAGAGGCACACAATACACATACAGAGATTGTTTGGTTGGGCTTATCTGTAAGCAACGGCAGAGCAATCGTCTTAAATTGGGCGTTTCCTTCCCCCAGTTCTTTTTTTTCACTTGGAAACAAAGGATTCACAGAGTTAAGTCGAAGCCTGAATATGCATCTACTTCTTACCGCGATTAATCTCGCTGTGTACTTGATACGGATACAAATTTATACTAATGTTCCACTGGCAGTTTGATCTAGAGAGTCATTTGTGTCTTCTATGGGAAAAGAGACCAAGAACCGCATCTCCTTCGGAGTCATTATCCTTGGTCTCTTTCCGGGAAATTGTAGTGCTAAGACGGGAATAGAAAAGACTTTCCAGGAACAAGGGGTGGTTGGACAAAGACTCAAGAGGGGTGATCCAAAGTGTTCCAAAGAGGGGGAAAACGGGGACCAAATAGAAAAGAATAGAGTCGATGGAACAAGAAGAGGTAAGGAGAAATATAACGCCAGGCGGAAAGGAGGGGGGGGGGGTTACATCCCTTGGGAGAACGAAAATTGTGCCTCCATTTTAGTGCCTGTCATTCACAGCACTCGAGCCCTCACGTTGAAGATAATACTCCTCCATTTGAGTTTTTTTTATCGTGTTTCCAGCTCCATGGCGGCAGTGTAAAAGTGCATGTGTAGACTAAGCTTCAACGTTTGATGTAACTCATGTGCTCGGGCCCAAATCGACTCGGCGGGTAGCGGATGCACTTTAACTTTCTCAAGCGTACGTACGTACGTACGTCTGTACGTACTGTACATTCTAGTAGCACACGTCGCTTTTGTTGCCAACGGTGCTTCGGGCTTATACGGTTTTCTGACAAGCCGATTTATCTTCCAAGTTTCCCCGCCTTGCGCTATGTCCTGATCATTCGGGATCCCGTGCTCAAATTTTCATTAATGAAACTTTACCTTGACGAGAAAAAATTAGTCTCACAGAAGCTCGTTGCAGCCAGAACCTGTGATGTGCACTTTGTGCAAATCCGGTGAGGGCAATCAGCTGATATTTTGGGCCATTTCCAGTCTTACTTTGTCGGACCATGATCCATCATGATGTCTCATCCATGAAATCTGGCCAACCAAGTTAGAACAGGACCAAGGGGTGGTTTATTTGAACTTTTATTCTAAACAACTAGAGAAGAGTTTAGAAAAAGAAGATTATTGGTTTTTTTATGAACAAGTTTGGGGATTGAACTTTCATCCTTGATTGGCTTAAAAAGCTCAATAATTGCCATTATATACGCAAATGGCTTTCACCAGAGTAATGTAACCTAATTGGGGTGAAAGAGCATGAAAATAAATCGCGTGATCAACGCCTTGATGGCTGAAATCGAAATATCACTCCAACTCTTGAACTGAACTGATATTGGCAGGAAATCATGTTCCATGTTCATCAGAGGTTACGGCACGATTGTGGACGCTTGAAAGGAGTTAAGAACGAGCCTTCAGAAAATAAACCTGTATACTTAGAAAGCTGAAATGTGCACCAGGCTTCTTGTTAGTGCATTGTGAAATTTCGAAAAAGAAAAGTTGGTCACTTTAGCAGATATTTGGATTTGGTCTTTCATTTGGAACAATAAAGGTCAATTGCATGGATCGATGAAGTAGACAATGAGAGGGAACACAAGAAGTGAGCGAGCATCAAAGTTTGTTGATCAATGTTATCCACAACCTCTTTTCCCGGTATGTTCCATGTGTTCCACGCAATTTGAAAGGGAGAATTTGGAACAGGTCCAACTTTGGTAAAATTCTTTGGGTCCCTCGGTTGTCTCATTCAGAAATCTTGGTCAAGGCTGTTTCCTTGTTCCACAAAAGAGGATCTCTCAATGGACTCTCCGAAGTGTTATTGAAGGTAGGGCGTGATGCACTGGTTGTGGATCACGCTCGGGGTATTCAACCAACTTGGAGGGAACAATCTCCCAACTTGAGGGACTGCCGTCCCTAGAGGCGCTTTGAAAAGTCTTCAAACAGAGCTCCCATTGAGGCAAGCACCTCACCAATGACCCGAAAAGACACAAGAATTTGACTCGGTCGAGAAGGAAAGTGATCCAAATTTTGGGACCAAGAAAGGTCCCCAAATGGCACTGAAGCTCCTAACCTCCATCTGATGCCTTTACCCAACCAACGGAATGGGAATGCAATGAAACCTGAAAATTCGCCACATGAGGACAACCACCACTACCCTTAGAGTTCGTTGTGGTGAGGGAAAAAAGCCAGATCTGTTCCAGATGGAAAGTGGAACAAACCAAGGTGCTCTAAAGGACATTGAGTGTGGTGTCCTAGCCTCCAAACCAGTTCACTCAAGATCGCTCTGAACCATCGTGCGCGTGCAATAGGACAACATTATTTGGATCAAAACCAATGTCAAATTTGTACCCTCAATTTAGAGGACCATGTGAATGTCAACTGCAAGACGAGAGTTCCATGGACCCAAACCAAGAACTGATATTGCCTCCATCCTTTTGAATAGTGCTTACACTTGAATCATGATGGCTATGATGGCGATTTTTTTTTTGACCGTTCCAGAGTTACATGGAAGCTTGAATCCAAGTTTGGACTTGTGATGGCCTCAATTAAAAGTGGCGCAGCTAGACTTTGGAGAATGTTTCCGGGGGAAGTGGGCCAATATACGTTCCAACGTTTAGATGCCGCCATTTCTTGTAGTGTTCGACCTATTTCCTCCCATTTTCTAGTAACATCCAGTGGTCTAGAGCTCTCAATAAGACCAAAGCAACGCTAGATGAAGTGCATACAGTCCTATAGTCCATTGGCCTTGTTCTTTTCCTATCATTTGTGTTCCAACTGAGTTCTTTATGTGGAACGAATGCGGAGGAGCAAAAAAGGGAGGATTTTTTGCACCCACTTGGCTGGCAGTAAGACGCCATAGAACCTCCACGAAGTACGAAAAATACCCTTTTGTCAGACTATCACACATGATCTAAGACTTCAAACTGAGAAGTTCTGTATGATATATGGGACCCAGAGGTTCCATTCATTTCTTCTCTCCTTTTTTGGTGCCAAAAAAATTAGGCTAAAATTGGATTCCATTTCTTTGAAGGATATTTCGCCTCAAGTGGCCAAAAATGTCATTGCTGTATCAATTCATCTTGAAGATATGTCAACTTGGTTGTCAAGCGGATAAAAAAACTTTCGTTATGCTGTGCCAAACTTACAGAACATGCCCCAATTTCTGGGCCTAGCTAAAAAGAGCACTTAACTTTTTGTATGGGTTCTCAAGTGAGGTCTTGATATAATTGTCACCAAAACTGGTTTGAGGAACCAACTAACGCTAGTTTCCGCAGGTACACATTTTTATGGAATCTTGGACACAACATGACATCGCAGTATTGCGGTTATTGATCCAGACAATCCACCCCGCTCCCATGACATCTGTATGAAGATTTCTTTTCCATCACTGTTCCAGGTCTGATGAATGGGTTGTCGGGAATCCCATCGGAAGTAGAGGTGGTCCGTCTCCATGTGTCACCCTTGGTTGACCTCTGATGGACAAGCGAATTGCTTTTCATATTGCTCCCGTGTCCACATTAGCAAGCTTCCAGGCCACCCACTCACCACCAGCAGCTCCAAGTTCTCATCATCATTGTCATCATTATCACCATCATCATCAGTACCACCATCCCGGTCCCTCTCATAACCAGCTTAACGAGGAGAACACAAGGACCCTCATAGATCATTTTGACGCGAGCAAAGAAATCAACGAATATTCAGAACTTTTGGCATATGACGAGGTTCAGATGGCCTCAGCAGCAGCTTCAGCAGTCCCTGCCCCGGCCTTTGTAGGAAGTCCGTCGGACACCAGTTTGGAGGTCGTGTCGAATGTGTCTTCTTCGTCAGTGCATCCAGTGTCTTTGGACCTCCCTCCATTGGTCTCAGAGGCATTTCGACGGTCTCATCCTCCTCCATTGAGACTCATGGGGGGCTGTGAGTCTCAGATGATGGAACCAAGATCCTCCGAGGACAGAGGCTTGCTGGGCGGAGAGGAAACGAGCCAAGAGACGATGGGTCGGCCTCCGCCATTGCCCCAAAAGATGGGTCTCGTGGGTCTCAAATCACAAAGAAATCGCACCTCCACCGAGACCATAAACAATGCAATTAATGGACCCCAGGCTTTGAATGGGGGATGCTCCTCCAGTCCGGGAAATTCAAATAACAGGCAAGCATGAAGCAAATATCCATTCACACATCCATCCATCTATCTATCTTTCTATCCGTGCTTTTATGCTAGACGAAAGAAGAAACTGAAATGTCTTTGATAATGTTGGGGCTAATGCGATCATTCGTTATGCATGACAGAAACGATGAGCTCCTATCTTTGCACACGGCCTTTCTCTGTCTCTCTCCCAACCAACATCAAAAAGAGAGAGCGAGAAGACCGGGAATTATTCAGTATCAAATTTAGAAAAAAAACACTTCAAAAGGAAAATCAGTACGAGCGTTCTAAACTGTTTTACTTTGGTTTGGTGTTGAAAACTAAAAAGAGAACAAAAACATGGTTTAGAAATGAGAATCTGAGCGGTTACATTTGACAAGCAAACAAAATGATTTTTTTAACAAGTTCATGAAATATTAGTCACACACCCATCGCTGACGTTTGAATGGTTACATATGTAATATGAAAACCTCAACGTTCTAGTTGACTCTAAGAGCCTTGCAATCACTTATCCACTTTCTTTTTAAAGGCCAAGTATCCACATGGAACAACTTGCCCTCCCATCACCACCAAGTTTGTAATGCGGCAAATATTGATTTCTTGATTTCAGACTTAATCATGACCTCAATGGCAGCTGCTCCCTCAGCTCCTCGGCTAACTCGACTCCACCCTTGCCAACCAGTGCCACACCTCCAGATTGGATCGAGTTATCCACGTCCTTGTCCAAAGACTTGAAGCGGGACCTTCTTTCCAAAGGGATCAAGAAAAAGATTGTGTCCGCTACAAGCGATCTCATTATCAAACAAGACGACTCGGTTCAACCTCTCTTGCCCAAAGAGGACCTAGCCACGCCTTCCATATCTTCCACCACGCCCACCACAAGCACCACGACATCCCCTTCCCACACTCTCCTCTCCTCACAGAATAAGGGCAGAGCACCACAACCTCCCACTCCTTCTCTCCAACAACATTCCAATTTCCATCGAGTCCCATCAAATTCGGACGTGATAGTCAACCAGCCAATCAGGTAGGAGCATGACTTTCAGGCCTTGCTCCGTTCAAGGGTTCTCACGAAAAATGCTGAATGTGCCAAGTTTAAAGTCATCTTGAAATTGCCCAATCGTGGTCTGTAACACTCGTCGCTTCTTTGTCGGAATTTAATCAACTAGGGTCTTTTAGAAGCGCATAAATTTGTCGGCCAACATGGCGTTTTTGTGACGTGCTTGCATCACATGTTTTCAAGCATGATCTGATAACATTTGGTGTTCAAATTGAAAAAATTAAAGTCTCCAGTGAGGACTGAAATTATCAATTTCAACTCGAGGCACTGATAGCAAAATGCATTTGTTAGACGTGAGCTAGAAATCTCGAGCAAGTATGATTACTTAAAAGCACGTGGTAACTCTTCGTATTGATAACAATCAACCGTTTCAAAGTTTAATGTGTTCCAGAATAGTTGGAACGATCTTGCTCCAAATTGCTTGAACGGACTTTTTCCTTTAAGCGGAAGGAAGAGCAACCTTTCCTCCATTAAACAAGGTTGTTTGTTCAAGCTCAATTAAGATAATGACACCGTGATGAATTCATTTCTTCACCCTCCCTCCGTTCCACCTGAAAGTTTTGCACTCCAACTGTTCCATTAAATTTCTTTCAGGTCCTCTTCCATATCTCGAGGCTTGCAAGTGGAAAACGAGGACTTGATTCAATTCTCCAACACTTGTCACAACACTCGTCAACTGTCTCACCAGGGACCGCCTATAAACCAACCCCTTTCAACCATGAACAACAATAACATTGAAAAATTGGACAAGAAACGGATCCCATCCACGGATCTTTTCGATACTGAAGACCTTGAGAATAATCTCGATTACAAAGACGAGGACTTCTACGAGGATCTTGATGGCACAGATTCTTTGAGTTCGGTTCGAACCACTGAAGAAAGAATGGAATACCTGGAAAGCCTGGAGAAGTGTCCTTGTTACGCCAAGTGTTGTATTGACTCGATCATTACTTTGTTTTGTGTCACTTTACTGGGATAGGTCAAAAGGAGACCACAAAATGTGCTATACAAACTACTTCTACTACTACCATGCGGTATAATGCTTCATATTTCAAGGGATATCTTGATTGTTGCGATAGTGATAATTTGCACGATGATTATAGGAATAAAACCACCTGTCTCTCATGAACCTTGAAAGTAATTCGAGATAGAACACCTTCAAATGATGTACAAAGGTTCATGGTCGTTTGTGGGTTTTTTTTTGTTTACAAGGAGGCCAAGTCAAGTTAAGTTAGGTTAGAGACGTAATTATTATTTACCTACGTATGTTTGAAGCTATGGTTCTTGAACAGTTCTTCAGACGGTGTCGTCTTTTAAAAGATAAAAACTAACATCAAGTTCTGCATCTTGCCACATTTCAAATTTTAAGATTCTACAAAAAAAATAAAAAATCACCCCACGCTTTGTGTAATTCGTTTAGTAACTTTTTGTATTGATATTGATCATTCCGGGAATGTTTTTGTGCGTTCATGTGGATGTAGCTTACAGGATGATTAATGGGCTACACATTTTTAGTTTTTTTTTTCTCATTGTAAGAGTTCAATGCTGGCGGATCTCAACTTTGAGGGAGTTTACTATGGCGGAAATTATCTGGCGGAAATCCAGAGGCGGAGATTGCTGTTGGGGAACCGATGGCCACCTTGTTAAACATTTGCAACCATGATAAAAAGTCATCAAGGAAAAACGCTATTTGAAATTATCGAGGTTACAAAACTTCCCTGTTAGAACCATTTGCTTAAAGTCAAAGATGGATATGGGGAGAGCTGATATATTCAAGCCGAAGGAAGATTTCACTCTAAGTCAGGTCTTGTAGTTCAACGGCATTTGAATGAGAAGGCATCAACAATAAAGCAGCCCTCATGTAACACGATTTGAAAGTACAAAAACATTCATTATTGTTAAAAGCAACCATAATTTTCAGCCCAGAGCTTCTTTCTGTAGAATATATGAAAATACTAGAAAACTGAAAATTCTAGTAAAATTGCCTAAAAACTTCAAGTTTCCTCCGTTGCCAAGACAGAAATAAAAAATCAATTGCCACTCTGAAGCGTGGAAAGAGGAACGAGCACTGTGTTTTTTTGGGTCGTTACAATTACAACATTTTAAAATGTAATGGGATTCCAGTTCCTTTTCTTCATCCACAAAGTGCCCAAAATCTGTAAATCTCACTTTCTTTTTTGAATTCTTTCCTTTACTTCACTCTCAAACCACGGAACTTCTGGACGCGTTGTCACTGCGCAACCTTTGAACAAGACTGAATGTTAAATCGTTACAATTACACTATTTTAAAATGTGATGATATAACCGGTATGAAAGTACACTAGCCAAAGTGGTGAGCGAATATTCATTCTGAGTAACGCCCCAGCCTTAACTCAAAGCTACGACGAGCGTTTAAAAAACTCGCTTTTGTTATAATTGTCTTATTGAAATCACGATGCGGGAAGTTGATGTAGCGTAGGTAGTGGTCAAGTGATTGCCAAAATGGCAAAAGTGCTCGAGAAAGATGCCTCTAATAAGTCCGGCCTAAATGGCGTCTTTTTGGAAATTTGTTTCTTTCTCTTGCTGTGGTACTGTCCTTTTCTCCTTTAAGAATAATACAAATCAATTCTCAACATGTTTTAAATAGAGCTCTTTGGGAGAACTTGCCACTTAAGGCAAGTTCGGAGTGACCAGTGCACTGACTGGAACCAAAAAGTCTTAAAGAGTTATTTCTGTACCTGGGACCACTTAACCATTTTCAACATTATGGGAACATTGTTAAATGAATTTTTAAAGAATCCAAATGATGTAAAGCAATACAAAATATGAACAAAAATGTTAATAAACTAGATGTACATTATGTTTCCAACTTAATGGCGTTTGTAAAAATGCATGTTATTTTGAGTCCATCGGACAAGAGTTATATGCGGCGACTTAGTCTTCTTGTGACTTGTATTTTCATATTCACTCATGGCAAAACCGCAAAAAAGTATTCAAACTTGCTCAAATCGTAAAAAAAGAAACGTAAACCCCACTAGAACTCAGAGTCTAAAACCCATCCCGCTTGCCCGGACATGATTAATCCCGTGGTGAACCCTGGGTAGAACAGCTTTGAACGCTTTTGATTCAGGCCGTTCGTTCCTTTATCGGTTATACATATGATGACAAGTGTGCTTTTTATAGTGAATCAAACACTTCCGAAACAAGGACTGTAATTCGTGTCTTTTACCAACAAAATGTCGCTTCTGGTACTTGGGATATTTTACTACATGCTTTCGAAGGTAGGTGCGAATTTTGGTTGTTTAGGAACGTGTTGCTGCGAGGAGCATGCCTTTTTATCAATTACCAACATACACCAAAAATACTGAATTGCGTTCGGAAATATGGTTCAGTAAAGTAAGAAACCTGAGCGTTGCCACAACAAAAGCTATCCTGATCGAATGAGGAAAAAATGGGTCGAAACTACGTGAACAACCAGGCTTATCCAGCCAAGAAATCCAAGTCAAAGAAGAACCCGGCCCCGGTTGCATCCTACACCCAAAACACCCATCAATCCCTAAATGATCCCCTGGTCCTAATGAGAAGCATCTTCGAGATCGAGCGGTTCAATCACACCCGAGTGTTGAACATGAACAAAGACTCGGACACGTGCTTGTTCTTGAACCCCGCGCAACAAGTGGAAGCTTGGAAAGGCAATCTTGAGCTTCTAGTCGACACCACCCCTACGGCTGTGATGTACTTCATGGAATTGTTCAATCGATGCATATTCGTGGATCAAATCACGTTCCAATTCGATCCCACCCCCTACTTGAGGACTGGTGTGAGGGCGTTCAACATTCAGGAGATGATCAAATTGGCTCACGTATTTGTGGCATGCACAAATTCGGCGCCAAGGATGGATGTAAGGCAATAAGATTGGGCACTTGAATTGACCGTGAATATTGAAATGATAATATTTTTGTCCTTTATTGTACGTAGATTCGACAACTGCCGAGCCTCCTCATTCTCGACCCATGTCCGCGATATCCTGAAATTAGAAAGAACGTTGTGGACAATACAGTGGACAATGAGTCCGAGGTGGACTTGAATCAGCCGATGGATTTCAATTCGATGGTTCCCCACTTGTTTGGATTGTTAGACGATCAATCGCTAATTGAAGCGGATTTCAACAGGATGGCCTTCTTTGAACACGAGCACCATTTGGAGGAAATGAGGAATCGTAATATGGAGAAAAATGATCTCTGGTCGGCCTGTAAATGTATTAGAGCATTTCAATGTGATTGTGCCCTACTTATCCGCGATCAGTTGAGCTTTTCTTGGGACATTCATCGATTGCTTCCGCCAATTCTGCGAGAGATTCCCTTATACGAGTTCCGAGTGGGGACAATGCTTTATGAAGAAAAGGCAAAACTTCCTCTTCGACCCAAATCTTGCACCAAGTGTCTCCTACCCTTGAAGTTTTGTAAAGGTAAGTGTTACCATGAACTACTGTATTAGTAGTTCATGGTGTTACGACATATATGTCCAAAAATATTACAATTTCGTTGCAAGACAAAATATTTCCTCCTTCAGAATGCCCCTGCCTGCCAATGTCTCAAGTGATGAACAAGACTTACGCGGAAAGATACCTAAAATATAGTACCACCCAAGAGAGATTGGAAAGTAGCATCCCGAGATTCATCAACACTATTGAAGCCAACACAACCCTTACCATGTCCCAATTGGAAGTATTCAAAGACCTTGCCATTTGCGATACTCTCTTTTTGTTCAAGGAGTTCGCGTATCTTTTGGCCTTGATCAAGGGTGCCCCCTGTTCCGTGAATAACGGCGACAAGATCGGAATGAGCCGACCTTTTGATGCCGTGATCAATGTCCGGAATACTTTTGCTCTCATCATGCCATTCTTTACCAGTTTCACACCCTTCTTTATTTTGGATGCAGATAGTTGCGAAAGTTTCCGAGGGCAGTTCATCCAAGATAAATTCGAACGCTTGGGAGTGCAGCTCTCCGACATTTCGGCCTTCATTGCGGAAGAAGTCGAGGCGCTTACCCATTACTTTGGGAAATGGGATATTCTCGAGATTCACGCCAATATCCAACGACTTGTGTTCCACCCATGGACAGATACAATCGGATTAGACGCTCGCGATACTTTCGAGCAGTATCAGCGATCATTCCACATCCGCTGGATTCTTTGTCTTCTATGGGAAAAGACCTCCATCATGATGAGAACGGTGGGGAAATTAATCGCTATTACAGCCATGACTTGGAGTAATCACCCGTTTCACACATCCAACATTGGACCGGTATTTCCAAGCGGAAGTGGTCCAAAAGTGATGAATCAATTGTCGGATATGGTTGAATTCGTGAAGAATACATCAAGAGACTTGAGGCTGTTGAAGGAACAAATGTACTACGTCGAGTCCACCCGGAAGACGTCGTTTTTTGACTTCGATCATGAACACGAGGATCTGATCAAGGTCCTGAATGACCTCGAAAATAGCTGTTCCTTTTGTGGATTGCCAGCTTCTCAGAAGTGTCAGGCTTGCCATATCGCCCGATATTGTACCAAGAAATGCTGGAAGAAATGGTGCAAGACCCACGAGCTGATCTGCGACAAAGATTGGAGCGAATCATTTAAAAAGTTCTTAGGCCTCAACTATGAAGATGTTATGTCCACTACTTATGAAGGCCAGCCCGAATCCGAGTTGAAGGCTGTGGTTGCCATCACCGAAGTGTCTCCGCGCTCAAAGCGAATTTTTGAGACGATCGAAGAAGATGTGATCCTCACGCCCAAAAATGGGCTACAATTTCTCCAAGACTTGAAGGTGACGAGAACCATCAATGAGGAAATGATTGCAGCGTGCATGAAGCAAAAACTGCATGAACTAGATCACGGTAAACCGATCTTCATGCCTCCCCATCATCAACACTGTTGTATGCCTATTATCTAGGCAAAAGCACAATGAAATTGATTGCGAATAAATCAGCTGTAACAAATGAACCCCTGTAACTCATAGAAGTACTTAATCAAAAAATCTAGAGCCATCATTGAAATCTCATCTTTGCTCTCAGTTTCTAGTCCGTAGTCTCTTTCAACACCAACGGGGTTTGAATCAAAAATACCAGTCGATTACTCAATGGGCATTGACGGCTATTATGACATTGAGCACATTTGCAATTCGAAGTAACATTGACCAAGATCTTGCCTATCATCGCAGAATCGCTAGTTGGACCATGGAACAAGCGGTAACCGAGAGTGTGACTAGGATTGAGAAAATCCTCGAATCTTGCGGAACTATCTGCCAAACGAAGTACAACTTGAGATTATTTTTCCTCAGCTTTGAGATTACAGGTATCCTTTTTTATAGCCTCATCTCCTCGGACACGGTGAATGGTTATTTACAGAAGCCCTTATATTGCTCTACATTGCTGACAAACCCACTCCACGACTTGCCTGGCTTTCGATACTTGTCCCAAGCGTCCAAAATGATATCAAGAGAGACTTTACGACATTTCAATTATAACGGAAGGGTATCCACCACCTTCAGTTACCAAGGATTTGATTTGGCGCCAGTTCGAGATTGGGACAATCTCACTATAAACGCCAATGCAAAGCAATTAATTGACGGCAAATTTGACATCGGTTATGAAGAGGCGAGAGTACGAGAAATGTACGAGATCCTGTCTGACAAAGTTCAAGTCAACAAAAAGAGAGTTCTCGTGATTGGTACCAACGATCAGCCTTGGTTAGAAACCATCTTGATTGCAATGGATGCTTCTCATATCGTTTCTTTGGATTGGCGAGGAGTCCAGTGCAATCATCCCAAAGTAAGAAAAACAATGACTGGCGAAGAGTGAGTTAAAATTCACACAATTGTCTTGTTTGTAGGTGGAAATTATTCGTTCCCTGAGCCTGAGTAAAGCGTTCCAAACTCAGCCCTTCTTTGATTTGGTCATTGCATACGGTTCTCTTCAAAAATTGGGATTGGGACGTTTGGGCGATGGCCTCCATCCTTGGGCTGATTTGGTGGCTTTGGGCAGAGCATGGTGTGTCACAAATAAGGGCGGATCGCTTCTAAGCGTGATACCGTACACTCAGAGGGATCGCCTTGTTTTCAATTCATACAGGTGGGTAGGGAAATCCAACGTGGTGCGTTCCAAAGTATTTGTACAGAACGACGAACTCGATCAAATGAATTAAAGTTGTTATTTTTGGTATGAACATTTTACTTTGACCAAATTGGGGAGCAAGTGGAACTGTAATTGGTTTTTGGCAATATCATGATAAGTCTATCTATTTGACGTTTTCAACGTGAAAAAAGGCAAATTTTTTTTTACCGCAACATATCCCAATTTTTTTTCCTCGCCCCTAACCCTCACCCTGATGATGTAAAAACCAACATGAATATTGGGCTAAGTTTTTTTTTTCATCCCTTATTGTGACATATTTGTTATTGGGCCATTAGTAGATTTGCAGGCTCACATGACGGCATTTGTTACCTTTGGGGGTGTAAATTTCAAATATTCAACTTGACACGTAGGAAACGAGATCAATTTTTCCTTTGCCAATTTCCCTTGCCAATTTGTCAATGAGATGATAGACATGAAAACAAATTAATGCAAACCCATACTTTAAAGACCAACTGAAATCAAACATATTTTTGAGATAATCGATTTCCTTGTTCTTTCAACTTTTCGTTAATGAAGACCGTTGAGCAAAATAAGAATCACATTGATGGCATGTTTTGACCATTGCAGCATTGATTCAAAAAAGAGTTGTTCTATTAATCATTCGGTTTCTTTCAGAGTTTATGGTCCCATAATGGAAACGCACTTGTTTGCGAATTGGGTTAAAATTTGGTCGGTTGCTTCTAAGTTGAAGACAGGAGAGGATGAGGAGGCAAAGATATCACTTCATGAAAAGCCTTCTGCGGAAAGTTGACATCATTTCATCACTTTGGGAATATTTTCTGACTTTATGTTTCGTTTCATCAAACGAACTTGACATCCAAAAATTCGAGTTCGTTGTGAATTCGATGCTCGGAAAACATATGTTTGATCCTATGAATCAACCTCTAACCATTAGAGCTAAATCTTAAGGATAAAAGCATTAAATTTGTTAAAAGGCAGTTCAACTTCAATCCGCAAATAATTTTACTTTTCAGGACCCTAAACAACGCCCTCTGCCTGCTGCCAATGACCAATGACTCAGAGCAAAGTAAAGGATTCTGCTGCTTTAACTTTCAGTTTCTTGATGGAAACAAACCATTATGTTCATGAAATGCAGACCACAGTGGTTCTATTTTCTGGTTAAGTGTTTGCTCCAATGCCAAGACATCTAGATATGTTTTTTTGTCAAAAAGACAAAAGGAACAACTTTTATGAAATAAGCTTGTTTAAAAGTAGCTCAGATAGGTGTGTTAAATCACTTAAACTACATCAAAATACGTCACAATCAAAAAACGTAGTCAATCAGTATTAAACGTACTATTAATTGTGCATTGATGTAAAATTTCATAAACTTCTCTTTTCCAGATGCTTTGTTATTACAACTTGAAAGTTGCGTTTTTCACTTTAAAAGATCGAAGAATGACCTAATTATGTTTCAAGTTATTCCCAAGGCAAATTATTGTCTTTTTCAATGACACGACAAGAAGTAATATTTTTCCATTTTCTTTTAGATTTCTTTAAAAGCTAAAAGTAGCAAAAAAATGTTACTTATAGTTTACAAAAGATATAAAATTGCCTTTCATTTTACTTAAGTGTCAAATACTACACTATCCTATCATGTTCCTGACGTATTTGAAAGATACATGAGACAGTTTAATTTTCAAATGTGTCACTTTTTGCAATAATTAATTTTGCATTAATTGAATGAATATTTTCATTCAACGTTAATACAATTTTGTCAAAATTCAAGATTAAGCTTGATTAAAGCTGCGATTGACAAGTGTGGCATCACAATTGTGAAATATTGA
>NC_081449.1:4443109-4452450 GCF_007210705.1 Tigriopus californicus | reverse complement strand
CCAGAGATAGATTATTGACTTTATGTTCGTTTCATCAAAACGAACTTGACATCCAAAAATTCGAGTTCGTTGTGAATTCGACTCGGAAACATATGTTTGATCCTAATGAATCACCTCTAACCATTGAGGCTAAATCTTAAGGATAAAGCATTAAATTTGTTAAAAGGCAGTTCAATCTCAATACCCGCAAATAATACTCTTTCAGGACCCTAAACAACGCCCTCTCGCCTGCTGCCAATGACCAATGACTCAGAGCAATGTAAAGGATTCTGCCTGCTTAACTTTCAGTTTCTTGATGGAAACAAACCATATATGCAGAATGCGATCCACAGTGGTTCTATTTTCTGGTTAGTGTTTGCTCCAATGCAAGACACTCCTAGATATGATTTTTTGTCAAAAAGAGACAAAAGTGACAACTTTTACGAAATAAGCTTGTTTAAAAAGTAGGCTCAAATAAGTGTGTTAAAATCACTTAAACTACATTAAATACGTCACAAATCAAAAAACTAGTCAATCAGTTATTAAACGTACTATTAATTGTGCATTGATGTAAATTTTCATAAACTTCTCTTTCCCGATCTTTGTTTTATTACAACTTGAAAGTTGCGTTTTTGCCACTTAAAAGATCGAAGAATGACCTAATTATGTTTCAAGTTATTCCCAAGTGCAAATTATTGTCTTTTCAATGAACACGACAAGAAGTAAATATTTTCCATTTTCTTTTAGACTTCCTTTAAAAAGCTAAAAGTAGCAAAAAAATCTACTTATAGTTTACAAAAGATTAAAATTGCCTTTCATTTACTTAAGTGTCAAATACTACACTATCCTATCATGTTCCTGAGTATTTGAAAAGATACATGAGACAGTTTAATTTCAAATGTTTCCCTTTTTGGCAATAATTAAATTTCTACGGTCGCACTGTGGCGATCAGGCGGATCCCACTGATGGTCATGCTAGGCATTCTGTTCTCAGCACTCGTCGTGTTCACACGCCATACCTGGTGCGCCCGAGTTCAAAAGAGTTTTACAATGGCGACCGACGACTCGAACCGGTTTTGTCATGCGGCAGTGTCTGTGAAGCTTCCCCGTTTTTGGAGTCATGAACCCACGAAGTGGGGTTTCTTCTTGACCGAGGCCAGTTCCGACTCCGGGGGCCATTTCGTCTTCTTTCAACAAAATTCGATCATCGTCATTTCAACAAACACTGGGGAGATATCATCTCGAGGATTCCAAGTTGCAGTGCTTTTTCTCCGGGCGCCGAAATGAACGAGGACGCCGTAATGCAACTCTGATGTCGGACTTGTTCAGGGTGTTTCCATCAAGCCATACTCCCAAGCGTGTGTCGTCGTTTCTCTGGACATGGATCCGAATTCGATGGCCCGTGGATGAGTTATACGGCGCAACGAGGTCACTTTTTGGATGGTCGTGGACGACAATCAAGGATCTGATCAAGGAAAAGTTGCTGGCGAAGCTTTTCCAGTCACATGTTCGTGTCTCTCGGGCCACGCGTTAGACGAAGACTCTGGATCTTTTCTACGAAGCAGGTCCTACTTGGTCCGCCTCGCTTCGTTGCTGATATCGTGTCTTCCTTACCAGCCTCCACACCATTTCTGTGTTATTTGCCATCGTAAAATATGGAAAGAAGGGTATCGCTGCCTGGACCCTATCGAGTGCAAGGGCCAACATTGAGCCTAAGGAGGATCGTTCAAAAACTATCATAGTGCTGTCGACCTATTGCCCTCGTGCGTCGCAGCCACTCCTATTCGGTTCTGCGGGATCGTGTTCCAACGCGACTTCTTTGGATTCGGGTTTGTTTTTTATTACGGATTCAAGATCCAGCACACGTTTTATCTTGTGGACTCGCGGCGCTGCAATCTCGTTAATCCACGTGCGGACTTGTTCATCTCCATTGATTGGTCCTCCCTGATGCTCGTTAGCAATCTTGTCACTGCGAGTGGTACTGAATCATCTCGTAGGTGTGGTGCAATCGATGATTGATATCCGGCCTGGGAGTTCCTTTTGGATTGGAATTTTAACTGTCGCTGATAGTGATCCATAGCTTTTACTGGGCGCGGATTTCTTGGCCCGTCATCATCTCTTGGTGGACATGAAGATTACGGTTTGGTGATTTCCCCATTACCTTGCGTCTGTGGTCTTGTCTGCTGTTCCGTTAGTCAACACGATTTAGCGGGCGTGCATCATGTGTCTCTGTTGGAAACCTGTCCGTACTTGCGGATTCTTGGACGTTTTCCGTCCTTTTTGAGCCTTCGTCTTTCGACAACATGTTAGCGAGTCATAGCGTCCGTCATTTGTATGGAGGCTAACTGGACCGGCCTTGGTTTGCTCCTTAGACTTCGCGTCTCTCTAAAGCTAAGTATGATTATCGCCAAGGCGCGATTCGAGGACTTTTTGAGAACTGGGAATTATTCAAGCGCTCGTCATCAACATGCTTCACACCCTTATATGGTCCCAAAAGCAATGGTTCGTGGAGAGCTTGTGGGATTATAGGCTCCTGAAATGACCGCACGGTTCCAGACCTGTTATTCCATTACCAATATACAACGATTTTTCGTCTGCTTTTTGGCTGGATATCCATTTTCTCTCCAAAGATTTGATTTAGTCAACGGCCTTACCAATCAAATTCCAATGGCTACAGAAGGTCAACACAAGACGGGCAATCACTACGCCGTTTGGTCTTTTTGAAATATTCCCGGATGCCTTTTTGGCGTTGAGGAAATTCTGGCTACTCTTCACGCTCTCAATTGACGAGGTCACCCGCGGCCGATTAGTGGTGTTTTCGCGTATGTTTGATGACATTCTTGTGGCTTCGTCCTCGGCTTCTGGCATCAGCATCATTTGAGGGATCTCTTCAGTTTCGTGGAGTCTTACGGATTGGTGGTCAGGTAAAGAGAATGTCTTTTTGGGCTTAGTGACCTCTCTTTTTTGGACACAAGATCTCTGCCGTGGGCCTCGACCTCTTGCCGATCGCGTTCGGGATATCGTGGATATCCGGTCGCAAGATGGCTGCCTTGCAAAAGTTTGCTGGGCTGATCATTATTTACCACCGATTTATTCCCTGTTGCTCTCTATCTTGTGCACTACGTTTCGGAGATGTGCTTAAACCCAAGGTCCATTTCAATGGACATTCCCGAACATCGGGAAAGCTTTCGCAGGATCTCAAAATCCACCCTGTCTGGCGAGCTTTGCTGGCTTTCCCGCGGTCTGATATTCCCCCTGGCTGGTGACGTCGATGCTTCAGATTCTGGTTTAGGCGCAGTCCTGGAACAACAATCATCAGCTGGTTGGGAAACCGATAGCCTTTTTCTCTCTCCACCGCGTTTTGTCCGCGACCAGAGGCTTAGATTACAGTGGCATTCGATCCGTGAATTATTGGGGTGTGAAGGAGGCGTTTTGCATTTTCGCCATTTCCTAGAGGGATCGTCTTTTTACGGTTTTCACTGCGATACCGTCCGTTGTCCAGTCCATATTCCAAAGGCCTTACGTGGAGTGACCGTCAGGCTCGTCATTTTTCAATCATCGCGGAGTATACCACTGATTTACGTCACATCGAAGGCAAGAATAATTGTGTCGCGGATGCATTGTCTCGCACTTAATGCATCTTGCTTGCATCTCCGATTCGATTGGAATGCTTTCGAGATTCTCAAGCTGAAGATCCTACATTTAAGGCATTGCCTGGTGCTTTTACGGGGGCTTAGTTGTGAGTGGAGAAGACTTCAATGGTGTTCTCATTCCTGTCTGATACTGTTTCTGGCTCTCCTCGCCGGTGGTTCCTCGCTTCATGGGTATCTCGATCATCTCATTTTTCATGAGCTCAGTCATGGTGGTATTCAAACCACTATTCGAGCCATCCAAAGTGATTTTGTGTGGTATAACATGAAAAGGACGTTCGGTGATTTTGTACGATCCCTGTGAGGCATGCCAACGTTTCCAAGGTTGCGCGCCATAACAAGCATCCCATTCGCGACTTTGATCCGCCATCTGGCAGGTTTGGACATCTTCATGTGGATATTGTAGGACCTTTGCCAACATTCTGATGGATACCGTTACCTTTTCACACCATGATCGATCGTTGGACCTGTTGGCCGGAAGTGGTCCCGATGCGCGCGATGACGAGTGAGGATTGCGCCCGAGCCCTCCCTTCAGGGATGGATTTCGCGTTTTGGAGTTCCCGAGGTCATCACAACGGATCGTGGTAGACAATTTGAGTCCAATCTCTGGCGGGAGTTGGGTCGGTTCTTGGTTTCGTTCCACCAGGACGACCCCTACCCACCTCAGGCGAAACGGGCTCGTGGAGCGCCTACATCGCTCGTTTAAAGGCGTCACTAATGACCAAGCTCGTCGACTCAGGATTGGATAAAGGAGCTTCCATTGGTTTTGTTGGGTCTGCGATCTGGCTACAAACCTGACCTGGCGTTACTCGGCTGCTCAGGCTACATTGGCGAGTCTTTGCGGATTTCCTGGGCGATTTTTCAGCACTGGTCCGGTTCCTCCTTGTTCTGGTGCATTATCCGCGATATCCGGTCTCGCATCGGGAATTTCCCTTTGTCAATCCCAAACGCCATGGCTCATCGTCTCCGTATTCATCGTCCGCCTTCGAGAAAGCAGATTTCGTTTTCATTCGTTCCGATTGCAGTTTCCCCTCCGCTTACTCCTCCATACACCGGTCCTCATAAGGTTATTGAACGATCCGATGATTATTTTGTTCTGGATTTGATGGCAAATTTGATACCGTGTCTACTGATCGTTTGAAACCTGCTTTTCGCTCTCAGGATATTGTTTCTTGGATTTTTGCGAACCTTCGGTCTCTAAAGAGGTCCCTTTTGTACCTCCTAATTCTCTAATTTTGTCAAGGCATCTTTATTATTGTGGTTTGAAAATGTAATAAATCCCAGGGGGGGTGTGGTTGTGGGATCAACGGATCCCAGCTGATGGTCATGCTAGGCATTCTGTTCTCAGCACTCTCGTGTTCCACTCGCCATAGCACTAACGATATTTTCATTCAACGTTAATACAATTTTGTCAAAATTCAAGATTAAGCTTGATTAAAGCTGCGATTGACAAGTGTGGCATTACAATTGTGAAATATTGAGATTTAATAAGTTTTAAGTTTTATAGCAAACTATTTCCAGGTTTTTGTACTGCCTCAAAAAAGTGGAAAATTTTCATTTCTTTTTGGACATAAAAAAGCATATATATTTCTTGGCAATTGCTTTAAGATACACCGGAGCAATTTGTAGTCAAATTTGATGCAAATGCAATGTTTGAAAGCGTAACTCCCAACATTATTGCTAACGTTTTTAAAATATTATCTCTTCGTAGGTTTTAAGTGGATCAAAATAATAATCTTAGGTATTTTCTACGATGGCATTTTACAATAGTTTTTTTTTTGTTTCAATGACAAGAAATTATTATACTAGAAGTCTTGACATTTGCCCAAAAACTTTATCGTGTTTTTGGTACCACTGTGAAACGAAAAAGTAGATCCATGGTTGAAGAAATCCTCATTGGGCAAAGCCATGGATTTCTGGAAGACCTAGATGACTTAAAACAAGACGTATGTGGAAAAGAGATCTATATTCTTTACTTTATTTTTGTAATTTGAAAAGTGGCTCAGTCGCTAAGACCAAGAGCAGGCCGATTTGGTGGAAGCTCGTTCACAGTCCATATTTCTAGAAGTTCGTTAATAAGTGCATTTTAAATATTTTCTACTGGTGTTTTTGTCCTTGACATTGACTTTGCCAAGCAATCTTTCCCGTTTATTCTTGTGCTCATTTTGCTCATTGAAACGGTCTTTAGCTTAATTTGGGAAAGAGTCAGGGTTGGCAAATGGATTAATCCCAGGGTGGTTTTAGGGGTGGTTTAATGGGCGGGTGGGACAGGTTTTTTGCTTGATGGGTTTAATTGGGGTTTTAATTTGAACGGGTTTTTATAATTTTTAATAAATGTTACATTTAGACCCTTTTTTTTTATTTTGAGCCAAAGACAACCAAACTGTTACTAAAAAAAACTACGCCATTACCTTACTTTTTAAAAATAGTAACACCATACCAACACAGGTACTTTAGAGGGGGAATAAGCGAACTTGTCTCATTTCAGACTTAAGAGGCGAAATGTTCAACGACAGAAATAATAAGTTTTGATAGTTGCGTGGTTTGGGATTAGTGCATTAGTCAAAGAACTGGAGCAAATAAGCCACTGCATTTGACACGCAATTTAAAAATCCGTGCAGGAAACCCATAATCACCTTTAGAACATTAAGGATTGAACACCGCAAAGGAAGAGTTTCCTACCATTTAGGCAATGAAATCAAGGCATTGCTCTTCCAGATTCATTATCAATCAAATTACGGCCAAAAGAAAGAGGAAGGTAACGGAAAATAAAGAAAAAAATTGAGAAAGATTTGCAATTAACCCGCCGTAAAAATCCGCCATGGGTGGGTTTTGGGTGGTTCTTAGTTTTTTATCCAACGGGCGGTTTTAGCCAACCCTGGAAAGAGTATCTCGTTTTGATTTTTGGTTCAAAAAGGAATTAAGAGTCCTTCTGAAGGGACTCCAACCTTTGCTGAACTGAAGTCTAGACCTTTCAATGCTGAATTCTAACACGGTCACTTCATGACCCGATTTTGGAAGAAATTGAATGAAAAGGAAACAGACGAGAACCCACCCGAAGATTCAAAAAGACTCAAAATTGGCTCTTCTGCACCTGACTCGAGTTCTTTTTGCTGAAACCCATGCGGTCACCACCAATGCCCCAATGCCTGTTGCATGAATCCTAGTTCTTGTGATTTTAAAGAACCCACAAGAATTATGGAATCTCTTGTTTCAAGCCCTTTGGAAGGTGAAAAATGTTGAAAAAACACTGTAAGAAACAGAACTCAACAATGCTCGAGTCATTATTCTAAATTTTGCGCTTTTTGGCAATTTTTGCCAATTCTGTTACCCTATCTGGAACCATCCTTCAACAAGGGCCGGTCATCTTGTTCTTTGTTTGGAGTCATATATGTAATATTGCCACGTTAATGTTCCTTAATATCATCATAGAGGGGAGTCTTTACAAGAGAGCGAACTGACAGAAAGCTAGTCGGACCTATAGATGCTCTAGGCATAGATACGCGAGGTTGAGTATACGTCATCAAAATTCGACCGATCTGATTGGCTGCCAATTGTCTCAACGAACATGGGCTTTGTTTGGAAACCTTCCCGACAGGGAGTCAGTAACTTCTAAAAAGAGGTCACACGTTTGCAGCGCATAATAGGGTAAATGTTTGAATTTTTATGACAAATTTGATTCACCATGGATTTTGACTGACTCTTCTCACAGAGTTAAGAGTGTCTGTTGTCATTAGAATTGTACTAGTGTGGTATTGTTCAATAAAATGTAGTCAACACACTGATCTTTCACATGCTGTGAGTCTCAAGTTGGACTAAAACACTTCAAAAAAGAAAGCACAACCATATTCAACAAATTGCTTTGAAGTATCAGGGACTTGTTTCTTGATAGACTCAGGAAGCTCACATGTGATAATGGTAATCTGAATAATCTAATGAGATATTTATAGCAATCTAATCTTATGAAAAATGGGTTCAGAAAGGATTAAGAATGTAACAAAATAGTAGTAACAATCTAACATGCCATACCCATCAATCAGTTTGTCTTCAAGTAAAATTGGAGAGTCCTTGAAGAAAATAGTAATGATTTTTGTCATGATAGAACCCTTTCTTTTACAGCAACATCAGTTCAAAATCTGTTTGGAAACTTTTTAGTTTGCATTTGTATTGATTGAGCATTAAGTACATAGTACTTTTTGTGTGCAAGATTGATGTGACAATTTAGTTGGGGTATTTCGAGATCTCGGACAGTGTTGAACATTTGAACCTAGTCAAATTTTTTGAATTGTTTCTTTCGGCGACAGACATATTATTGAAGAGGGCGACTGAGTTCTACTGATTGCTTACATTTTTTTAAGTGGAGCCACTTGTCAAACCTCACACGTCTCTGAAACCAGGGTCTCTAGGGTCTCTCGTAGAATCAGTTTTTAGATATAGAGCGGATGGCTCAGTCACAGCTGAACAGTTGTAACGTACGACTTCTGAAGTAGTAGAGGCGCTGCTTTCAATCAGCTGGAGTTGCATTGTTTGTACCAATTCAGTTGCAGTAGAAAACCATCAGACTAGTTTCTACTACAGTGCTATTTTCTACCGGTACCTTTCATTGCTTCTTTATACATGGCAACAATATTAATAACAACCGAAGCATTTTCCCTTTTGATTGGCCTTCCAGCCAGTGACATCACCGCTTTCTTCGATTTTCGAAAAAAATGACAACATTTCATCACTTTTTCTGACGTATTATTTCGTATCAAAAAGAAGATGAACCAAAAAAATTGCATTAGACACACAAGATTACGTCAACTGCTCGTGAAAATACAGTTATTGAGAGTGTTAAGGGAACTATATGTTTGAGATGAAAAACGGAAAATATAGGATTGGCATAAACAAATGGCACAATTAGAAAGTTGAACTAGACAGATAGATATTGGAACTGCCAAGTCAAATAAATGAGTAAAAATATACCAACTTGTTCGACCAGTCACAGTTAGAAAGAGAAGCAAATGCATTTGTAATGACTAGATTGGGCACTTTCTGAACATGTGCAGTTTTAGAAACTATCAAAGAAAGGCTCACAGGTAATCTTGGAAGAACCCAGAATTAACAATCCGACTGAGAGATATATGGATTAGCTACATTAAGAAACCTGACAAAGGTCGAGAAAACCGAAAATAAACGAGCATCTTTTATATGGTAGCAGAAAATTGAAAACTCTACCATAGTTGTCTGAATGGATCATCCATTCGGTCGGGAGTTCATGTTTTTTCTTTTGGGAGGAGAGTTGACTAGATTGATTTCGTCGCTTTCGTCATCGTGATGTTCTTCAACACAATGATTATGTCCCTCTGGATCTAGAAGTGAGCTGCCGTGCGAATTGGACCCAACTTCACCTTGAGCCAAGATTGACGAGGAAGACGTACTTTCGGCTTCGATGAACTCCAGCATGTCAATATTAAAAGAGGGATTGAGTGTGATGTGCGGCACCAGCTCCATGGCTTCTTCTTCAGTGGTTTGAAAGTACTCCTGGAAAGAATAAGTGGCGTTGATAAAGCGGAGAGTACCTAACCGTCGGAAATGACAAACACGCACACGGTTCCCTCAAACGTCAAACACTCGAGGTAAAAAACTGCCGTGCAACAATAGGGATAATTGTGATGTATTTTGTGTCTGTGAGTGGGTAATAGTTGGGGATGTAGGTAGCTATGCGATATTT
>NC_081449.1:4437476-4443058 GCF_007210705.1 Tigriopus californicus | reverse complement strand
GGCACAACGCTCTGGCAAAAACTGAACCTGCTGCTTTTGTATGAGTACTTGGCATGAGACAAAAATGTTGATAGTTTGGGGCCTTGTGATTAAAAGCAGAACTTACTTGAAATAAGACTGTTCATGAACTTCTTCCGCCATCAACTCCTTGGCAGCATCCACCTCTGACTCAACATAAGTGGTGTCGACCATGACACTCACGTTGCTTCCACATCCCAATCTGTTCTCAGCGCAAATTCGAAAGAAATATGTGGAATTAGGGGCCAATCCATAAACCGTGTGAGCCGTTTCATGGGGCCCAATGAGTGGCACGTCTGTCCATTCATATGACCGGCGCTCATCAATAGCTAGCGCTAGCTCATCCTCCTCGCTAAGATGACTCTTGTCTCTTCGATAGCGGAGGCGAAAACCTCGCAGGCTTGCACCTCCGTCACCCGGCACGACCCAGGTCACCAGGGCATACACGGAGTGGGCCATTACACTCAGATTGGTCACTGCTGGTGGAATGGTGCGCACATGGAGTTGCACTGAATTGAGCGACTCATTGCTCTCCATGTCCTGGCAGGTGTACACACGTCCATCTGTATCAGATAGGTCGAAAAGCGCCAAGCTACCATTGGGCAAAGGCTGAAGATGTTGTCGCACAGGTGGCAAATGTGAGGGCAACGGGGCGAATAAAAGGGTAGGTGGGGAGTAATCTGGTCCCGCAAAGGCTGCATTGTGGTAGCTCCATGCAACCGAGGAATGTGGTACTCCATCAGTATCTGTACAATCTAAAGTCACATTTTGACCTTGATCAGCCCACAGCTCCCTCTGACTTTGGCCAACCAATGATGTGCCATTGGGCGTGGCATCATAGTTAGGTCTTTCTGGGAACTCTGAACCAATCACATACCAAGAGGTATTAAACCAAAACAAGCACATGTATAAGAGGCGGGCAAGAGAGGTGGGGAGGAACATTGTCCACTCCCTAAGACCATGACTTGAACACACGATTTAGAACTTCACATTTGGTTTCAGGCATTCCTTTGGAGTCTTCTCTCCGGTGGAGAGCCAAATTTTCAATGTTCAGGAAAGATCCAAAGGGATATGAGGAAGAACCACTCACTATTAATGGGAAAGACACACAGAACAGAGGGAGAAAGAGAGAGAGACAGAGTGAGGGAGGGCGAGATATCCTCTCCTGTTCCACGCCTTGTTCCTTGTTCCAGCCGATGCTATCACTCTCTGGCACTCATAGAGCGCTAATCCTGGCTTCTTTCCTTTCTTTAGACTTTCTCTCTATAACATTTCTCTTGATGTTTAAGAGAACTTGGAATGGATGTCAGTGCTGCTAAAATAGTTATGAATTAGTACCAAAACGATGGGGGCTGTGCGGTTTTTTAAGTAATGTTCAGAAAAGATTGATTGTGTCTTATGATATTGAAAAAATACATTTTTTTTTCTTGTACAAGAGCCCCCGAGTTGTGAAAACTTCGGGTTAAAAAACAAAAGTTGGCATTATTGAGCTAAAACGGCGTTCCTGATATTTAAGAATCAATACCTTTCGAGCGGAAAATAAAAATGCCATGAGAAAGATAAGGCCCAAATTAAGGTTATTTTTAAGGGTATACTTGAAAGTCGTAGCATCTCCTAATGAAGTGAAAGCACTAACATAGTCGGTTGGTCCAGAATTTCAAAGAACTGATTTTAAACCAATCCAGCGTCTTATCGCTCTTTTTGTTCAAAGAATGAATTTAAAATAATGATTTAAACAACTGAAAATCATTGTTGTTAATCTCTACGGTGCCTCAATAGGGCGAAATAAATTTGCAGTCAAAAATGAAAATAGCAGTCGTCATTTTCTTATCATCTTTCTGGTGTCCAGGTTGTTAAGGCTTAAGAAAATTCCAATCACCTCTGAAAGATCCAATAACCCAAAAGCATCAGCTCCCAAATCCCTTTTCCTTCTCTAGCTTTCGACGTTTAACAGAGATGAGCATGAAACTGAATGTCAAATACCTTGGAACAAACGCACTGTTGTTGGTGTAAGTATCTATCATTAAAAATGTATTTCATTATGAGCGTTACAACAATTGTAGCATCAGGAAAAAACTGCATTATAACTTTTCACGCAGACAACAACCCAAGTCAAAATCATCCATTTTGACTTGCTAATCCGGCCTTTACGGTCAAATATCCACGGTTTGCGGAGGATGAGGGAGGCCAAACGGATCCAGTGCGTGGAGTCAGGCTACCAACCACGCCTCCTTGTCCTGCATAAAGGGGCATGGCCAATCCAGTCTGAAGGTAGCACACAATAACAATAATCAGAAGAGTCAAGGTCCGGATTGGGGACGTCATTTCGGAACGATGGGGATTGTTAAACTGACTATTCGGGTTGAAATTTGCAATCCGTCGCCCAGATAACTTTGGTTTCCTGAAGGGAATAGCCAAAACAAGTTTCCATTGGAGGAAAAATAATTCTGAGATCAGGGAGCAACGTTTGATCTTTCCTTGTTCACCTTTCTCATTTTTTCAACGGAGCACATGACAAGCCAAATATATTTCAGGTTATTCCTCGGTTCAAGTGCATGGGCTGCAGACGAGACAACCATGTACTGAACTGAAAGTGCACCTCGCCATCCCAACCATAGCTTTTAACTTTTGTTGAAGATGCTTGGCTCTGTCTCTCCATGATGAGAGGTTCGAGTCAATGGCTTTGGATATCTATTTTGAGAACAAATGGGGTTACCTGTTCGGTAAAAAAATGATATGTTGGATGGTTTTTCTTACCAAACCATTGGCTTGTTTTGAGTGAGGTTGGTTCTGAGTTGGGCATTTCAATTTTTCTTCTCTAAAAAGACCTTGAAATCGTTCTACACCCTTATACATCGACTGAATTAACAAAGATAAAATGTCTTTCTCAATTTGACTTGATTGGGATGCATCCTGAGAGCGAAAATTTACCAAATAAGTGTGTATTTACTTCTCCTATCCGCCATCCAAAGTGTTAGAATATGCAATTTCTTGACGAAGTTTCATAGTTCCCAAATCCTTAGTAACATTATCCAGGGGCCTGATCGAGAAGAAAATTTTACGTAGTACACAAAAATGCATACCTACTATGAAATAAAAATCCAATTCCTCAGGGCCTGAAGCTTTCTTATGTTTCTTATTTACGGCGCGAGAACAAAAAACAACATGTGAAGAATGCTCGCTCGCTCTCTTGGGAGATTGAAGAGCGATGTCGTAATGAAACCATCTCGTGTGTTACCGATGCCATCGTTGTCCAGTATCTTCATGAAAGAAATCGTCTCATGATCAAGTTGGCCCCGCCCCCACCATGACCCATCATTATGACCATGTTCCTCTTTAAGACCGCCCCCTCTCCTCTAATGACTCTAAGTCGATCATTAACCTGGACCCCTGGCCTTAGATCCTTTCCACCCCTCCCGCCCACCTCTCAGCCTCCCACTCGTTCCTTTTCAGCCCTAATCGCCGGGGGATCGAGTTGTGTGGGTGGGCCTCTGACCGTTCCATGGTTTCATATGGCTTTCCGCGGCCTTTTAAGGCCCTCCTTGGATGCCACGGCCTTGAGCGCCGCGCCCAATTATTTAGAGATGAAACGCTACCTACGCTTCCGATCGGTCGATTTTCAAGAAAGTCATGCTTGCTTGATACTGGAGTTACCTAAACACATTGTACTGGGTCAGGGGTTGCCGCCCTCTAAATGGGAGGGCATTGAACACGCCCTAGCCAAAGTGTACCTGAACAAAACCACCGGTTTCTTTTCCATCCCGGAATGCGCTCTGTATGGCCATTGGAGCGATTTGCAGACCTTTTTGAGCGTTTGGTGTGACAATCGGTCGAAAAAAAGGAGTGAGGCGTTAGACGAGTACCCTGCGCTACCCCACTTCAATTTGGAAACCGCCCCAGAGGTTCAGACCTGTTGGGATCGAGGCGTGACCCTGGATAGTATTACGCCCACTGAATTCAAAGACCTGCTCAAGGCCTTAAAGTTGCCGGTTCGCGAGTTCAAACTTGAGGACTTGGCCTCCGTCGAGGTGAGAGCGGATTTAGCCAGTCAATCGCTTCTATTTCCCATTCGATATCACGAAGATCCCTGGCCTTTGATCGGAGTGCGTCAAATCCAACCCAGTCAAGATGGCAATGAGCCCTTCGTCGAAGTGACGGTGCCGGAATTTATTCCTGGCGGGGGTTCAGCCCCACATCGTGTGTTCCCGTTTCCGTTTGGTCTGGAATCGGCTCGTCGAGCTCGTGCCAAGTCCATTGTGCTCGTATCGAACATTTTGGACGCAGTGGTGATTAGGGCCCGCACTAAAGTGTACCCAGTGGCCTTGGCTGAAGGTTTCAGTTGCCTACCACCCGACCTTTTGGCCTTCTTTGAGGAATTCGACCATATCAAGATTTGGTTCCCAAATGAACGGAGTGCTTTTGAGGCTGGATTAGCTTTTGCCCGAAAATTGGGCGATAAACGTTGCTTTCTGATGAATCGGGACATCGGGAGTCCGTTGTTGTGCCTTAAGAAACGAGAGAATGTGGACTCGATCCTCCAAAAACAAGTCAGACCGTGTTGTCACGAATTCATCACTACTTTTGAGGCCCTTCGAGAAGATGTCTTTATGGAGATGGCTCATCAAAACGAAATTGAAGGTGAGGATTCAAGATTGATGGAGTGTTTTATACGAATTATATATATATATATGTATATACATGATTTGTGTTAGGCATCAAGTTCAGGCGGTTCGAGCCACTGAACGAGATTATGCGGGGATTTCGTCGTGGAGAATTGTCTGTGTTCTCCGGTAAAACGGGTACCGGCAAAACGACCTTCATGTCAGAATACTCCTTGGACCTCTGTGCACAAGTAAGAAGACATCCTTTATTTTAATCATTCTGCTAGCGGTATAGTCGAGGTTTCCCCTAGGGTGTCAACACACTTTGGGGCAGCTTCGAGGTCAAAAACACGCGATTGGCCAAAATGCAATTGAAGCAGTTCTCAGCCATCAACTTGGAAGATCACCTTGATCAGTTTGACCCTTGGGCGGATCGATTCCAACGGTTGCCCATGTATTATCTTGCCTTTCATGGATCTCAAAAGGTAACCAACCACTCCCCATTATACTTCAGTTAAGAGTCTACCTGATACAGATTTAACGCAATTGCCAGGTTGATCTAGTCTTGGATGCCATGGGCCATGCTGTTTATATTTACGACATATCCCACGTCATCATTGACAACATTCAGTTCATGATGGGAATGAGTGCCAAAGGAGTGGATCGATTTTATACTCAGGATCTGGTAAGAGAAAAAATATCCCGATTATTTTTGGCTGAAGATGATGTTGATTGATTTTTATGTTTGCACAGATCATTGAAAGATTCCGTAAGTTTGCCACTCTGCACAACGTTCATGTGACTTTGGTGATTCATCCTCGGAAAGAGAACGAAGACCATTTGAGTACAAATTCCATTTTCGGTGGAGCCAAAGCCACTCAAGAAGCCGACAATGTGATTCTACTTCAAGAGGAAACCGTCAATCCCAAAATCAAGAGAAAATTCATTCAGGTTAGTGTTTTG
>NC_081449.1:4433834-4436279 GCF_007210705.1 Tigriopus californicus | reverse complement strand
AGCCCAACCAGAGGTCGTGCATGGCCGAAAAATCGCCGAACTTCAAGCCTCGACGAGGCAGATGATATAACCCGAGCTCGCGGCGTTCTCGAGCATTTAACACTTTTCCATTGATTCGCTTAACGGGTTGGGGGTTTTTGAACTTTTTGCGTCCCTTGAAGCGTTTTAGCATAAACGTCTTTTTCAGTTCACTTGGGATCTCTTTCTTGTCGGAGGCGGGTAGTAGGGGGCTCAAAAATTGGGTCACGGCTTGGGTTGAACTGGCACGACTGGCATCCTCGCCATAAATCACCTGAAGCGTCTGAGCGGCGGGCAAAGTGTTGTTGGGGTGGGCCATAATAAGCGAGGGGCAGATTAGAGGCGGTTTAAGAATTAGAATACGCCCCAAGCCTCCTCAAAGGCCGATGTGACCTTGGCACAGGTTAAGGCGGCGGAGAGCGGATAATTGCCGATGCAAGCGTTGTCTTCGGTGTAATCCACGTCAATGGCCCCTTTGGCAATGGCCCCGATGACCAAACAAATGGGGGCATTCAAGTCTGTCGGGACTAATTCGGCGGGTTTGACCACTTTCTCGGCGCCGTAGCTCATCAACACTTTCCGACAACCCACGGGCAAATGATCGGTGACCGGATTCTTGATGACTTTCATCAACTTGATGGAGGAATCGGAGGCTTTGATGGAGAACTTGTGGAGCAACTGCACCATCAAACCCGCAAATCGGGGAAATGTCCGGGGAATGCGGGTCTGGGGATTGATCTCAATCAGCACATTTTGGGCGGTGCGAATGAAGACTTGCAAAAGTCCGGCTCGATTCAAGGGCGAATCCAAGAGCATCAACAGACACTGATGAGTGATATCCGGACGCGAGGACGAGAAATCGCGGTTGTATTTCCGCAGAATTCCGGCGTGCTCGTCCACATTCAACAATCCGAACCCTTTGCTACCGGATTTGACGGTCTCGAGATGGGCGGACTCGAGTACCACGATCAATCGCTTCTCCTCTTTCTTGATGTTCTTCTGAACGGGCTCTAAACGCGATTCGTCGATGGGCAGTGGCGTGGCGCGTTCCAAGGCCTGCGGATCAGACAGTTTGCGTTTCTTGGCCTCCTCTTCCCGTTTCTGGTCGGCCTTTTCCCGGATGCGCCGATTCTTGCCCATAACCGCTCAAGTCATTCACACTCCCAACGATTCCAAAAGTCAAAATCCACGGGGATTAGTTCGTTTCTCTTGAGAACACGTGTTTGTATTGATTGTTTTGATTTCCTCAGGGTGGCGGCAGCTGAAGTGATGACTGAGCCAGACAATGTCTGGCAGACATGGTTACTTTGAGCACGATACAGGGCCATGGGAATTGACGATAAACGTTATTCTCCACCGATTAGTTGGCGGTGCTCATTTTTAAATTTGTGACAAACTGTTAGAAAGATTTGGAGGGAGAGTTTGAGGGCTATCAATATCGTGTTAGGTTAGGTTAGGTTAGGTTTGATAAGGTTAGGTTAAGTTTAAAAAAAAGGCAGCACCGCCAAATAATCGGTGGAGAATAACGTTTACTGGAATTGACCAGCAGGTAGGCTTGGTTTCAAGATGAATTATAAATCCGTTTTCCGTCACTCAATCTCTCCCACAACAAACTCACCTTGCCATAAACTGACCACTCTTTGAGGTCACCTAACAGTATACAAGAAATTTGGAGACATTGGCTTGAGATCTATTTACTACTAAGAGAGCATTTTCGCTCTGGCCCAGAGTATGATGCCAATAGATTTCGAAATTGTGATTAATCAGCATTATCCTAACAATCATGACCTATCACAGCAATATTTTTGGACAAATAAATTAGCTACAACATCCAAAATTTTGACATAGAAAATGACTGTGTACGCACAACTTGAATTTCTAAGTTTCCCGCTTTGTCATTTTACCATTAGTTATTGAAAAACCTAACAATTGACGTTTTGCCGCATGGTTCCAATTTGGGACATTGAAGTAGGAAAGAAAGATGACGTCTCGAGCAAATTTTGAAATGTAACTCATACTTTTGAGGCTTAAAAGTTCTTTGTCAAGGGATTACATTAGAGTTCCAATTCATTTATACATGAAGGGAATGGTATATACATGTAGCATTTTAACTTAATCAACTGTCACAGTTTTTCTGATTGACATGCTCAAACATTGTGTTTTTAGCCAAAAAAAAGTATTGCTTGTATCTTGGTTTTTAGTGCCTCTATTGTTTTACAGTGCCCCCTAAAATTTGTGCCGACATCATCAGACAGATCAAGAGTTAATAGATTAATTGGGAGGTCAATTCCTTGCAATTTAAAAGTAAGCTAGGTGACCGAAATCTCTATTGTCAAGTCTAAGTGACATCTAGATGTATCAAAACTTAATAATAAGCTATTTTATAGAATATAATAATTTGGCTGAAAATATCAAGTTAGTTGAAGT